>NC_142091.1:40278434-40580934 GCF_054644295.1 Miniopterus natalensis
AAACTTAAGTTTACATTAATTATACTGTAGCCTATTAAGTGTACAATAGCATGTCTAAAAAACAATATAAATTAAAAAATACGTCACAGCTAAAAAATGCTATACACCATCTGGGCTTTCAGTGATTTGTAATCTTTCTGCTCGTAGAGGGTCTTACCTCAATAAGGGTAGTGGCTGCTGAAGGTTGGGTGGCTCTAGCAATTTCTTAATATAAGAAATTGAAGTTTGCCACATTGACTCTTTCACGAATGATTTCTCTGTAGCATGCAACAGTAGTTTCTTTCAAAATAGAAGTCAAGCCCTGGCCAGTGTGGCTTGGTTAGGCATAGTCCCATGCCCCGAAAGGTTGCTGGTTCGATTTCCGGCCAGGACACATGCCTGGGTTGCAGGCTTGATCCCTGGTAGGGGGCAATCAGGTGGCAGCCAATCAATGAATGTTCTGTTCTCCCATCAATGTTTGTCTCTCCAAAAAATTAAAATTAAAAAAATTTTAAAAAAAATTGGAGTCAATCCTCTATTTTTTAAATTGATTTTTAGAGAGAAGGGAGAGAAACATCCATCAGTTGCCTCCCGCACATGACCTGATAGGATCAAACCTGCCACCCTTTGGTGCGTGGGACGACAATCCCAACTGAGCCATGCTAGCCAGGGTTGGGGTCAGTCCTCTCAAACCCAGCTGCTGCTTTATCATCTAAGTAATACTCTAATAAATCTGTTGTCATTTCAACAATCTTCACAGCATCTTCACTGGGAGTACACTCTGCAAGAAACCACTTTGCTCATCCACAAGAAGCAATTCATCTATTAAAGTTTTATCATGAGATTATAGCAATTCAGTCACATCTTCAGGCTACACTTCTAATTTTCTTATTTTTCTACCACATCTGCAGTTACTTCCTCCACTGGAGTCTTGAATCCCCTCCAAGTTATCCATGAGGGTTGGAAACAACTTTTTCCAATCTCCCGTTAATGGTAATATTTTGACCTATTCCCATGAATCACTAATGTTCTTTTTTTCTTATTTTAAATATATCTTTATTGATTTCAGAGAGGAAGGGAGAGGGAGACAGAAACATCAATGATGAGGGAGTCACTGATCAGCTGCCTCCTGCACACCCCTCACTGGGAGTGCAACCCGGGCATGTGCCCTGACTGGGAATTAAACCATGATCTTCTGGATCCTAGGTAGATGCTCAACTGCTGAGCCACGCAGGCCGGGGGCTAATGTTTTTAATGGCATCTAGAATGGGGAATCCTTTCTAGAATGCTTTTAACTTTGCCCAGATCCATCAGAGGAATCACTATGGCAACTATCGCATTATGAAATGTATTTCTTAGGATTTGAAAGTTGAAATTATTCCTTGATCCAGATTGCAAAATAGATGTTGTTCGCAGCATGATAACAACATTAATCTCATCGTACATCTCCATCAGAGCTCTTGGGTGACCAGGTGCTTGTCAATGAGCAGCATTAATTTGAAAGGATTTTTTTTTCCCCTGGGCAGTAGGTCCCAACAATGGGCTAATTATTCAGTAAATCATATTGTAAACAGGTGTGCTATCATACAGGTTTTGTTGTTCCATTTCTAGAGCACAGGCAGAACAGATTTAGTACAGTTCTTAAGGGCCCTAGGATTTTCAGAAGGGTAAATGAGCATTGGCTTCAACTTAAAAGTCAGCAGCTGCATTAGCTCCTAACAAGAAAGTCAGCCTGTACTTTAAAATACATGTTTTTTATTGATTTTTAAAGAGGAAGGGAGAGAGAAGCATGAATCGGCTGCCTCCTGCATGCCCCCTACTGGGGATTGAGCCTGCAATCTGGGCATATGCCCTGACCAGGAATTGAACTGGCAACCTCTGGGTGCATAGGATGATGCTCAACCAACTAAGCCACACTGGCCAGGGCTCCTTTGAGACTTTGAAGCCAGGTATTGACTTCTCTCTAGCTGTAAAAATCCTAGATGGCATCATCTTCCCATAGAAACCCTTCTGGCTGTTTTATTTAGGTTGAAAATCTGTTAAGTGTAACAATCTTCATTAATTACCTCAGCTAGATCTGCTGGATAACTTGCTGTAGTTTCCACATCAGCACTGGCTGCTTCACTTTGCCCTTTTATGTTATGGGGACAGCTTCTTTCCTTAAACCTCATGAACCAACCTCTGCTAGCTTCCAACTTTTCTTCTGCAGCCTCCTCACCTCTCAGCCTTCATAGAATTGAAGAGAATTAGGGCCTTGCTCTGGATTAGGCTATGGCTTAAAGGAATGTGGTCGGTTTCACCTATCCAGACCACAAAACTTTCTCTGTATCAGCAATAAGGTTCTTTCGCTTTCTTCTTAATGCATTCAGTGGAGTAGCACTTTCAATTTCTTTCAAGAACTTTTCCTTTGCATTCACAATTTGGCTATTTGGTACAAGAGGGAGGCAGGCCTAGCTTGCAGCCTATCTGGGCTTTCAAGATGCATTCCTCACTAAGTTGGATCATTTCTAGCTTTTGACTTAAAGTGAGAGACAGGTAACTCTTCCTTTCACTAGAACACTTAGAGGCCACTGTAGGTTATTAACTGGCCTAATTCCACTATTGCTGTGTCTCAGGGAATAGGGAGGCTCAAGGAGAGGGGGAGAGACAGGAAACAGCTGGTCAGCAGAGCAGCCAGAACAAACAATTATCAACTGAGTTCACCACCTTATAGGGGCATGGTTCATGGCACCCCAAAACAATTACAATAGTAACATCAAAGATCACTAATCACAGATCATCATAACAAATATAATGATGATGAAAAAGTCTGAAATATTGAAAGAATTACCAAAATGTGACATGAAGTGAGCAAATGCTGTTGGAAAAATAGTGTGACTAGACTTACTCGACACAGGGTTGCCACAACCTGCAATTTGCAAAAAATGCATTATCTGCAAAGCACAATAAAACAAGGTATGCCTATACAAACATAACATATAAGTTGATGCAGATTGTGGCCTGAGCTGACAGAACCTAGACCTAAATGAAGAGATAGCATTTCACCCAGGCTTCAGAGTTCACCTGTCAGGATGATGAGGCAGAGGGGACGCTCTGAAGGGTTTCTTGAGTGGGGGGCATGGTTGTCCTCAGCCCAGCCTGGAGAAGTAAAAACAGACAAGGATCAGGGATAAGAGAGGAGGGATATCTCATCATTTTCCTCTAGGCCATGCCGCCTCTGCTTGTGTCCAAAGTCCTTTTTAGTTTCCACCTTGGGCCGGGGGGACTTGCGGGAATGGTAGTCATTAGCTAGAGACTACTCTGGGCGGAGCCCATTTTTTCCTCCCACACTGGAGCAGAGCTCCTCCCGGCCCTGGAATCCTCCTCTCAGGTTCCTTACCAAGAGATGGGCCAGGACAAAGGGACGCTGGACAGTGTGCTCGGGATCCATGAAAACACAAGAAAAGTTGGTGCTGCGCAAGGTGGGGCTCAGCTCCTCCAGCACCAAGGCCTTCCTTAGTTGAGTGGTGGTGCCCCTGCGCTCCTGGCTGCAGCAGATAAGAAAGGGCCATGAGAGGACTGCAGGAGGAGGCCTCCCTCCTGCGGGCCTCGCCACCATGCCCCTCACCTGGTGCTGCCTTCCCACAGCCGGCCTGGGAGATGCTCAATGAAGGAACCATTGCCCAGCCAGTAGAGAATGCTGAAGTGGTGGAAGCGGCTGCAGGCGGTACAGGACAAAGTGAGAGTTCCATCTAGGGGCACAAGCGGCTGTCAGCCCTTAGCCCTTCTGTAGAGCAGGCCCTCCCATCATCCTGTGGCCAGCCCACCCTGCCCAATGCCACAGTCCCCATGACCCAGGAACCTAGAGTGCTGCTTAGCACACCACCCAGGTGGGAAAGTCTGTTAAAGTGGAAGCCCGAGGCTGAGCAAGGAATCTGGGGACAGGTCCTTGGTTCAGGTGATTACTCCAGAGCTTGTTTATTCAGGATGACCTTTTCTAGTGCCCAGCTTCAGTGACTCTAGGACCCCCAGCCAAGGAGGCAGCCCTGCTAGCCACTGCTCCTCTGAGTGGGCTCTAAGAGTAGAGGCTGGGCCTTGAGTACACTGCAGTCCAGGCTCTGGGCATCCTCTCACCTTTCCTTGTCTGAATTCTCTGTCCCATTCGATAGAGAGCAGGGCACTCTGCCCATACTCATGATGCTGGGTGGGACACAGAGAATGCTCAGTGCTCAGCCAAGCTGGCCAGGTTGGTGGTGGGCTAATAGCAAAAGGGAAGGGGGGGTATATTCAGGAGTCAACCCAACCCTTTTACCCCATGCTGACAGCCTACCCTCCAAACACTGTGCCCTCCTGGGCTTTCTTCAAAATTGCTCCTTACTTAGTGCGACTTCCACTTCTAGCCAGATCATCTCCAATGCTGGGCACTGCTTAGCTCTTGGGAGTGTTGAGGGGTGGGTGAAGGAGTGGTCCTTTGTGATCCCAGCTGAGGCTGTAGCAGCTGTGATGGTCTGAGGTATGGGTGTAGCTCTCGCCAACTGGGAGCCGATGTGGGCACACAGGAACAGGAACCACAAAGGGCTGGGGTCTGGGGAAAGTACAGTCACAGGGATAAGCAGCTGTCAGGACTGCCTGGGAATGCTCAGGACCCGGGCTTGGGTCTTAGCTGAAGAGGGAGTTGCTGCCTGGATACAGCTCTGGCCCAGAGATTCCTGGGCTCTGCCTATGGAATTGGAGGGGCAGAAGGACCCTCAGAGCCTATGTCCTGGCCCTTTTTGAAAGGAGCACAGGGTTCTAGCCAATTTTGCTCAGTGGTTACAGCGTTGGCCCATAGACTGAAGGGTCCCGGGCCAAGGGCATGTACCTCTGTTTTGGGCTCAATCCCCGGCCCAAGTCGGGGCACATGTAGGAGGCAACCAATCAATGTGTCTCTCTCACATTGATGTTTCTCCCCCTCCTCCACTCTCTCTGAAAAGCAATGGAAAAAATATCCTCCGGTAAGGATTAAAAAAAAAAAAGGAAGGAGCTCGGGGAGATGTTGGAATGGAGCCAGAGCCACAGGTCTGGACAGAGGCTGAAAACAGCAGTACAGTGGGAGTGGAGTCACTTGGGAGTTAAGGCTTGGGGCAACCAAACTGCTCCATTCTGTCCTCAGAGCCTCCCACCCCTCTACCCCCCACCCTCCCCCTCCCTCCCTCGTTGGCCCCCATGCACAGACCCAGGTCCTACCTGGTGTTGAGTTCTGTCTGGCAGTCATGATGTGCCAGGAGCTGGAGTGCCTGGCTCTATATATGTGTGCAATGACCTCTTCCTCTTTGGGGGCAGGCAGGAATGAGAATGGTGAGTAACTACTTCTCCACATCTCAGAGGCTGGCCTAGATCCCAGCCACGTGTGGCCCCCTCCTTCCTGTAGATCCCACAGCCCCTCCCTAGGTCTAACTTGCAGTGGACTACCAGGCCCCTGCCAGTAGCTCCTGGAAGGCAGGCATGTGGCAGAGGCTCTTCAGCCTTAGAAACAAAGCCGGTCACCTAGGGACAGTCTTTCCACACCCAAGCTCTTATCACCATTAACATGCTAGTTTTCAGTCCAGCCTAACCTCTTCCGTATAGGGACAGAGAAACTGAGGCCAAAAGAGGGGCCAGGGACTTACCTAGTCACAAGGGGAGACAATGCTCTCCTCACTGCTGGAGCTGGTTCTGGGAAGGACAGGATCGAATGAAATCATTCTGGGAAAGCACTGGTCTCTATTTCACTTTCACTATGATTCTAACCAGGGGATCAAGCAGGCTCTTGGATACTACTCACAGTGGCCAGGAACCTTCTTGCTATTTCCTAATACCTCCTACTCTCCAACCAGTATCAGCCTGGGTAGGGTCTTTAGTCCACCCATATCCTCACCCTCCCAGGGTCACATTAGTATGAACTAATCAAAGAGTCTCTCGCAGATCAACTCTTCCATCCCAGCGAAGGGTCAGAACTTTAGTATCCATCTTTGCTCCTATATGAGCAGGCCTCCTGCTTCCTCTTTCACAATCACATTGATATTCAAGGGGACAACTCTCCTAGGCACTGCGGACCCTAATGTGTTGGATCAACTTGACCATTTCATGTTCAATGTCACTGCAGCCCACCCACACCCAGATCTTTCTCAGGCTCTCCACTCCCCCAACCACTAGGCCAACAGCCACCCAGAACCACAATGAACTCTTCTCACCTCTCTCATCCCAGCCCCTTGGCCAGAGATACAGGTCTAGGTTCCCGAGGAAGTCTAGATTCCCCCAACCTGGCTCCCAAGAAGCCTGAAGAGCCCTGCTTTTCAGAATCACCCTTCTCAGAGCTCCGCAGTTCCACTCCGCTGCCTGGTCCGACTGAGCCATGCCACGGGAACTGCGCTGAGCGCACTTCAGCTTCTCTGCAGGACCTTGCAGAGCCATGCCCAGAACTTGAAACTGGCTCACTGGCTTGAACAACACGAGTCTGGTAGCCAATGGGACAAATGGAGCTGAAACTGTGGCAAAGCCAGGACCAGGGTGAGGTAAGGCACCTGGGATGCAAAATTGCTACCCACTGTCAGGGTAAGGGAGGTAGAAAGAGCAGGACTGGTGATCCAATGTATGTATGTACCAAGTGTGAAGGACAAAACCTGAGTGACTGATGTTTGTGACTTCTGTGGTCAGTAGGTTCAGGGGGATGGGGAAAAAGGGACGGAGGCCAGGACACAGAACTGGCTTTAGAGGATGTCAGGAACATTGTCTGCTGCAATTCCAATGGGGTTTTACTAGTGTGGACACCAGACTCATATTCCTAATTTAAATACAGGGGACAAAGTCACACATTCTGTTCTCCAGGGCTCTACTTCACATTTCCAACTCTCAGTCCTTCCCTTACCTCCTATCCCAGGAGGTACTAGGCTGCAGGACAGAGGGAAACTCCTCCCAGCACCCCAGCAGTTAAGTCAGGAGGCAAGGCTGCCCAGGGCTCTGAGAGAGTCCTTTCAAGGATAGGAGTGGGGACAAGAGAGAAAGGAGATAGGATAGGATCTACTTCAGTGTGTCAGCAAGACCAGAGTTGGGCCACTAGGAGGTCATGGGACTCAGGACTGGTGAAATATGAAGAGTCTTGGGCAGCCTGGCCTCAGCTTCTCACATGAGCCTGATGGGATTGGGGGACACAAGTGAAAGGGTGATCCCTGGACCCTTCAGCCCCCCTCCAGCCCCCAGTCCACTCTGAGGATAGGCATGAAAAGAGGGGAGACTGTGGGAAGCCACAGCTGAGAATGGCCCTGAGAAGGGGTGGTGGCAGGGCACTGACCTCAGGTGGTGAGGACACAGCCACCCAGTGATGCTCCAGGGCCCCTTCTGCCACAGGAAAGGAGCTTGGCATTCCACCACTCCCAGGGATGCTGAGCAGGGCCAACCCCCAGGGCCTCAGCTCTCAATCAGGAGCAGCAAAAGGCAGCCAAGGCAAGGCATCCCTGGGGACCCCAGGGAAGGAGGTGGGAAGAAGAAAAGCAAGATGATGTTCAGCTTTCCAACCCAGCTCATGGAGCTTTATTCAAAACGAAGTGACAAGACCTTTCTTGGTTCCTGCTGCCCTGGAAGGGTTCAGCCCAGCTGGGCCACGTCTCCTACGAGCCCAGTGTGGAAGGCCCATGTTTACCCTCCCACATCCTCAAAGGTCCTAGGACTAGGGCTGGGGCCTCCCTGGAACCCCTTTTCAGAAGCTATACTCACCTTTATCCTCCTCCCACACACCCCAACTCCCACTGCCAGGGCCAGGCAAGATTAGCAAACGACAAGGCTGACGTAGGGATACTCCCTGGCTGGGAATCCCCTGCCAGCTCCAAGGGAACAGTCTCACATGTGTCACAGTCCCTCTGCCGCATTCATTCAGACTTACGCACACAAACTGTCACTCAGGCGTTTAGGGAAGGAAGTGATGTGGCAGAATGGCCTATGGCACATATGGCGACTTCCGGGCACAAGGGGCCGTCAATCACTGCATCCCCCATGGCCTCCGTTCCTGGCTAAGTACAGTCCTGCTCAGGGCAGGTCACCCAAACTGCTCCTGCTTCTGGCTGCCCCCAAACAAATCCTCAGTGCATTCTGAGGTCCCA
Organism: Miniopterus natalensis; assembly: GCF_054644295.1. Classification (NCBI taxonomy): domain Eukaryota; kingdom Metazoa; phylum Chordata; class Mammalia; order Chiroptera; family Miniopteridae; genus Miniopterus; species Miniopterus natalensis. Next base: position 40,286,507 of record NC_142091.1, read on the forward strand.
AGGCTTCCCTCGCTGGAAAAGTCACAAGGTTCCACTTGCCTCAACCAGCCTATGGCTCCTGGACAGGGGAAGACAGAAGACACCTCACCACACAGTACTCATCTGTGGCACCGGTCAGAGGGCTTCAGCTCTTCCACACTGGGTGTGCCAGGCTTGAGCCCCAATGAGGGAACGAAGGGAAGGGGGTGGGCTGAGGCTCTCTGCCAGAGGCGAGAAGGCTCCTTTAACTCAAAAAGTTTTCAACTCTGCTCCCGCCCTGCTCAAGCAGGGAGGGTAAGGCCTGGAGGAGTTGGGGCAATTCCTATGCTCCACAATAAAAAAGGTTTTTAAATATATTCATCAAAATAGTTTTCTTTTAAAAAGCCCCCACTGCTGACAGCCCCACTGGCCAGCTCACCATCATAACCCTCCCCTGCCCAGACACAGCCGGAAGGGTCCTGAGTGGCCCAAGTGCCCCTTTGAGTCTTTCCCACCCAAGAGGTCTTGAAGGGCAGGAAGGAGTGTGCCCTGAGGTCCATGGTGGGTGGATGCTCTTCTGCCTGATTATTCGAGGCCCAGGATGTAGTTGATGCCTTGTACCAGGCCAATGATGACGGGCTGCCAGGCTACCAAGTAGCGAAGCCAATCCAGCAGTTGCCCGTACATGACGTGGGGTCTCTCCCAGCTGCCAGTGTGTTAAAGGAAAGAGGCTGTGCACAAAGCTGATAAGGCTGGTCTAGGGGATGGTCAGAGGGTTTGCCCACATCCTCCCTGGGACTGCCCACACTTTCCAGCTGCTTTCTAGAAAGCCCTGACAGCCTTTCTATGTTGAAACAAAGGACTGAATCCAGAGAGCAGGGAAAGGAGGACAGAGGGGCCAGTGCATATGGGAGTGGAGAAGTGGAACTAAGCTCTCCATGACTGACATGCAAGGAGGGTCGACCATGGAACAACTTCTCTAGGATGTAAAAAAAACATGGCCCGAGACTGTTGTAAATATACCTGTGACAATGGCTATAGGGAAGCTGGGAGTTAAATAAGGTAACCTGAAGGTTCTTTTAATGTCCAATTGGAAGGCTGAGGTAAAGAAGAGGATGAGTCTAGGGACAGAGGCAGAAGGGAACAAGAGCGAGTCACAGGGGATAAGCCCTGGCAGAGGCCCAAAGGAATCTCCACCCAGAGGCACTAAGCACCAGGGCCTATTGAGGCCAAAGGGCTCTGGAGATAAGTTCCTTTCATTTTACAGGTAAACACTGGCAAGACACCTGGAAAGGGAGCCTGGGATTCCAGGTCTGGGGAAAACACAGGCTGACCTCCTGAGACTGGGGTGGATCCTCTTGAAAGGCATCAGAAAGAGCAGCCTGGCCTAGTCTCTGAGAATTAAGGGGAGCCCCAACCATTAGCTTGACCGCGGTGTTACTTAATTGTTCCTAAACTAGTCCCTGCAAGAACCAAGCAAGGAACCTAAAAGGGCCGGTCTCCTGTCCAGGGACTGTGCAAATGTACTGGGAATGCAGTGGCTCCCATGCAGCCCAGCTAGTGTTCAGGGAATAGAGAGAAAGGGCAGCTGGGAGGAAAGGTGAGAAAGCTGGGTCTCTGAGTCCCAGAGTGAAGGGGGCGGGCAGAGAAGTGGCTGGGCACTTTCCAACAGACAGGCTGTGAGGACAGTGAGGAGGGAAGGCTGGCAGGGAGGAAGTGGGAGCTCAGAGAAGCACAAGTCCTGTGTTGATAGTGGATGGGAATAGGGAATCCCTCAGCCATCCCTGCACCTACAGACCCTGCACAGTTGGTCTCCAGCCCTGCAAGTCATAGATAAGGCATCACCATCCATTAGTTATGTAACCCTGAACAAGTTATTCAACATCTTAGCTGTTTCATCTGTAAAATGAGACTATTACCCAGGTCAGAAAGTTGCTAGAGGATCAAGGGAGATTAACATGAGTAGAGCACTTAACAGTACCAGGAACACAGTAAAACAAGCAGGAAGTGGTAGCTGCTAAAACAACCAACTTAGACTTGAAGGTTCCAGAGCTATGATGAGAAGCTGAGGTGTTAGTCCTGCCCTATGTTCCACCCCCAATTTTCTTAGACCCGAGGCCAAATAGAATGGAGGACATGTACCAGGTTGGGGGGAGGAGGGAGGGCCCCAGGAGGACACAAATGCAGGGTCACATTGGCCAGTGCTTTCTTCCCACTGCCCACTCCCAAAAAGAACCCAAACAAAGGATACGGGTTGCTGAACATCCTCTTGAGGTCTACCTTCTCTTTGCAGTAGGGACACGTCTGCTTCTTTCCCACAATGCACCAACCGCGAATGCAGAACTCGTGGAATCTGAGCACCACTGGTCAAGGGAAATACTGGTGGGCAGCCAGCTTGGCACCCAGCTCTGTGTCGGTCTTAAGGTGCCCGTGCACTAGCTCTGGAGAAAGGTTCAAAGGCTGGCTTCACCTCTTATCTGCTGTATAAACTTGGGCAAGTCCCTTCTCTCTGAAACTATCTGCTCATAAGTGAAGTGAGAATAACTACCTTACAAGGTTGTTAGGGGGCAAAATAGGGACAATATAATACATGGCACAGAATGGGAGCTGAGTAAGTACATGACAAATCTTAGAGGGTTATTCAGGGGGATCTGATTCTGAAGGCTGCAGCTTCTACTCCTGGGTGTCGGCTTCTCTAATGGTACATCACCCAAATGTCTGCCCTCTTGTGACTCCTACACTCAAAGGTCGGGGCAGCACGCCCCCTTCCCTCCCTGACTGCAGTGTGCATGTGACCCAGGAGCTCCAGGCGGATACACATGATTGCAAGACAGCCTGTACGTGTTCTCGATGATGCCCTCTTCACTGACATCCACAAAGATCTGCTGCCCACACACAGCACACATGCTGTCCGAGAGGTGTTTGGTAGGCATGCCCGACTCGCTGTAGAACTGGGAGAGAAGAGCACAAGGGAAAGACAGGAAAGATGTGAGAATCAGCTAAAGTGGGAAGCTACCACAGAGACCTTAGGTCTTCTGGAGAGAAGGCAAAGTGGCAGGGGGAGGTCACAGAGCTAGGAAACATCTATACACTAAATTGACCTCATTCTTGCTGGGTGAATAGGGAGAAAGGGACAGACTGGAGATGAGTCAGGAAGTCAGATCTAATAGGACCTGAAGACTGGGCTGCGTCAGCATCAGGGACAAGGAGAATGGGAGGGAAAAGGACTCAGGGCTGGTGACCAGGAGCTATGTCAGGTAAGCTGTGGCCAGATTATGGATCTATCAGACATGGACAACATCTCTAAAATTCAAAAAGGAAATATGAAGAGCAGTGCTGTTTTGGTGATAAGGGCATTCTCAGACACCTATGGCCACAGCAAAGGAGGTTCAATCCTTTTGGACAGCATTTGGTATAATATCTCAAACTGTCACACACTTTCACCCATTAATTTCACTTCAAGGAACTGAAAGAAAGAAAGACAAATGTTTTCAAAAAGCTTCATGCAGCCCTGGCTGGTGTGGCTCAGTTGGTCGAGCATTTTCCCATGCACCGAGAGGTCACTGGTTAGATTCCCTGTCAGGGCACATGCCAGGGTTGAGGGCTTGGTCCCCAGTAGGGGGTAAGCATGAGGCAGCCAACTGATGATGTTTCTCTACCTTTGATGTTTCTCTCTATCCCTCTCCCTTCCTCTCTCTCTAAAAAGCAATAAAAACGCCCTAGTCAGCTCTGTGGTTAGCAATGGCCCGAGGACTGAAGGGTTCGATTGCAGCCAAGAGCATGTACCTTGGTTGCAGGCTCAATCCTGAGCCCCAGTCAGAGCGTGTGCAGGAGGCAACCAACCGATGTCTCTCTCTCACACTGATGTTTTTCTCTCTCCCCCTCCTCCACTCTAAAAAAATCAATAAAAACATTAAAAAATAGTTTTAAAAAAAACAAAAACAAGAAATGGAAATAACCATAAAGGGAAATAAACAAGATAAGAATGCCTAAATAAATTATGGTGCACACTCAAGGAAATAAACAGGCAGCAAGTCAACTGAAGCCTGAGATAGAACACTGTGAAAACAGGGAACAAAACTGGAGGCACAGTACGACTGGTACCATATGTAAAGACAAGCTCCTCCCTACCCAAAGGAAAGAGATCAGAAAGAAATATATCAGAATGTTCACAACAAAGGTGTTTCGGTAGTAAGATTATTGATGATTTTTCCTTTTGCCTCCTTTTCTGTATTCAAATTTTCCTTAATAAATATATATTACTTTTAAAGTAACGATTATTTCTTACCATGCTTAATTATAATGGATAACCAACTCCAGGCTCCCAAAAGATTCTAAATTTTGCATACTTTTCTTGTGGTTCATTGTTAAATAGCTACTTATCATTTCTTCCTCACCCCAAGGGGAAAAGACTTGAAATTTTCTAAGACCTGTATTTTTTTTTGTTTTAAAAATTGTGATAGCCCGGCTGGGCATGGCTCAGCAGTTGAGTGTCGACCTAGGATCCAGGCGATTGGGGTTCGATTCCCGGTCAGGGCACATGCCCGGGTTGCAGGCTTGATCCCCACTTGGGGGCATGCTCAATGACTCTCTCATCATTGATGTTTCTATCTCTCTCCCTCTCCTGTCCTCTCTCTGAAATCAATAAAGACATATTTTTAAAAAAATAATAAATTGTGATAAAACATAAAATTTACCATTTTAACTATTTTCAAATGTACAGTTCATTTTAAGTACATTTACATTGTTGTACAAGTAATCTCCAGAAATTTACATCTTGCAAAAAATGTATAATGGAGTTTTAAAAAGCCTTTGTACTTATTATTACAATTTTACCTGCACCCATAAAGTAGCCTTCGTGTATTTTCTTAATTGAGTTTGCTCTGTTTTTCCCTTTTGATTCCAAACAACTATCCTGTGAAAAAGCCAGAGCCCTGAAGCTGGGTGAGGACCAGTAGAGAAGGGAGGGAGGGCATGGGGTGCTGGGACGGACAGTGAGGGAGGAGACAGTAGAATGTCGAGCAGACACAGCTATTCTGCCAGAACCTTAGCTGAAGCTGGAGGCTGCCCTCACTCCAAGCTGCCTTTCTGAGGAATGGTTTCTGTTGGCAATCAGAACTGCTACCTGATCCCAAGAGTCCTCAAAGGCAGAAGGCAGAGCTGCCATCCTGTCCCAAGAATCCATGAATACAGAGCTCCCTGCCTTTACCCCCACCTCACCCTTGTGCAAAACTGTGTGAAGTGGCTCAAGGTGAGCTCACTTACTTTCATAGAACACCAGAGAAGCCCAGAGAAGCAAAGAAACAAAGGGGGACCAGAACCCAGACTCTGGTTCCTACTCAAGGTCTTCCCAAGGGGTTTCATCAATATTTGCTGAATGCTGCAGGAAGATCAGCTACTTAACTCCCTGGAAGCCAGTTAGTCAAAGGTTCTGATTTATCAAGAGTGCAAAAGGCAGTGGGAAAGGATAAAAACTAGAGTCAGAGGGCAGGGCCAAGGCCCACAGGAGTCCACTAACCACACAATTATCAAAAGCTGGAAGATTAGTGTTAGTACTGGTGGTGCGGAGAGAGACCTTAAATGCCTTTCCAGAGCTCAACAGCCTTAGGGCTCTGAAATATGTTCTGGCTTAGAACTTCTAGGCACATCAAATGAACAGAGAAAGATCAAACGGTCTGGGTCTAGCTCTGGTACTAAGTCCCTATTCAATCATGTAGCACAGGAACAAGGCCACTCCCTCTGGCCCGCAGCACTGGCAGCAGAAGTAGGAAGAGCTTTACCCCAAATCATCCCCGAGTTCTGCCCTCAGGATACTGGGGCAAAGGATGCAGATCAAAGGGAACTACAGTAGGAGGGAAGCCCAGGTACATGTTTCTGGACTTCTCCTCAGGAGCCTAATGTAGCAACAGGCAAGCAGGGTCAAATCCCACAATGTTTCAACAAAGTCATCAGGTCAGCCTGTCAGGTCAGGAAAGCCCCAGCAACCCCACAAGCCCACAGAAACCAAACAGGAGGAGAAGTAGCAGGAGGCGCTGAAGCTGAGTTGAGTCAATCACAGGGAGGCAGATTTCAGTTTAACTTCAAGGGCCTGATCTCTCAGTGGAAAGGGCTCAAGGGGCCATATGGTGTGTCAGGATTAGGCAGACCTAATTTCAATCCTCTGTCACTATCTTGATAACCTTGAGCAGGCCACCCAAACTCTTCCTTCCTTCCATCAAAATATATTGGGCACCTACTAAGTACCAGCCTCTGGACAAGGGCCTTGGGATATGATGCTGGAAAAACACAGACCTGGCCTTTGTCCTCATGAAAACCACAACTAGGGGAGACTGATACTAAAAATACATATGTATTTATATAAAATAAGAACTAATGATTAAAAATGCTAAAATAAGAGTAATTAAAAAGGCATTAAAAGGGCTATGAAAGAACATTGCAACGAAAGGGTTCCTAACTGAGCCTAAGTCGTCTGAGAAGGCTTATGTAACACTGAGGCTGAAAAGTAGAGGATGGGTGGGAGTTAACAAGACAAACACAGGCAGAAGTGAAAGGAGGTACCAAGTGAGGCCCCTGTAGCTCAGTGCACCTGAGGAACTGAAAGGAACCTAATGTGGTTCAAGAGTTGAGACAGGAAAGCAGTAAGATCTCATCAGCCGTATGAAGCATTCTGGACTTGAAATGGCAAATCTTATCTAAGGGCTTTATTTAAGAAAGGAGTAACATAATTGGACTCAAACTTTTTAAAAGATTACTCTGTCTTCTCAGTGAAAAATGAATTGGACATGAGGCCAAAGAGGATTTAGAGAGACAAGCTAAGAGACAATTATAATTCTTTAAAAGCAACAGATGATGGAGGCCTGTACTAAGGTGATGGCATAGTCTAACTTGAGGGAAATAAAAACTGAGAGAAGTGGACAGGCTGATGATGCCAAATAGTAACAGTCTGGAGCTCAGAGAAGAGTTCTGGATTAGAAATCTGGAAGCAATGGGAAAAAAAAAGTGAAATATCCAGGTGAAAGGTAGAGAAGATTACTTAGATTTGAGCTCAGAGGAACAATAACATTTAAGAGAAGGAAAAGTTAGCAGATGAGACAGAAAATATCAGGGACAAAAAGAAAACCAGGACTGGGTAATGTGCTCTACAAAATGCTTCATATTAATCTATTGTTCCTTACAATTCTGTAAGACTGGTAGTATTATTACAGCTAAGAAAACAAGATCCAAGAGGTAAAGTAACTTGCTTAAGAGTACAGTTAGCCCTGGCCGGGTGGCTCAGTTGATTGGAGCATCACCCCAAACACCAAAAGTTTGAAGGTTCAATCCCTGGTCAGGGTGGGTACAGGAGACAACTGATCGATATTTCTCTCTCCCTCCCTCCCTCTCTCTCTAAAATCATAACAACATATCCTCAGGTGAGGATAAAAAAATAAATTAAAAAAGGAGAGTACGTAGCTAATTAAAAGTGGATTAGAATTTTACGCTAGTTCTGTCAGACTCTAACTCCTTAGTTCTTTCCACTACTTTAAGCCAGGTGAATGGCCAGCTAGTCCTGTCCTGATGTTATCTGGGCCACTGATGATCCAAGAGGTAACTCTGAGGCATAGGAACTTGCTCAGAAGATAAAAAGTATGAGGTAGAGCTCTGGCCCGTGTGGCTCAGCGTCGCCCTGTACACCAAAAGATTGCAGGTTTGATTCCTAGTCAGGGCACATACCTAGGTTGAGAGTTTGATCCCCAGGCACGTACAGGAGGCAGCCAATCAATGTTTTTCTCTCCCCTCCCCCCCACCTCTTCTCTCTCTAAAAACCAATAAACATATCCCAGGTGACAATTAAAAAATAAATAAAACAAAGAAAGTGTGAGGTAGACCCAATGTAGCATGAACAGTGTGTGTTACTGCCCTGCCTGAAAGAAGCCTCAGAAAATAGGCTTATTTCACAATCATGGAAACTATACTGACTGGCTGTCACAAGCTTATGATCTCACAGTGACCAGATGGAAAAAAACAAACATCCAAGGTTCCCTAGACTCATCAGAAGATGAGAATTACTTAAGTTCATATTATAAGTTTCTCTACGTGAGACAAACTGAAGAGCTGCTCTATATTAAACAGAACAGTGAAAAGGAATCAGGAATACTTGTTAATATACTTACAAAACCTCCTGGTTTCATTTCTAAGAACCAAGCGATGAATAAGACCGAGTTCCTGACAATGGTAAGCAGAACAGTTCCAACATCAACTATGACTCTCAGAGTAGGAGCCGTGACCACAGAATGTACAAAGGACTAGGAAAAATGATGAGGACTGAAAATGTGGTCTATACATACAGTGAAATATTATTCGGACTTAAAAAGGGAGAAAATTCTGATATATGTTCCAACATGGGTAAACCTTGAGCAGATTATGCTAAGTGAAACAAGCCAGTCACAAAAGTCAAATATTGCATAAGTCCACTTAAATGAAGTACCTAGAGTGGTCCCATTCAGAGACAGGAAGTAGAATGGTGGTTGCCTGGGGCTGAGGGGAGGGGAAATTGTGGAGTTACTGTTTAATGGGTATAGAGCTTCAGTTATGCAAAATGATGAGTTTTATGGATGGACAGTAGTGATGGTTGCAGAATAATGTAAGTGTGATCAATGCCACTGAATTACACACTTAAAAATGGTTAAGATGGTAAATTTTATGTTATGTTTATTTTTTTTAAATCCTCACCCGAGGATATGTTTTTTTATTATTTTAGAGAGAGAGGAAGGGGGGGAGAAAGAGAAACATCAATGTGAGAGAGAAATATCGATCGGTTGCCTCCCGTATATGCCCTGACTGGGAATCGAACCTGCAACCCTTTGGTGTAGGGTATGATGCTCCAATCGACTGAGCTACCCAGCCAGGGCAATGTTATGTATATTTTACCACAATTTTAAAAAATGACTAGGACTGCTACTGACATGGGCAATAGTGGTGGCTAGTAAAGACTGCTCTTGTTCATACTTGGTACGTTGTAGATGGCTGATAAATAACTGTTGCCTGAATAAATAAGTGAATGAGTTGGCCAATGAATACATGAAAGGCTGAAATTTCATGGCTTCCTCAAATTGCCTTCCCCAAAGCATTGACTAGATTCTGGTTTTAAGGTCAGGGGTATTCTTGAAATTCAGGTTGCCATGACTCAGAGGCCCAGAGCACACCAAGGCCCACTTGACCGAAGATGTGGAGAAATAAGAGTCTTGAAATGCTGTGTTGGAAAGAACAGTGCAATCTATCCCTTTAGCCCATGTTGAAGTCCCTCCCCCCATATCCTTGCCTGGTCTGATCTGATCTTTTGGTATCATCCCAAGTCCTAAAAGAAGGCATGTCACTAAGCTTCAGCAATATTTGCTATAGGGAACAATGAATGAACTCCTGGTGACTCGCCTAGTACTACAAGCCATTCTAGTCTTCCCATGACCCAATTCCTGCTCTGAGATGGTAACCTGGGGAAACAGCAAACTCTCTATAGTTAGTGTCAGCAAGATCACATTCTATTGGACAGGCACTGGAAAGAATGGCTCCTCTGAAAGGGATAGCCATTCTCAATGTCAATTCCCTAGGGAAGAGGTTAAGTCCTCATATTAGATATCAGGATTCAGAAAGCTGGCCTGAGGGATAGCGGAGGGGGTGGCATATTTATGTCTGGAATACAGGCTCTAGGTCCAGATATTTGGAAAACAGTTATCTAGATGTGGTGGGTGCCAAAATGGCACTAGCTACACAGCAGTAGGCTGAGTTGGATAAGGCAGGGTCTGGAAACCCTATAAAGCAAGCAGCCTGGTTAAGTCAGATTAACTTCAGTCAAGTACCCTTTGTTTATTTTCCTGCTATCATCCTCAACCTTTTAATAAAGTCCAATGTGACTGCTTGATCCTTCTGTTCCTGTGCTAAAACGTACAGGAAAGTACAAGGGTTTATACTTGGGCTGGACCATTAAAGAATAGCGGTAGGGGTATTAAGATTCCATAATGGGAAGGAGAATATGAGGCGTCAAGAGCTGGTGTTTGAGGCACCCTCCAACCTAACAAGAAATTCTCCTGACAGGTCTTTTGGTAAAGGTGGAATTTATCATAATTAGGGAATTATCTTATTAGAGATTATCATTTGTAATCACTGGAGCATCCAATAATTCTTCCCAAGAACAAAGAAGAGGTCCAGCCCAAATCCTATTTCGGAGAGACCAATGTAATGATCCCATCCCCTAGAGGAGAAGCTATCTTGTGGATCAATTCTGAGTTCAGTCCCATTTGGACAGAAGATGGATTCTGTAGATTAGTTATTAGTGACCCACCTGAGGGAATTAAGGCTATGCTTAAATTGGCAGCTGATAATAACCTGGAGATAAAGTTGGCAACAACTTGGGAAAATCAGAGAATTGGTCCTGTAAAAACAGAATGAGAAGAAAAAGAAATCACTAGAGGGTAAAGGAAAGGATACTGGCAAGAGTCACTATGAAAAGCTGGCTATGCCATAGAAGCAGTCTTAGAAAATAGCTGTTGTTGAAAGTGAAGTTAATAGATAATCTAGGGTCCAGAAATCTCTCCTGGGAAGTGAACTGATTAAAGGGAGATCTGAAGCCTACACAAATATGTATGAGACAGCGAAATGCAGCTAAAACATAAGACAGTTGTTCAAAAAAGAATCTAATAAGCTGTCTATAAAATGACCCAATATACTTTGTTTTCAATTTGATCCATTACAGGAAAAATAGTCCCTAATACTGGGAAACAAAAGTCTCAGACCTAAAATCATACTTGATTAAAGGTATCCAAGGTGATGGTTAAGTATTATTTAACCTAAATTGCCCTAAGCCTACTGGCCTGTGACACAAATGAGATCGCAGTAGCATGGGCATACAAGTTAACACAGCAAATAGTCCTCCACTTGCAAAACTGCCTTAAACCCTTCCAGAGTTCCTGAGGCACCTCACATAAAGTCAGTGCCAATCCTTTCCTGTTCTTATTAGTTGGTCTCCATTGATATCTGCTGCCTAAAAGCTAGGATTGGTATCTGGATGCTCCAAGAGAAGAGAACCTACTTCCCTGATGTTCCCCAGGGTTTCACTCCAAGCTGAAAAGAACTGAATGCCCTTCAGTCCCCCTTCATCAGACAGAGCCATCTGTATTTCAGCACAGAAATGGAGAAATGTCCATTAAAGTCTGAAATATTCTTCCTTGGGGTGGAGTCTAAAGGGATGACACTGAGAAGGGGAATGCTTCTGTGTTGTTTACATAATTAAGAGAATGTGAACAGCAAAACAGATACATTTCCATTATGAAAAAAAGAAACAGCGATATTGACTTGGGTTTCTCAGATTAGCTGTTACTTTAACCATATTTTAAGCTTGAAGAATTTCTCCATGGACTCCACCTTGTCCTCTTACTATCTCACTGAAGTGTATACCATTCAATGATTTGCTTGAGTCAGAAATCTCAGCTGATACCTACCTTTACTTTACATTTTTTCGTTCAGGATCCAAAACCAATCTATATCCAAGTCCTATTAAACTTACCTCCAAAATATTTCTCAAATAGTGTTCCTCTCTCCCTTTCTACCATCTCTACCCTAATTCAAGCTTCCTTCATTTTTCCCAGACTAACGCAATTGTCTCTTAAATAGTCTTAAGTGGTCCTCTCTAACCTGTGGCTCCCTCTCCAATCTGTTCTCTACCCAGCAGCTAGTACAATCTTTTCAAAATGTAAATCTGATAATGTCATTTTCTATTGTAGCCTCCCAGTCTTTTTAGTAGAGAAATCACAATCTTTCATTTGTCTATAAAGCTTTTTCTAGTCTAGCCTCTGACAATGTCTCCAGATTATTTCACTACATTCTCAGCCCTACAACCATATTAGCCTTAGTTCCTCAAAACACCCACCCTTTCTCACACCACAGGATTCTTACACACACTATTTTCCCCACCTATTTTCACTTCACTTCCTACTTCATGTAGTAGTTAACTCCTACTCACTGTTCAAGTCAGCTCAATAGTCACTTCTTCTGGAAAGCTTTTTGAGACCCAAGGCTAGGTCAAATGCCACTACTGTATTTGTACGCTGCATCATGAACCCTTCCTTCGTAATATTTATTAAAGTTATAACTTTATATTTATTTTTGTGTTTATTACCCTAATACCCATCCCTGTCCCTAGAGAGTAAATTCTACTTAGGCAAGGAATACATTTATTTCTGTACACCTTTGTAATTCCAGCACATAAAGTGTTCAGGCACACAGGCATTACAAAAGTACTTGTTGAATGAATGTTAACTTCCTGCAGGGTAAAGTGGTTCTTTTCTATAATGGTCCTAAAGTTAAAAATTCCAGGGTACATCTGAGATCTGACTTTCCAATTTTAAGGAAGAAATCTCCATACATACCACCCACATCTTGAAGGATTTTATATGGCTCATCTCTTCCATCAAACAAGTGATGCTATCCTGAACTTTCTGGAGGTGACAGGAGGCAGTATTAAGAGCCCAGGTGAACTCACCCCTATGGTAGACGCCATGTAGTCTGCACACATTTCTGCAAAGTCCCGCTCAAGGACACCATAGTAGAGGCCATAGAAGAGGAGAGAAATGCCAAAGTCCATGGCATCTTCTGGTTTGATCCTGTAAAGGAAGTAGCATGGCCTGCCCTGAGACAAGACTGCTTTGTATTACTATTGCGGGACACAGAAGGCAGTGCCTAAAGGTGGAAGGTTCAAGGGCTAGAAGCAAGTGTTGGCAAACTAAGACCAAATCTGGCCTGCTGCCTGTTTTTATACTGTCTGTGGGCACCACTTGAACAGGCTAGCATTGTGAGCTACAAAGGCGAAGCCAGGGTATCCCCTTCTGCCCCAATTCCCCACTCTGTTAACAGTGCCTGCCTCCTCCAACTGGCAACCATGCATTGCAGCTGCCTAGGGCCAGCTCTGGTTGGCACCTACATATTGGGGACTCCACTGGTGTCACTGGAGCAGAGAGTGAAAATGATCCAAGTGGCCACATACCCCCCCTTCACGCCCACTTCTGAGAATGTCTTATCTGATGGCAAGTGGGCACAAAGTATGCCCACCATCTGAGACAGCCCACCCAGGCAAACAGGGTGCTACAAGGAAGGAGTTTTCTCTCTAAGTACCTATATCATATCCTAGATTTCACCTTTTATCCCACAAAGCCTAAAATGTGTATTATTTAATGCTTTACAGAAAAAGTTTGCCAACCACAGCTTTTAGAAAAAAGCCAGTTACAGACCAGTTACCATAAAATTTTAAGTTGCATCTATACATATTCTGTATGTCATCCAGTTAAATTTTGGTTCACATCTATTTACTAAAAAGTACAAATTTTTTTTTTAATTTATTGGGATGACATTGGTTAATAAAATTATATAAATTTCAGGTAGGAGGACAAAGTTCTTTCCTTTAATATCAGGAGGTTTGTTTTAATAAGTCCAAGGATTGGTAATTTGCAACCTTGAGTCTATAAATGTTTATTACAGAAAAGTGCCTTTGTTAAAATATTTGTGCCCTGTCCAGTGTGGCTCAGTTGGTTGAAGTGCCGTCCCGTGCACTCAAAGGTCACTGGTTCGATTCCCAGTCAGGGCACATACCCAAGTTGCAGGTTCAATCCCCAGTCAGGGCGTGTGCAGGACACAACCGATCAATGTTTCCCTCTCACACTGATGTTTCTCTCTCTCTACCCCCTTCCTCTCTCTTTAAAATCAATTACACAAACACACACACACACAGAGACACAGAGTATCGGGAACTGTATATGTTCACTTGAAGCTATAAACGATAATTTATCTTAGAAAGGTGAATCTGCTCATCAATCTTGTAATATTTAACCTACTAACTAGACATCATGATCTTACACCAATTAACCTGATCAGTAACATGAAAATGGTCAAGATTCTCAATTCTGTTTTCCTCCTTGTAGAGTTTATACAAATAGAATAAACTGTAATTATAGAATAAATGGCTTTAAAACATAATGCAGGATCTTAATTATTATTTTTTAAACCACACAGGTTAAGAACATATCTGGATATATTTTCCTTTTCTTTGATGAGATGTTTTAGACTCTATGCTGACGAGCTCTCCTATAAACCTCTGTGGAGCCTGTTTATTTTTCCAGTCTGTTCTACCCCAAGAAAGAATTCCAAGGCTGTCCTCTCACTACATAAAGCAGGGTATTAAGTTTGGGGAAGAGGCCAGTGGGCATGAATTTAAATTTGAATCCTAAATCTCTTTAGCTTCACTGCACTATCCCAGGCTTAGCATTCCTCGTGATCCACAACCCTCATCACCTCAGCCAGGAAACCACATTTCCACCCTCTTCTGTCTACTCACTGTACCCACTAGTCCCAAAGCCCAGAATTTCTTGGCTTCTGCCTCAATTGGGGGTAGGAGGACCTATATGCTGATACAGGTCTTTTGGAAAGCTTATGACAATATAAAGCAATAGCCAGACTCCTACTCCTAGTAATGTAACCTTAGGAAGCAACAGAACAATGTTATCTGTGATAACACTAAATAGAAAAACAACCTAAGTGCCCCACAATGGAGCACGAGTTATATGGCCACAGGTTAACTTTCTAGAACTGTTTCCTTATAAACCTGATAAAGGGTCTGGCTGGCGTGACTGGAACCTATGATCCAAGAGATCAAGGTTCAGTTCCTGGTCAGGGCACATGCCTGGGTTTGGGGCTCGATCCCCAGTAGGGGGCGCGCAGTAGGCAACTGATCAATGACTCTCTCATCACTGATATTTCTCTCTCTCTCCCTCTCCCCCTTCCCCTCTCTGAAACCAGTAAAGATATATTAAAAAAGAAAAAGAGAGATCTGATAAAGATAGAATGCCAGCTGTGCTACAAAGCAACTTTTGTATATTAAACATGACCTGTGATTAGTACACTGCACCTGGACTGAGAGATTACTGAAACTGGATGTGTTCCTTGGGCAAGTGAGGGGGGACTTCTGGGCCAATTGGCTCCCACATCTATCCATGTGGTCTCACTCTCTCACATCTCAGCCCTAGGACTACTATGAGAACTTCTGCAGACACTGTCCTGTAGTTCCCTGTCTTGTATCCTTCTAGGTGGATCTGTTGCCAGGTGTGGCCAACTGTATCCCACGAATTCAAATGTCTAGTCCAGGGTCAGCAAACTTTTTCTGTAAAGGGCTAGAGAGTAAATATTTTAGTTTTGTGGCCCATATAGTCCCTGCCATGATTATTAAACTCTTCTGTTTTACTGCATGACCAGCTATAGACAATGTGTAAACAAATGTGTGTGACTGTGTTCCAGTGAAATATTTTTCTTATTTTATAAAAACAGTAGTAGGCTGATTTGGCCCACATAACATAGTTTGCCAGCTCCTAGTCTCCTTGAACATAAGACCACTCAGGTGGAGTGGACGTTGCAACAAATACATGGATAAGGAAAATGGTTCTATTAGGGTGACAGAATTACAGGTGACTGGCTATAATCATTATTATTCTTACTTTTGTTATTATACTTTTCCACTAAAATATACATTCTTGGAAAATACAACCAATGATTTGAAACTCTAACTCCCCCATGGCTCAAGTCTCCTATTCTGGGTCCCATGTTCCCCCTGTTAATAACCAGGACTTGCCCCAGGAAGAAAGATACATCCCCCCACCAGCATCTCCTCCCCCAACACCAGGAAAAAACAAAAACAAAGAGTACTCACTTGAATAATAAGTTAAGACCAAAAAGGGTAAACATGACAGCCATGTAGCCAACGATGCCAGTGGCATAGCTGATTTTATAGATCAGCAGGAACCACTTATAAACCAACCTGCAGAAAGGAGAGAAAATTAATACAGCTGACACAGAAACTCTAGCCTAGAGACTTCTGGATGACCAGAATCCCTTATTCTCACATCAATGGGGATACCACGCCCTTTGCTTAGGACTTACTGAGAAACTTTAGTTATTGTACAAAGCTGGTGACTCCCTTAATCACAGTAACGCCTCCATATACCAGGGAGCCAGTACATTGTATCTTCCTGGTCTCAGACCAAGGGAAGAAAAGAGAGTCTTAAAAGAAGATTTCAGCCTCAAATAAAGAAAGAGCACAGCAGCCTAACCAGTGTTGCTCAGTGGTTGAGTGCTGACCTATGAACCAGGAAGTCACAGTTCGATTCCTGGTCAGGGCACATGCCTGGGTTTCATGCTTGATTCCCCAGTGGGGAGCCTCTGGGAGGCAGCTGATCAATGACTCTCCCTCCTCATTGATGTTTCTCTTTCTCCCTCTCCCTTCCTCTCTTTGAAATCAATAAAAACATATTTTAAAAAAATATATGGCATAGTACCTTATAAAAAAAATAAAAGGGCACAGCATACCTCAGACATCTCAAATTCAGATTAGTTGGATAAGGAAGTGAAAACCAGTATCTATAGCTATGCTCAGAAGGGAATAGGGGGTGGGGGAAAGGCTAGCTATTCTTGTCAAGAAAGGGAATTCAAGGAAAGATGAATAAGAGGTAGAATTAGCTATAGATGTTTATACCTGGGCATGGTTAATCTGAATACTGCTTTGCCTCTTCCTATCCACAGGCCAATAACAAAAGGAATGATGTCTAATGAGTTTGCTTCTGAAAATATTTTTTTCCAGAGTAAAAAGGATAAGGAGGGAGGCAAAGAATGCCTCTGAATTGGATGGGGGGGGGGTGGGGGGGGGTGGGGGGGGGTGGGGGGTGTGTGTGTGTGTGTGTGTGTGTGTGTGTGTGTGTTGCTCCTGAGGGAGGAGCAGTGCTCCCTAGGACCAATGAAAATCAGTGTGGAATGTGGTTGGTCGACTCCAACTACGTTCAAAGAGGAAAGATGGTACCACAATGTACCAGAGCCTTTTAAATGCTATAGAGACAGGTCCCTAATATCAGGAGCCACTACTCTATCTGTGATGAGAGCTTATGAGCAATTTAGTAATTTGCTCGAATAACCAGCACAAACCTGTCTAGCTCCAGAGAGCCAACTAGGTTACTGGCATCCATACTGGGCCCACGGAGAAAGCTCAAGGTCTCTGCCTGTGCCTCTCTGCTGAGGCTATCTATGCAAGGGTGAAAGCTTCTCAGGCAAAGGAAAGGCCCAAACACCTTACAGTGCCCACTCAAAGACCATACACAGGTTCATTATCCAGGGTTTGCACTGATCAGATAGGAGTGAGACACAATGGAAAGGATGTGGAATTTCAGGTGGAATCTGGATTAAATGCCGTTTATTAGCTGGGTAACCTGAGGTAAGTCAAATCACCTCTCTGAGACAATTTCACTGCTGTTGCAAATGGTAAAATTTCACTCTTTTTTATGGCCAAGTAATATTCACTGGTTTATACAGAGCCCATTTCCTGGTGTTTATAGTACATGGCTGAATAAACAGTGTGAATATATGTGGATATTTATGAAAGTGCTTTGAAATGGTAAAGCACTATCAAATATTATTATCAAAAACCTCCCATGTTGCCCAGCCAGCGTGGCTCAGCAGTTGAACATCAACCTATGATCCAGGCGACTGCGGTTCAATTCCCGGTCAGGGCACATGCCCGGGTTTTGGGCTCAACCTCCAGTAGGGGATGTGCAGAAGGCAGCCAATCAATGACTCTCTCATCAGTGTTTCTGTCTCTGTTTCTCCCTCTCCCTTCCTCTCTCTGAAGTCAATAAAGACATACTTGAAAAAAATAAAAAATAAAAACCCTCCCATGTTATGGACTATTTTCAGTCATTTTAGCTAGAAGTTGATACTGTTTGTTACTTGGTGACTCTTAATAGGCTTTATTACACCAATTGTAACCACATTTTTAGGGATAAAGAATTCAATGTTCAGAAAGATGAAATCACACAGGTCA
Source organism: Miniopterus natalensis (assembly GCF_054644295.1). Lineage (NCBI taxonomy): Eukaryota > Metazoa > Chordata > Mammalia > Chiroptera > Miniopteridae > Miniopterus > Miniopterus natalensis. The sequence goes on from NC_142091.1 coordinate 40,304,346, forward strand.
CATAATTAACAAGTGGCAGGGCTGGGGTTTCAGAGCCTGTATCTTCTATGTAAAGGCCCTTAACGTAAAGTAAGCTACCAGTAAGCCAGAGAGGGGCTTCCAGATCACCAGCTTCACCTTGAAGATAAATTTTACTTTGTACCATGAGACTCAGACAGCCAAAGAACAGCTTGCAAGACAGTGGAACATACGAGGCACTGGAAAAAGAGCAACTTGCAACTTGGAAGACTCTGGATCAGGCAGTCACAGCTTTGTGGCTGACCAGTTCCTGTTAGGCTCTCCTGGACCTGTATACGCGTCTCTCACAGCACTTACCAACTGCACTGAAACAGGTGCTTTCTCACCCATCCCTTCAATTAAACTGAGCACTCCTTGAGGGCAGGGACCATGTCTTATCCAGCTCTGTATCCCCAGCGCTCAACACAGGGCCTGACATATATCAGGTGCTTGCTGAATGAATGAATGAATGAATGAATGAATGAATGAATGAATGAATGAATGAATGAATGAATGGAGAAAGTCTCTTTTTCTGTTAAATACAGATATTAAATGACCTCATAAGCTGGTTGGGAGGATCAAATAAGAAATGCATTTGGATAAAATACAAAGAATTATGCAGATAGGAGGTGCTTTGTGACCCCCAAAGGAAGTACTGTTTATTGGGAGACTACAAATTTGCTGAGATTCACTCATTCAACAAAAATGCATAGAGTAGGCTACTACGTGCCAGGCCCTGTGGTAGGTCCTGGATATACAGTGACAGACAAAATGGATGTGGTTCCTGATCTCATAGTTGTAGTTTAGTGGGGGAGAGAGACCCTCAAAATAATATTTAGTTATAAATTATGATAAGCTCTAGGAAGGAAAACTACAGGGCACTATGAAAGAATGTAACAGAAAACCTAACTTAGATATCAGATAAGGGTTCACAGAAGAAAATAACATTTTAAATGATACCACAGTGATCACTAGGATTTGCTTACTATATTGTTTGCTTTTAATGTAAACAGACCTTGAAATAAGCTATAAGGTAAGCTATAGGGAAATATTTTGTGTGTGTTTTTTTATCTGAATGGGGGGGTAGGTCTCCCAAACAACTCGTTTTGGTGGGGTCCAGTGCCAAGTAAATGTGGCAGATAAAAACTGCAATTTTTTCAGTCTAAACCCACCCCCCTCCCATGCATCCCAACCTGTTAGCTTCAGGAAACCTAGCTCTTCCTACTACCTAAATTCTCACCTTGGGGTTGTCTGCACTAGTGGTTTTCGAGTGGCTCGGAAGGTGACAAAGGCTGTGACAGCAGAGAAGAAGATCCAGATCACTAGGAACCTCCACCAGTGCAGCTTCACTGTGAAATAGAGGGGAACAACCCACATCTGAAAGAGGGTCACCATCTGAAACACAAACACAAGCACTTCAGCTCTAGCCAGCTCCCTCTGCAGCCCTACCCACAAGTCCAGAGTGCATCTTATATGTTCCATTTCAGTCTGATCCTCTCCTACATTTCCAATTGTGGACAAAGGCACCTCCTAGGGATTTAAGTTGGAAACCTGGGACCATGCTTGACACTTCCCTTTCATCCCTTCACCCAACTGTTTATTGTATATATCCTCTCCTTTCCATCTGAGTCCTTGCTGTCCCTTGCCTGGCTGACTACGACGACTTCCTTGTTAAGCTTCCCTGTGTTCAGTGCCTCCCCCTCCAATCTACCTTCCCAGGAGCACTGGAGTGGCATTGCTAAAATAGTCTTGAACATGTTATTCCCCTGCTTAAAACCCTCTAATGGTCCCCTGCATATAAGATCCAACTCCTTAGGCAGTCAAATCCCTCACAATATGGCCCCAACTACTATTCCAAGGATCATCTACCACTCCCCTGCTGTTTAGTCAGGCTGTCCCCCTCAGGCTAAAACATCCTCCCTATCTCCCCTTCTGTCTGATAACATCACATCCAAGATATATGAAGCCTTCATCTCCTTTCTAGGAAGAATGCGTCAAGTTACCAGTGCTCCAAAAGCATTTTCTTTTCTAACTTCATTACAGTGCTTACCTAGAGTATGAGACTGGATTCTCTACCTGAATGAATGCAAGTCCCTTGAGAACAGTCACTAGGCCGTATTCATCTGCTTCCTGTGCTAGAAAACTGTCTGGCACATGAAAGATCCTCAATAAACATATAAATAAGAGAAAAACAAGACTAGAACGCAAAGAGGGAGGCACATTACTGTTTTAGAGAGTGTCTGTTTCACTTTTCCCTTCTTCAGATCTCTACCTCAGACTTAGCTGAAGAGTTCCAAATGTATAAAACAATTCTAAGTCAGAAGTTTGGACTAATTACCAGTTTTTGCTCCCCAATGCCTCCTAATTCTCTCTCCCAACCACTCAGCTTTCACTACATGTCACTTGTCTCTGGTAACAGGTGTAAAAAAAAAAAAAAGGGCAATCAGCACTTAATGAAGGCTTTCTTCCTGAATTCTATTCTGGCTTGAACAAAGACATAATTGAGAGTAAGTCTGGGCATCAGTGTGAAAGGAATGAAAAATCTTGCCGTTTTGTAACTTTCAGGCTTGAAATTTTAAGGGCATAAAGCTATTCAACTCATATCATGAAAGGGAGAATGGGGGAAAGGAAAAGGAAGAGGAAGAGAAAGAGAAAGGGAAGGGGGAAGGGGGAAGGGGATGGAAGAATTAATTTAGGGACAGGAATAAGCTCTTTGAGCAAGATGGCTCAGTAGACCTGGATTCTAAGTTCTGTTATACCTCCAATTCATTGGGTCACCACAAGGAGGTCCTTCCTCCTTGAAGGAAGAGTTTGACTTGATTTTCCAAACCATTTCAAGATCTAACATGCTAAGGCTCTATTAAGCAGCCTTGTATCTTACGCTTCCTGGGAGAGTAAAGCCAAGAGTTCTTATAACATTGATTAAATTTAGTTTTAAGTCATAGCTCTAGAAATCATATCCCTTCTCTATATATACACCCCTCAGAGACCCAGCCTTTCCTCAGATAATCAGCAACCCCCGAGGCAACAGAAGACAGTAGCCAGAACCTGACTAACAGTCACATGGACCTCTGGCAGGCTAAAGATAACATCTTGACCTAAGGTATGTTTCAGTTCCTGAGCCATAAGGTGGAATGGCCCCTGGCTACTTTCCCAGACCAAACAGAGGGTCAAAGAAAAAGACATTAGAACCAAGCTCAAGAGCTGAAGAAATGGCCCGGCCGGGCCTGGCTCAGCAGTTGAGCATCCACCTAGGATCCAGGCCATCGGGGTCCAATTCCCGGTCAGGGCACATGCCCAGGTTGCAGGCTCGATCCCCAGTCAGGGGCATGCAGAAGGCAGCCAGTCTGACTCTCTCATCATTGCTGTTTCTATCTCTCTCTCTCTCCCTCTCCTTTCCTCTCTCTGAACTCAATAAAGATATATTTAAAAAAAAAAAAAATCTGAAGAAATGATTTATTACCCTTACCTCACCTCTAACCAATCTGCTCTCAGCACAACTGGCGAACCCCTATTCCTGGTGTCTTGTGATTTTGCCTTTATATAATCTGTAGCCTACATGCCACTGGGGAGTTCAGGTTTTTTAGCATTAGCTTCCCATTTTCCTGGGTGGCGCCATTCATAATAAAATACCCAATATTTCTCCACCGCAATTCTCACTGTCTAGTGTTTGGCTCTGCTAGTGCCAGTGGAAAACTGTTCTGTAACAAAAAATGCATTCATTCATCCATCAAATATTTACTTTGCATTTAATGGAAAGAGGAATGCAGAAATAAATATGACCTCTAGTCACTGACCTGGAGGAACTAACAGTCCAGCAGCAGGAGAAAAACATAAATCAAACCAAATTTTAATGATTCTATTAATCTTAAGACACTTTCTAGAAGTCCAAGGAAAAACCATTAAAGAATACATGAATGAAGTCAAATGATACAATACAGTGAAATGACCAGAGATTTTAGATATGAATTTAAAGAGATCTATATATGAATCCTAATACAGCTGTTTACTGTGTTATCTTAGGCAAGTCACTTAACCCTGATAAGCCTCAGTTTTCTGAACTGTAAAATGGGGTTAACGTATCTATTCTCATAAGGTTGTACGGGTTAAGTAAGTTAATGCATGAAAAGCTCTTTGAACAGTTCCTAACAAGGTAAGCATTCAATATAAGTAATATAACAAATATATTCAACACATCAGCTCTTACATTTAAGTAGAAGTAATATATATAAAACAAGGACAGTACATAATTTATAGTAAGCGTTCAGTAAATGAGAATTCTTATTATGGCTTCACATGATCAAAACTGCATAAAGCCATATATATAAGGGAGCAAAGACTTCAATGAGGCAACCAAAATAATCAACATATTAAAAGTGGGGGGCGGGGGGTTAGGCCCTGGCCTGGTAGCTCAGTTGGTTAGAGTGTCGACCCAATACACCAAAGTTGCAGGTTCAATCTCTGGTCAGAGCACATAAAGAGTTAAACAATGGATGCATAAATAAGTGCAACAACAAACCGATGTTTCTCTTTCTCTCAAATCAATTTTTTAAAACTGGTGGGGCTATAGAATTTCATTGTAATGTTTAATTTGTCCTTTGCAGGAAAAATAAATGACCTAAAACCACAAACCAAGGATTTGAGGCCACTTTCAGGTATGAAGGCACTCTCCATTAGGAAGGCTTGAAAGCTAGATTCTGTTCAGGGTCTAGAAAGTAGCTGCTGGGGTGACAGCCCAGGGCCTGCACAAGAGGCAGGGCAGAGGGACTGAGTGAACACAATAGTCTACCATGTGAAAATGGAAACTTAGCCAGGTTGGCGTGGCTCGGCGGTTAAGCATTGACCTAGGATCCAGGAGATCGAGGTTTGATTCCCGGTCAGGGCACATGCCCGGGTTGCAGGCTCAATACCCAGTGCGGGGCATGCAGGAGGAAGCTGATCAATGACTCTCTCATCATTGATTGATGTTTCTCTCTCTCTCTCCCTCTCCCTTCCTCTCTCTGAAATCGATATATTTAAAAAAAGAAAATGGAAAGTTACAAGTTTGCCTGCTTAATTTCTTTGTTTCTACTGTAGTATTTATTGGCATTTTGCTTAGTAAGTTGAAGCCTCTTCATTAAGGAAGGCATCTTTAATGGCTAGCTTGGCTATAAATGGCTGAAAGTTACCCAAGATTCTCAAAACAATGAAAGAGGCTCTGGTGCCATCTGGTGGCAACACTTCATGAAGACACATTTGGTTCAATAGTTTGCTTAAGTACTTGTGCCTGAACTGTGGAAGGCAGAAAACAATGGGAAACCTTGGCCATAATTTCTCTTTCAGGGTATGGGGTGATGAGACATAAACATATAAATTGGCAGCCATGCAGAGCATCAAGTACTAACATGGGAGTTTAGAGGAGAGATGTAGCAATATGGGCAGAAGCTGTCAGGGAAGATTGCCTGGAAATGGCAGAACTCTGGCTGGTTCTGAAAGAAGTTTGGATTTGGTAAGGGGAATGGGGAAAGCAAAAGTCATTCATCCTTCTTTTCCTGAATCTGGAAAGATGAAGTTGAAGTGAAGACTATCCTGAAATTGACTCAATAATTCAGCCAACATTTACTGAGGGACAATCCCAGCTTCTCCAATCTGGAAGGTAAGAAAAGCAATATGCCCCTTATCTCTGCAATGCTACAAGTTAGATGCTAACAATAGGAGCTAGCCCACATTTAAATGGACTATCTTTGTTTTAGATTTCTTTTATCTCAGAAACTATAATTCATGAAAAGCCAGAAAAAGAGTTCCCAAATGGCTTCCTTCCCTGGCACCAGCTGCCTTGGTCAGTCTGCTGATGTTTGACTTGCAAGATTCTCATCACTTCTATACCTTCCTGTTATGTGGACAGGGATCACCCACCATGCTTGGCTGAAAAGGATTATTAAAGATGAATTAAAACCACATGTCCAGGTAGTAGAACAAAGTAAGAGACTCACAGCTAACAGAACAATCAGCTTGAAAAAAGTGCTGATAAATGGACAGAGGTCAACTGGAGGAAGGTGTCAGGGATATGCTCCATAGCTCTGGTCAATATGTTCATGAATGATTTAGATAAAAATACAAAGGATGTGCTTACCAAACTGTGGATAGCACAAAGCTTGGGAGGTGGAGAAGACCAAGGCAGTGAACATGGAAAACAGAAGCATCAAGATCCAAAAGCTTCTTTCTAAAGTTCTAGCTCTGACATTCTATGAGCTAACAAACACTGAGCACTTACTGTACATCATGCTAAGGACTATGGGATTCAGAGATAAATAACAAAACCTCCTCAAGAATTTAGGTCAACCGAGGAGAAACAAAGAACTGTAACTCAGTACAGTAAGTGCTATAATGGAGCAAGCCCTAGTGGCCAAGAAAACAAGAGGGGAAGCACTTCATTCAACATGGGGGAACCAAGGAAGGTTTCCTGAAGAAAGCAACTTTTGACCACTGTCACCATGGCCTAGTAGGTGCAGGTGGAGAAAGGCATCATGAAGAGTTTCAGGATGAGGGAACATGGTATGCTTGAGAAAGTACAACTAGTATTTGAGGGAGGTGTGAGAAATGAGACTAAGCAAGAATCTTTGGAGAAGGCTGATGTTTGCATCACAGTTTTTATTATATTGTAAGGAGCTCATTTTTTCTTTCTTATAGAAAGTGAATTACAATCCTTTACCACTTTAGTCAGCATTCTCTAGCCACATCCTAGTAACCTCCTTAAGGTTTTGGTCTGAGAAAAATCTATAGTAATTTAAAGCTATCCAGCTGGGAGATTTTGCCACTCATTCATTTCAGGAGGGAACAGCAGATCAGCGGAACAGGAGTTTGAAAAGATGCTATATTTGGTAACAGATGGAGATGATGAAAGCTTCTCCTTAGAGATCTTTAAAAATAGGATACTTTTCCAGGCATAAACTTATTCGTTCCCCTAACATCCCTGAGGGAGCTAAGGAGTGAGTAATATTAGACTCTCTGAATAGATGATGAAAACTGAGGTACAGAGAAGCCAAAAAGCAAGTTTGGTCTGGCTAGTTTCCAATCCAGATCTGTCTCCCAAGTCCTGCCTCCCTGGCATATGCACTAAGTTTGGAGAAACCCTGGAAAGCCTGAGAAGGCAAAATGATGTAATGGGAGGCGGTTGTGAAAATGCCTGAAATATAAGGAAAAGACTTGGGCAAAAGTCATCAAAGAAGGAAAAATGTGTGTGTGGGGGGGGGTATAAACAGAAATGACCATGACAGAAACTGATAATAATTTCCTGAAACTTTTAAGAAACCTCAAAAAATGGTTGAGTGGCTCTATGAAAAGAGCACTTAACCAGTAATCAGATTTTGGTTTTATGTCCAGCTCTCCAATGTAATAGTCATGTGCCCCTAGCAAATCACTTCAGGATTCTGCACTTTGATCTACTAATCTGAAAAATGGAGATAAATCCCATCCTGACCATCTTATAAAGCTGTTGTGAGGTTCCAATGATAGCAGATAAATTAAAAAAAAAAAAAAATCACATATATGCACAACCCAAGGACACGGACAATGGTAGGGACAGGGACTGGGGAGGGGGGTGAGACAGGGTGGAGTGGGTGGTCATTGGGGAGAAAAAGGGACATCTGTAATATTTTTAACAAAAATAAAATTAAAAACAAAACAAACAAAAAAAAAACACAAATTGGCCCTGGCCAGTGTGGTTCCGATGGTTGGAGTGTCTTCCCATATACCAAAAGGTTGCGGGTTCAATCACCAGTCAAGAGGCGTACAGGAGGCAACCGATCTATGTTTCTCTGTCACAACTATGTCTCTCTCTCTCTAAAAAACCAACAAACTGAAATTATAAGCAGTCCAAGGTATTATTACTTTTATTCAAAAGAACACTTCTTAAAATTTAAATACAGAAGACAGTAAGATCTCTTGCACCCAATAGCAGTTAGATTAAGTTTTTCTTTTAATCTGAAGGTTGGATTTGACCTCTTGTTACAGAGAGAAGTTTGATACTTTTCACAGTGAAACCAGTAGGTGGACATACTTGCTCATAACCAGTCTGATAGCTGGCAACATCTATGCTCACCTAGGTCCTTGAGTCTAGGACAGTGTTTCTCATCAGGAGTGAATTTCCTGCCCAGAGGACATTTGGCAATGTCTGGAGACACTTCTGGTTGTCACAATTTGAGGAGGGATACTACTAGCATCTAGTGGGTAGAGGCCAGAGATACTGCTAAACATCCTACAAGTGAACAGGATAATGCCCCATAAAAATAAAGAATCATCTGGCCCAAATGTTAAGAGTCTCCCTATAGAGGAACCTGGTCTCAGAGAACAGAGCTAGTGTTTTTCCACTTGGTGGTCTTGGTGCACACTGAAAGGCTGGGACACCAACCAGCACTAATGAAGAACAGTAAGATCTCTTGCACCCAATAGCAGTTAGATTAATGAAAATTTCATTCAGTTTGAGAGAAACAGCCTTATCAATTAATTCCATCATTTTTTGGTGTGTCATAAGAAACTTTTTGGGAGAAAGCTCTGAATAGATCATTTCAAACCTTTTCTACTACTCAACAATCCCAGTGCCTCTCCTTTACACAACATTCTCTGGGGAGTTATTTTGTTTTCATTCTTTTTATTTCCATTCCTCACCCCAAAGACATTCTAATGTGTTTAAGATGTATATTTTTCTTTGTATCTGTCCTTACAAACTGTATTTTTTGTGTGCATGTATTTTAAATTTAGTAATTGGCACTGTGTTGTATATCTTTCTGTTTGCTACTTTTTCACTCAGTACAGTAGTTCCCCCTCATCTGCAGCTTCAGTTACCTATGGTCAACCTTGGTCCAAAAATATTAAATGGAAAATTCTAGAAATAATTCATAAATTTTAAATTGTGTGCTGTTCTAAGTAGTGTGATTGTAGGAGTTACTATGTATAGTCTAGATATTAATCTATTGTCAGTTTTAATCATTACTAATCTCCCATTCTGTTATCAATTAACTTTGCCTACAGTATCCTTTATTGAACAAAACCCCTTAATATAATCGTCTATCAAATCTTTATCTTATTTACCTATTTTTATTTCCTTCATAATTTTACTTCCATAATCAGATCTTTATCTGATAACCAAGATGGCTACTAAATGATTAATGGGCGGGTAGCATATGCTGGACAAAGGGATGAACCATGTGACAGCACTATAAAGAATCAAAGAATATCTGCTAATTGAACAAATACATAGACATCATGGAAGAGTGGGGAGAGCACTCGGGAGTCGAATGAACTGGGTATGAATCCTGACTCTGCTAATCATTGGTTGAGAGGACCTCAGTTAATTCCTTTGAGCTTCAGTTTCTTGATCCATACAATGGCAAAGATAATACTGCGTACCTCAGAGCAAAATATCTGGCACATTACAAAGCACTCAATAAATGGGAGCTAGTGCTATTAACTATGTTTCTGTAATAGTGAATTTCATACCTCAGCAATGTCCCAACTATGTTTCTGCTCACTTCTCTTCTTCAAAACCCACCTTTATAACCTAGAGAAGAGCTGAGGGTGAGGAATCCCCAATAATTGTAAAACTGGTGGCTATAGCAAGTATCTAAAATATCTCTAGGCCAGGAGAACAAATTTAGATGCACAAGGATGGGAAAACAGAAATAACAAGATGGGTCATCCAAATAGAACAGCAAATAATAAAATCATCAGCCCACAGGACAGCTCATAAATCTAGTCTGTAAAAATGTCTGTACCAATTATATCAATAAAATCAGATGGCAATCTAGAGAAAGATACAGCATAGCATGTATGTCAAAAGGCTTATTCCTAACATACAAAGAGCTTTTATAAATCAATAAGAAACATTCCAAAAGAATATTAAGCAAGAAAAGGAAATGTCACCAAACACATTACACAGCTTGGCTGTGAAAAATATTTACATGTCCTAATAATGAAAATAAGGAATATTTTAGTCAACTAAAAACTGGGAGGCGGCAGATTGGCTCAGTTGGTTGAGCATTGTCCCATGCACCAAGAGCTCACAGGTTCAGTGTCCAGTCAGGGCATGTGCCCAGGTTGTGGGGTTGATCCTCAGTGGGGGCATGCAAGAGGCAGCCGACTGATGTTTCTCTCTCTCCCTCTCCCTTCCTAAAAAAAATAAATAAATTTAAAAATAAATAAATAAAACTTGGTAGGAGGAAAAGTGTATATGTGAGGGGTATAACAGTATAATTATCACCTTCCATAATAGGAAGTCAATACATAATATTTAAAAGTAAAGTTATATATATATTCACTATACTCATATTATTTAAAAATACAGAGGTAAGTATCAGAAAACAATAAAAAGCTGAAAGTGGCTGCCACTGAAGTAAGAATCAGGGATGGATACAGTTAAGATGGAGAACTGGTGTGTTTTGCTTTTTAAGTCTCGCAGTATTATTTGACTTTTAAACTATAATATATATAACCCTGATAAAAACTGAAATATCAGATATATAAACTAATCAACAATATGAACACACAACTGACAGCAGCAGCCAAATCATCAGTATGAAAACATGCTCAACCTTGCTAATTAAAGAAATATTTAATAAAGTAGATAGTTTCACCCTGTCAGATTGACAAAAACTAAAAATACTGATGATTCCCTATTCTCTCTTTAACACTGGATTAACAGCACTGTTAATCTCTTTTGGTGGAATTGTTAACTGCCATAACTTTTTCAGAGGGGAATTAAACAAGATCCACTAATAATTAAAATATGTATATTTCCTGACATAATAATTCCATTTCTAGAAATTCATCCTATGGAAATGCTTGCCAAGCTGTGCAGATTATACATGCAAAAAGTTTAGTAAATCATTGTTGTAACAGTGATAAAGTGTTAATTAATATGTCTATCAACAGGAGTCAATATTTTTAAAAAATCTATTTAAAAGAGTATTATGCATTACTAGTTTAAGAGGATGGCATGCATACTAATATGGATAGATATCTGAGAGATAGAAAATGTTGCAGAATCTAATAGATGTCACAAACATCTAAAAATTTATAAATATTAACATATGAATAGGAAAATACGCAAGTATAACAAACTGTTAATAGTGGTTCCCTCTGGGCACTTCTGATTTGTTTCTTTTTAAAAATATATCTTTATTGATTTCAGAGAGAGGAAGGGAGAGGGAGAGAGAGATAGAAACATCAATGATGAGTCACTGATTGGCTGCCTCCTGCATGCCCCTCACTGGGGATCGAGCCCCGCAACCGGGGCATGTGCCCTGACCAGGGATTGAACCACAATCTCCTGGATCATAGGTCAATGCTCAACTGCTGAGCCATGCCGGCCGGGTGGCACTTTTGATTTCTATGTCACGTACATGTTGTTTAAAATTTTTATAACAAGCATGCATAACATCTGTCATCAGAACAAAAACAAAATAAGAACAAAACCTCATCCTCTGTCTCTAGACAGGTCAGCTTTGTCCTCTAAGAACAAGACAGGCCTTCACTTCTCCTAGTTACTTAATAAGAAACAGATTTTAGAGCTGAAACTAAGTCCTGCCAAGTAGTCCATAAAAATCACAAAAATCCCCTCCACACATCCCTGATGAGGTTGTGTAGTCCCTAATAAACAATAGCTTGTGATGGGAAGATCATTCCCTTCTAAGACAGTTCAATCCATGTGAAACAGCTCTCACTGTTGAAAATTTCTTTATAATACTTAGCTGAAATCTACATTCTTAAAACTCATTCCTTAGCTTTAATTTGGGCCTCTGGAGTTACACAGAATAACAATCATGAAAACATATTTTAAGCTTAAATAGACTTTAGCAATCATCTAGTCTTAAACCCTCACTTTAAAGATGAAATCAGGATGAGGAAAGAAAGGCTAAGAGGGAGGAAGTAATTTGTCCAAGGTGTAATGCTAATTAGTAGCAGAGATGCTAGAAATAGATAGATTTTATATCATCTGATTCTCACTTTAAAACTTTTTATACTACACCAAAATTCTGTTCTTCAGAAGAGATGAGAAAAGAAGGTAACACTTCCTAACACATTCTATGAGACCAGCATTACCCTGCTACCAAAGAAAGACAAACACATGACAAGGAAACTACAGACCAAAATCCCTTTCTACTATAGAAGCAAAAATCCTAAACAAAATACTAGCAAACTGAATCCAGCAGCATTTTCAAAGGATTATACACCACAACACAGTGGGATTTATTCCAGGAATGCATATGATCATTTCAATGATGTAGAAAAAGCATTTGGGAAATCCAACATGCCGCGGTCCAGCCAAGGCAGGAGTCAGGGGTCCCGAAGGTGGGTAAGGCATCAGCGTTGGGAGACAGCAGACTACACGACTCAGAGGTGGTGTGACACTGTTCCACTTTATTGATATTCTACACAATTTTTTATACTTTCTTTTTTGGCTACGATTACATTTTTTCGGTTAGCAAGCAAGAAATATTATTCATAGGTTAATCAATACAAGTTTCAATTTCATCGGAATGGAACAATCTTGACTTTTATTTCTTAGGACAGAGGAGAAAGGAAAAATCAGTGACCTATAAAGTGATAGACGTGGCTTTGTTTGTAGCAGCAATATACTGACTTGTAAGACAGATATTTTATATAATATCTGCCTGTGGTTACTACTTCTTGTGGTTATATTTTAACTATGGACCTATTCATTAGCTATTATATTCTTCTTGCCATTTTCTTCTAAGAAAAGGGTACCTTTTGCCCTGGCTATTGATTAACTGCTTAAGAATGCTTTTCTTTTGTTCCTTAGAGAGCAAGCACCAGCGTGGACCCTGCCTTGCTAAGCGTTCCATGAAAGACAAATCACTACACAACACGCCTTCCGTTTACATGAACTATTCTAGTATCATTCTCATTGTAAGCACCTATATAAGGCAGATGAGGATCTGGTAGCCTTTTCATACTATTAACCCCTTTAGGGGGATGCCACAATCTGCCAATTATTCTATATGCTACCCAGGGTGGTCCTTGTACAGTAGGCAAGAGGCGATGGACTTTTTCTTGTCCTCGACTAATCTTGCAATCATAGGAGGAGGCACTAGAGTATAGGCTGGCTGCATGAACTCAGCTTTCTCTAGTTCTTCCATAAATTCCTCATTGGGGGCACCAGGGGGAATTTTCCTAGCTACTTCTAATAACAATTTGTTAAAACATCCGGCACATGTGGTAGTGGCTGGACTTGGGTAAATCAGAATTTCTTCAGAAGTGAGAACATCGTCGTTTACCATTCCCAGGTTAGTCATTGATTTTGCGACCCAAAATCCCCCTCCGAGGAGGAGAAGAGATATTCCCTTTAAGCCAATTATTCCCACCCATATGCCACGTCCTCTTCCCAGAAGATGCCTTCCTTGAAGCTTCCTCTCCACATCCGGACCTTGTCAGACGACATGGTTGGAAGAGGATGCGGCACCAATATCCATTTGTGATAAAAACGCTCAACAAACTAGGAGTAGAACAGAACTTCCTCAACACGATGAACAGCATTTATGAAATACCCACAGCTAACATACTCAAAGTTAGAAACTGGAAGCTTTCCCAAGACCAGAAAAAGGACACTGACGGAGATTCCAAGATGGTGGTGGATTGAGAGGCATTGTTCAAGGGTCAACTGTATAAAGAATATAGACAACAATATTATGCTATAATTATCGAACTTGCTAAGAGACTAGAACTTAATTATTCCAACCACTAAAATGACAGGATAACCCTGGCCTGTGTAGCTCAGCGATTAGAGTGTCGGCCCATGCAGAGAAGTGTGGTGGGTTCAATTCCTGGTCAAGGACATGTACCTGGGTTGCAGGTTTGATCCCTGGCCCTGGCCAGGGTGCGTGCGGGAGACAATCAATCGATGTCTCACATCAATGTTTCTCCTTCTCTCTCTCTCTCCAAAAATCAATGGAAAAAACATTCTCAGGTGAGGATTAACAAAAGATTTAACAACAAAAAAAGAAAGGATAGTTAAGTAATGTGACAGAGGTGCTAAATAGAGCTACAATGGCTATCATATTACAGTATACAAAAGTATCAAGTTAAATGTTGACACCTTAAATTTACAGTGCTGTATATCAAATATATTCAATAAAAAATAAAATAAATTGGACTTCATCAAACTGATAGATGTTTATGCATCAAAGGACACTATCAAGAAAGTGAGAGCCCGGCCAGGCGGGGCTCAGCAGTTGAGCGTTGACCTAGGATCTGGGCAACCGGGGTTTGATTCTGGGTCAGGGCACATGCCCGGGTTGCGGGTTCGATCCCCAGTCGGGGGCGTGCAGGAGGCGGCCGATCAATGGCTCTCTCATCACTGATGTTTCTATCTCTCTCTCTCTCCCCCTCTCCTTTCCTCTCTCTGAAATCAATAAAGATATATTAAAAAAAAGAAAATAAGTGAGAAAGCAACTCAAAACGAGAGAAATATTTGTAAATCATATATCTAATAATGGTCTAGTATACAGACTATGTAAAAAGCTCTTACAGAAAGTAAACCCTCATGCACTGTTGGTGAAATTGCAAAATGGTGCAGCCACTATGGAAAACAGTAGAAGATTCCTTAAAAAATTAAAAACAGAACTGCCTTATGAGCCAGAGACTCCGCTTCTGGGTATATATCCAAAGAAAACCAAAGCACTAATTCGAAAGAATATATGCACCCTTATGTTTATTGCATTATTTACAACAGCCAAGATATGGAAGCAACCCAAGTGCCCATCAACAGATGAGTGAATAAAAAAGTGGTGGTACATATATACAATGGAATATTACTTGGCCATAAAAAAGAATGAAATCTTACCATTTACGACAGCATGGATGGACCTAGAGGGTATTATGCTAAGTGAAATAAGTGAGATAGAGAAAGATAAATACCATAGGATTTCACTTATATGTGGAATCTAAAGAACAAAGTAAACAAACAAACAACAAAATTGAAACAGACTCACAGACACAGAGAACAAACTGATGCTTGCCACAGGGGGAAGGGGTAGGAGACTTGGTGAAAAAGGTGAAGAGATTAAGAAGTACAAATAGGTAGTTACAAAATAGTCACTGGGATGTAAAAGTACAACATAGAGAATACAGTCAATAATATTGTAATAACTATGTATGGTGGCAGGTGGGTACTAGAAATATAGGTGGAAACACTTTGTAATCTATATGATTGTCTAATCACTATGCTGTATACCTGAAACTAATACAAAATAATATTGAATATCAGCTGTAATTGAAAAATAAAATTTAAAAAGAACTCTTACAATGCAACAACAAAAAGACACAAAAGTCAATTAAAAGTGGAAGAAAAACCTGAACAAACATTCCTCCATGCAAAGATATTCAAATGGCCAATAAGCACATCAACTAATGCTCCACATCATTAGTCATTAGGGAAATATAAATCAAAACTACAATGAGATACCACTTCATGCCACTAAAATGGCTATAATTTTAAAAAAAAGAAGAGAAAAATAAGTGTGGAGAAATTGGAACTCATTGTGGGTTAGGATGTAAAAGGTTGCAGCTACTAGGGAAAATCATTTGGCAGTTCCTAAAAAAGTTAAACATAGTTACATATGACCCAGCAATTCTACTCCAGGGTATACCCAAGAATTGAAAATGGGTATTCAAATAAAAACTTATAATGAATGTTTATAGTAGCACTATTCACAATAGCCAAAAGGTGGAACAACCCAAATGTCCATCAAATGATAAATGGATAAACAAAATGTGGTATATCCACCCATGGAATATTATCCAACCATAAAAAGAAATGAAATACTGACAGATACTGCAACACAGATGAACCTTGAAAACATTATGCTATATGAAAGAAGCCAGACACATAAGGCCACATATTGTATGATTTCATTTATATAAATATCCAGAAGAGGCAAATATACAGAAAGTAGATTCATGGTTGCCAGGGTCTGGTGGGAGGGGGAAATGGGAGTGATTGCTTAATGGGTATGGCATTTCCTTTTGGGATAATGAAAATGTTCTAGAACTAAATAGTGGCAATAGTTGCACAACACTGTGGCTATACTAAAAGCCACTGAATTATATACGTAAAATGGTTAAAATAGTGTATTTTATATGAAACTGTCCTCAATAAAAATAAAATTATATTCCTTTTCCACATAAAATAGTACCTGAAGACATTTTTGTGTTGAGTTTTTTCTCTAAGGAGTGAGAGTAATAGTCACTAACATTAGCTTTAGAGTTTACAAAACATTTTGCCATACATTCTTACATAATCTTCACAACCCAATAGGAAATGGGAGAGCTGGCCAACAGAGTCACATTCATCTGACTCCCTTGTATTATACTGCCTCCAAAGCAAATGGCTCCAACTTCTGATAATCTTGAAAAAAGATAGGAGATGCCATTGTGTACAGGCATCTTGGGAAATTTTTCTTCTCCCCAAATTAGAATTTTAATTAAAGCAGTAACAATATTCATTGAATACAATTTAATAAAAATTTTAAAACCAGTATCAATCATTAATGACAGCAGCACAAAGCAGAACATTACAGATTTTCTTTGCCAATTTTCTAAAGCCATGGGTTTAAGTTTCTCAGTATGCCATAATGTTAGCATCTCCCCTTACTAGTTAAGTTTAGAATAATGTTTACAGGATATGGCAGTAAAATAAGAAGACTGTGCATGTTCCTTATACACTAGCCCCATTAAGCTACAGCCACACTTCCTGTTAAGGATTAACTCATGAATGACAGACACAACAGTGACTTTCTAATACAGTCCTATAGAGGTTCCTGAGGAGGATGCAGATGGGTCAGGGTTACCCAACCCTGTATCAAGCAGAACAGCCTCTCAAGGCTGTGTTTTCCACATATAGTGTTTCCTTAAGATACTGTTTGAAAAAAGGATTCCACAGCTTTAAAAAAAAAAGCACTTGCTGAAAACCACTGCAGCAGATGTGTGTCCTCACTCCCTTCAGAGTACTTTTTAAAAAATCTTTGCAGATTAGCCAACATTATATAACTAAAATTATTTCTAAGTACAAGCACAGAAATATCAAGAGTCTTACTCTACAGTGGTTCATGAGTTTTCTTAATTTACCAAGCTCAATTAAACCATCTTGCTAGTCCCCATTTTACATAGTAGGCACTATAACCACACATTAAGAAACAAGTGAGTTGTCTCATACGATAGGGTAAAGCATGAGCAGGGTCCAGTCATGAAGCCCCAACCCAGATGGCTTAGCCTGCTGGATGATGCCTAGTTTCCAAAAGCCTTGGTGCCATGTGGTCATTCCATGGACTGTGACCTGAAAGTACAGATGTCTCTACTTGTGCATGCCAACACCTGAGCTAGCTATAGGCCAGTAAAGTTTGGAACCTATGCTGGCTCACAGGCAAAGACTAGCCTATCTTCCTCCTATGCTCCAGTTTATTTCTTGTTACCCTTTGCAGATGCAACATAAGGTATAGTAGAAACTATAAAATATGAAACAAATGACCTGGGTTCAAATTCTGACTCTATCTATTCATATCCCCTTTATGTCTCAACCCTCTGGGCCTATTTATTCATTGTACTTACCTCATGGGCTATTAGAAAGACTAAATAAGATAGTGCATCAGTTTCTATCCACTGAGCTACAAACCCCTGGGCATCTGTAGCCATATTATAAGAGTCCTGAAAAGCATACACTAGAGAAAAAGAATCATTTAGGGATTAAGGCTGAAAGCCCTAGAGTAAAATTGTCTGGGTTCATATAATGCTTTTGTCACTGGAGCAAGTTACTTAGTCCATCTATGTCTCAGTTCCTCATCAGTAACTGGAAAAAACAGTACCTACCTTATTGGGTTATTGAGAAGATTAGTTGAGTCTTTATACGTAAAGTGCTTAAAACAGTGGCTGGCATAAGAACTCATCAAATATTAGCTATTGTTACTATTATATGTGCTTATGTATTCTTTCAAAGTACAACTATTATCATGTGGGTGTTTGTTAAGATTTTTATGTTAAAAAAGGGTTGTTATATTTGAAAAGGTTAAAAACTTCTAAGGTAATAATTGTAAAAAAGAATTAAGTATACTACCTGCCATGTCCTAATCCAGAGTACCTGAATCTATGATTTCAATCTTTTTAAAATTTATTAAGTTTTGTTTTTTAATTGATTTTGAGAGAGAAGAAGGGAGAGGGAAAGAGAAACATCGATGTGAAACATCAATGTGAGAGTGAAACATCAATTAGCTGCCTCCTGCACGCCCCCTACTGGGGATCCAACCCAAAGCCCAGGCATGTGCCCTGACCAGGAATCAAACTGGCAACCCTCTGGTGCATAGGACAACGATCTCAAGTCTTTAACTTAATTTTTGTGCATGGTGTAAGATAGTGGTCTAGTTTCATTCTTTTCATGTGGCAGTCTAGTTTTCCCAACACCATTTATTTATTCACCTATGGATGGATCCTTACATTGTTTCCATATCTTAACTATTGTAAATAATGCTGCAATGAACATGGGGTGTATATATCATTTCAAATCAGTGTTTTTGTATTCTTCAGATAAATACCCAGAAGTGGAATTGCTAGGTCATATAGTAATTCTATTCTTTTTTTCAGGAATCTGCTTACTGTTTTCTATAGTGGCTGCCCCCAGTTTACATTCTTATTAACAGTGCAATAGGGTTCCATTTTCTCTATATCCTTTCTAACACTTGTTATTTCTTGTCCCTTTTTTTTTTTTTCCGGGGAGAGGGAGAAGGAGAAACATCAATGATGAGAGAGTGTCACTGATCGGCTGCCTCCTGCACACTCCCTACTGGGGATTGAGCCCACAACCTGGACATGTGCCCTAACAGGAAATTAAACCATGACCTCCTGCTTCAAAGGTTGATGCTCAACCACTGAGCCAGGCTGGCTGGGCAATTTCTTATCTTTTTGATAATGGTAACTGTAACAGGTATGAAGTGATATCTCATTGTGGTTTTGATTTACATTTGCCTAATAATTAGTGATGTTGAATATCTTCATGTGCCCACTGGCTGTCTTCTTTGGAAAAAAGACTAATTAGATCCTCTGCCCATTTCTTAATTGGTTGTTTGTTTTTATGTTATTGAGTTGTGTGAGGTCTTTAAATATTTTGAATATTAACCCCTTATCAGATGTAAGATTTTCAAGTATCTTCTCCCATTCACTAGGGTGCCTTTCCATTTGGCTGAAAGTTTTCTTTGCCATGCAGAAACTTTTTAATTTGAAGTAATCCATTATTTAGTTTTGTGTTTTTTCCCTTTCCTTTTAAATCACATTCACAAAAACAGTTAAGACCAGTATCAAGGAGATAACTATGTTATTTTCTAGGAATTTTATAATTTCAGGTATTATATTAAAGTCTTTAACTTAATTTTTGTGCATGGTGTAAGATAGTGGTCTAGTTTCATACTTTTCATGTGGCAGTCTAGTTTTCCCAACACCATTTATTAAAGTGAGTGTCCTTTCTCCTTTGTATGTTCTTGGTTCCTTTGTTGTAAATTTACTGTCTATATAAGTGTGGGTTTAATTCTGGGCTCTCAATCCTGTTCCACTAATCTGAGTGTCTGTTTTTATGTCAATACAGTACTGTTTGATTACTACAGATTTGTAGTATAATTTGAAATCAACAAGTATGACTTGTTCTTCTTTGTTTTGTTCTTCTGTCTTAATCTTGTTCTTTTCTCAAGATAGCTTTGGCTATTCAGGATTTTTTGTAATTCCATACAAATTTTAGAATTACTGTTCTAGTTCTGTGAAAAATGGCATTGGAATTCTGTTAGGGATTACACTGAATCTGTAGGTTGCTTTGCATAATATTGACATTTTAACAGTATTAATTCTTCCAATCTATGAACAGAGTATTGTTCCATTTATTTGTGTCTTCCCCAATTTATTTCATCAGTGCCTTATACCTTTCAGTGTATAAGTCTTTCACCACCTTTGTTACATTTATTCCTATTTTATTCTCTTTGATGTAATTATGAATAGGATTAATTTCTCTTTCTGATAATTTGTTGTTAATACATAGAAACACCACAGATTTCTGTATATTGATTTGGTATCCTGTTAACTTTACTGAACTCATTTAGTAGTTCTAGCAGTTCTCTGGTAGAGTCTTTTGGGTATTCTATATACAGTATCATGTCATCTGCAAATAATGACAGTTTTACTTCTCCCTTTCAGATTTATATACCTTTTATTTCTTTTTCTTGCCTAATTGCTGTGTCTAGGAACTTCCAATACTGTGTTGAATAAAAGCGGTGAGAAATGCCCTAGTCAGTTCGGCTCAGTGGTTAGAGCGTCAGCCCAAGGACTGAAGGGTCTGAGGTTCAATTCTCGCCAAGGGCACATACCTCGGTTACAGGCTCGATCCCTGGCCCAGGTCAGGGTATGTGCAGGAGGCAACTAATCAATATGTCTCTCTCACATCGATGTCCCCTCCCTTTTCCCCCTCCCCCTACCCTCTCTGTAAAGCAATGGAAAAAATATCCTTAGGTGAGGATTAAAAAAAAAAAAAAGTGTCAAAAACAGGCATCCTTGTCTTATTCCTGATCGTAGAAAAAAATTTTTCATCTTTCCACCATTGATATGATGTTTGCTGTGGGTTTGTCATACATGGCCTTTATTTTGTGTATGTATTTTCTTTCTATACCCACTTGATTGAGAGTTTAAATCATAAATAGATGTTGAATTTTGTCAGATTTTTCTGCATCTATTGAGATGAGGA
The DNA here is from genome assembly GCF_054644295.1 of Miniopterus natalensis. Lineage (NCBI taxonomy): Eukaryota > Metazoa > Chordata > Mammalia > Chiroptera > Miniopteridae > Miniopterus > Miniopterus natalensis. The sequence continues at coordinate 40,325,107 of NC_142091.1, forward strand.
AGGGAGAAAGAGAGTTAGAAACATCACTGATGAGAGAAGGTCACTGCCTCCTGCATACCCCCTGCTGGGGATGGAGCCCAAAACCAGGGCATGTGCCCTGACCGGGAATCAAACCTCAATCTTCTGGATTATAGGTTGATGCTTATCTACTGAGCGATTCTGTCCGGGCAAGACAATATAATTTTTATCCTTCATTTTGTTAATGTGGTATAGCACATTGATTAATTTGTGGATGCTGGACCAACCCTGCATCCTTGCAGTAAATCTTACCTGATCATAATGCATGATCTTTTTATTGTATTGTTGAATTAGATTTGTTAATATTTTGCTGAGGATTTCTGCACCTATGTTCATCAATGATGTTGGCCTGTAATTTTTTTTTTTTGTAGTGTCCTTGTCTGGTTTTGGTATTAGGGTAATGCTGGCTTCATAAAATGAGTTTGGAAGCATTTCCTCCTTTTCAGTTTCTTGGAAGAGGTTGAGAAGGATAGCTATTAAAATCTTCTTTGAATGTTTGGTAGAATTTACCAGTGAAACCATCTGGTCCTGGACTGTTGTGTTTTTTTGCGAGATTTTTTTTTATTACTGATTCAATCTCCTTACTGTAATCAGTGTATTCAGATTATCTGTTTCTTCATGATTCAGTCTTGGAAGATTATATGTTTCAAGGAATATGTCCATTTTCTTCTAGGTTCTCTAATTTGTTGGTATACATGGAATATATTTTTCCATCCTTTTACTTTCAATCTCTGTGTCTCTGTATCTAAAGTGAGTTTCTTTATAGACAGTATATAGATGAATCATGGGTTTTTTAAATCCAATCAGCTACTCTGTCTTTTAATAGAATTTAATCCATTTACATTCAAAGTAATTACTAATAAGGAAGGATTTACTTCTGTCATTTAGGAGTATTTCTCTGTATGTTTTATATGTTTTTGTTCCTCATTTCCTCCATTACTGCCTTGGAAAAAAAAAAATTAATCTAATCCTACCTGTAAGATTTATTGGAGGCTTGGTCTTCCCAGTAAAGTGATCACTTCTCCTTCTATTTCAAAAATTCTAATGAATATCTTCTTCATGAACGTGTTTCAAAATATTTAAAAGGAAGGGCCTACCCTTTCTGGCCATAAAAGTAGTCTCAGGTTCTATCCCTATTTTCACCCTCTGAATCACCTGCACCTTAAACACACACCCACCATACACAATTCACCATTCATACAGAAAGTTCATTATTATTGTCCATTCTCTACCTACATGTGGCTTGGTTTTGGCTGGATCCTAGAATACTTAGGAAGGGTCCCTTGTTACTGGAAGACAAAGAAGAGAGAGTCAAAATGGCTTACATTGTAGGAGCGAGGATGCCTCTGCTTCCACTGCACCAGGAGCAGCTGGGCCACCACCAAGGTAGCGATGAGAATGAGGACCATTTCGGCGTGCATGGCTTCGTGACCACGGTGCTTGGCATGCATGCGTGCATGTTCGACCCTGAAAACCAAATAGGTGGGGTTAGCCAGAACAGGGACGGTGTGGTGGTAAAAGGGTAGTGCTTCCTAAGGTTATCCTACTAGTCCATAGTTCAGAATATACTCTTGTGCTTTGCAGCTGCAGGGTACTATGCAAATTAGGGGCTAGAAAAACACATACCCTAGAGGACAGGCATTTTGGCATAGAATAGGGGCTCTAAGGGCCCCAATAACCAAGCTCAGCTATTGGGTAAAACATGGGTGGTCTGCTGCCTGTACCCAATGACAGGTACAGCTGACACCTTTCCTGTAGCAGGAAACAGATCCCAGGAGAAGCCTGTGTCACTGCCCATTTCAGACTATTTCAACCTGTCACTGGAAGAAAAAAGTAATCCAAACAGAAGATTATAGCCATAAAGTCTCATAATCTTAGTCAATGATATTTATGATACCAATAAAGGAGTAACACTGCAAATGTATGCTAATTCCAGGGTTAAAGTTTTGCTTTATTTGTCCTACCCTCTCTGTCAGAACCAGGGATCCTGAAGACTAGTTACAGCCTGAAAAATCTAGACTGCTTTGACTTTATAGTAATTCAAGAGTGACTTCACCATCAACACCCACAGGTCAAATAGCCTCCTTATGGACTCGAGAAGGCTACAACTAGAAACTCCTATTTAATCAAAGGCTGGCATTCTCTTGTCCTGAGGATTGGCAGCAAGCCATTTCCTTGGCCAATACAGGCAAAAAGCTTTCTCTAAGAATAGAGAATAGTTACTCCTACCACTCTGGGTCAGTCAGCAAAGGGACAAGACTGAGGAAGAATTTAGAAAGAAAACTAAATACAAATGCAGCCTGTAGTCAGGAGCTTTTGTACAAATTTTCCATATATGGGGGTACTAGGGAGGGATGGAAGAACAGCATAAATGGTATTTTCATGGAGTTCCCAAGGGCAAGAAGAACCCAGTGGTATGAATGATGGATAAATGATAAAGCAAATATAGCAAAAAGTTAACTGTAGAATCCAGGTGGTGAGTGTAAGAGTGTTCACTGTGCATTTTTTCCATCATATCTGTATGTTTGAAATTTTTCATCATAAAGTGTAGGGGGGGGGGAACCTTGGTGGGCAGTCAAATGTCAGCCAGCCGGTCAGTCACAGCACCAAAGGATGCATTTTACATAAAACACTATCCTGGGTGAGAGAATTTGACAGAAAGGTAATAAGGTTAGGTTCAGACACACTTTGTGGCCTTGGCCAAGAAAATTAATCTCTACGTTACAATTTCTTCATCTGTCAAAAGGAGTCCAAATCTTTTCCACCACCTCATAGGGTTGTTGTGAGAATAAGCTAAAATCAAAGGACAAATAACACTTTAAAAACCTACTGGGAGTTACAAAGATAAATAATTTTCTTGTTCTCAGTATATAACTGAATGGATGTGCACAACAATGAAAAAAAGGATCTAGAAAAGACCAGAGAAGTCACCTATTTCAAGTTCCCACTCAATGCAAAAATTATTTTTTATATTCTTTGTTTGGAATACTTCCATTGGCTTGAAAACATATGCCTCTTAAAGTAATCTAATCTAGAACCAGCAGTGTCTGACACATTGTAGGTACTCATATGTGCTTAAGAAGGAATAAAACTCCAACACTTTAAGAGGGAGGAAGTTCTCTACCTCTCAATATACCATGATTACTAAAGATGTTTCTGATAATGATACAAAATCTATCTTTATACAGCTTCAATGCATTGAACCTAAACCTATATTCTGGAACAATAAAGGACATATCCACTCCTCTTTTCTAAAGCTGCTCTTTCAAAGATTTCTCATGATCTTACTTTTAAGTTACAAAAACAAAACTATCCTGTTCCTATCACCATTTTCCTGGCCCTTGTAGTGCTAGGTCTTTTAAACACTATTCATATAACATAACATAATGTGAAGACCATTAATCCTGGTTGCCTTCTTTTAGACATTATCTAGCTAAAGATCTTATAATGCAGCATTTACAACATCCAGTGTGGCCTCAGTGTAACAGAGCACAATGGCACTGTCCCTACCTTAAGGCAGACAGCATATTTTTATGAACATCTTCCAAATTATTTGGGTTATTTCAGTAGCTGAGGTACACAACTGGTGCATATTAAGCTTAAAGTCATCTAAAAGTCTCGCTGGGTTTGTCACATGAGTTAATATGTTCACCATTCTATATTTTTACAATCAATAGTTTTAATCTTAAAAAAAGGTTTTTTTTTCTCATTATTAAGTTTTATTTGGTTGATTTTAACTCACTGGGCAGCCATCTTGTGAAGTTTGCGGGGCAAACACTCTGAAACGCCTTTACTGATCAGATATCATGACAATAAGATATTTGCTGACCCACTCTGGTTACACAGCATGTTACTGCCAAGCTGAGATCAGAAACACATCTCCCGCCCAGCCGGGCGTGGCTCAGCGGTTGAGCATCAACCTAGGATCCAGGCGATCAGGGTTCGATTCCCGGTCAGGGCACATGCCCGGGTTGCGGGCTGCAGCTGATCAATGATACTCTCATCATTGATGTTTCTCTCTCTCTCTCCCTCTCCCTTCCTCTCTCTGAAATCAATAAAGATATATAAAAATAAAAATGTTTAAGAAAACACATCTCCCATTTTCTCAATCAGATCCCTCTGCCCTGTTTCATGGATAATGATGATGATGTTAATAATGATATCATCTTCAAAGTAGTTAACACTTACTGGAAGCTTACCACATGCCAGGCACTGTTCTAAGAATTTCATATATATTAATCCTCACAACAACTCTATGATGTATAGGTACTATTTTGATACAATTTTACAAATGAAAAAAACTAAGGCAGTGAGAAGTTAATAACTTGCCCAAGACCACATAGCTAGCAAATGGTAGAACTGGATTCAAACCCAGGTGGATGGCTTGGTACAATTACATATTTACTTCCCAGGACCAAGGGAGCTACCCAGAAGTGACCCAGGTACTGGAAAAGAATCCCAAAAGACCTATTCTACTGGTCATGAGTCATTGCCTCCCAGACAAGGAAGCAAAACGAGCAGATATACAACTCTATTGGTTGAATTAACCTATAGTTCCCAGCCTGAGGGGCCCACACTGTCACACTTACCTCCATTGCTCCTCTGGGGAGAGGTGTGACATATCAACCTGTAGAAAGATACCACCAGAAAAATCCATTACTGTCTTAGAACTGTCCCTGCCCAAAATAAGGTGCTCACACACTCATCAACACCCTCAAGGAATTACAGGGAGCTTCAAGTGTCACAATCTCTATGAAGCCTTCCCCAGTACTCTATTCCCCACTGATCTCTCCCTTCTAGAACTAACCAGTTCCTCTGGCACACGCCTATGACTGACATTGTTTTTGCATGTCTGTGCTAGGCAATGAGGACAAAAGAATGAACCTTATTCCCAAGATTCTGACAGCCTAGTGAGGAAGATAGGTATATAAAAACAGAAAATTTCTTTATTAGATGTTGAAGACTTGCTATGGAAGAATAAAGAATTGGCTTCTCATCCAACCTGTGGCGTGGCAGATTAGTGAAAACCCTGGAGGAGATAAGAAATATTACCCAGATGAGGAAATGAGAGAAATACGTTCCAGGAAAGGGACTCACATGAACATGAAGTTACAAAGCATACAAACAATTGAGTATGGCTAGAGAAAAAGTAAAAATCACGATTAGCAGGAATGAAGGCCCCCATGATAGCAGGCAGAACATTACACTAGAGTGAACTAAGCTTTAGTACCAGCTCTGCTTTCAACTAGTGGCCTTCCAACCTCAAAGCTCTATTTGTCAGCCTTGTCCTTTTAGAGCAGTTTCTCAACCTTAACACTAGTGATACATTGGGCTGGTTAAATTCTTTGTTTGGGGGAGAGGGAGGATGTTTAGCAGCATCCCTGGCCTCTACCCACTAGATGCCAGTAACATTCCAACAGATGCAACAAGTAAAATGTCTACAGATATTGTCAAACGTCCCCCAGAGAATAAAAACTACCCCCAGTTGAAAACCACTGCTCTAGAATACTACTAAACTCTCTGAGTTCAGGGCTCAAGTGTTCTGCTTTCTTGTAGCCATACAGAAGTATACCCAAGTCTCAGTACAGTAAGTCATGCAATACATTCTTATTTTGAGCTAGAAATGTTCCTTGATGTACAAAAGGAAGACAAAGTTTCAGACGAGGATCACTCAAATCAACCAACATATTCCTTTGGTACTTATGATGTTCAAAGCCCATTTTCCCACTGTTCTTATAACTTCAGAAAAATACCTTAAGTGGAACATTTTAAGTACAACGGGGCAAAACTCCATTCCACTACCCAGTCCAATTGGCACATATTTACCAGGCATCCTTTATGTGTATATACTGAAAATGCCATGACTATATAGGTAGGGCTCTCTAGTTTCTACAAGTCCCAGCTAAGTAAAAAGGAAGAGAGCAAGGAAGGAAAGAAGAAAGGGAAGGAGGGAGAGGGGAGGGGAGGGGAGGGGGGAGGGGAGGGGAGGGGGGAGGAAGGAAGGAAGGAAGGGAGGGAGGAAGGGAGGAAGGGAGGAAGGGAGGGAAGGGAGGGAAGGGAGGGAGGAAGGGAGGAAGGGAGGAAGGGAGGGAGGGAGGGAGGGAGGGAGGAAGGGAGGAAGGGAGGAAGGGAGGAAAGGAGGAAGGGAGGAAGGAAGGAAGGAAGGAAGGGAGGGGAGGAGGGAGAATCTCCCAAGACTTCACAAGCCAAAAGGGGTAATTAAGTCAACCACTCTCCTCCCTCTTCCTACTTCACATATTCAGACAGGTAGGAGGAGCAGAGACACAGTTTAGGGAGGTTCTAAACCCACCATGTGGCAATTAAGAACCCAGAGGGGGAGAAAAACAAGATGGCAACATAGGTAGCAGCTGTACCCGCTGCCTCCGGCAACCACATCAAAATTACAACTAAAACACAGAACCACCATCACTCAGAGCCTCCTGAAATCTGGCTGAACAGAAGCCCTACAACCAGGGAACTGAAGAAGCACTGAGACCAGTAGGAGGGGCGGAGACGCGGGCGGATCGGGGCTGAATCGCAGAGACCCTGCCATAAGCCCACAACGGGTGCCGCGGTTTAAACCCGGGAGGGACATCTCGGTGGTGGAGGTTTCCCGGAGGAGTGAGGAGTCTCAGCCCCACGTCAAGCCCCCAGCCCAGGGCTCCAGCAGCGGAAGAGACGGCTCCACACCTTCAGCTGTGAAAACTAGCGAGGACTGTCACTGAGGGTCACCAAGGCTGCGGGAGTCGCAGGCTTTCCTCTTAAAGGGACGGCTCACGGACTCTCTCAGACATGCTCCCTCTGAGCACCGGCACCGGGCGGCAGCTTAAAAGGAACCTGGGACATTTGGGGAGGAACTAACTTGCCTGATCAGGGAGAGAGCTAGAGGGGCAGCTTTCTTCCAGACAGAAGAGCTGGCAGAGGCCATTGCTCCTTTGGTGAGCCCTGGCCCACAAAGCCAACAGGCAGGAGCCATATTTGAATCTCCAGCACCTAACTCATTTTTTGGCCCCGCCCCATGATTCCTGGAGGCCCCGCCCCTCCCTACCTGCAAGCTCATCCAAGCCATTTCCAGTGGCTTTTCTATGCAAGTGGCCTCTCGAGCCTCATGCTTAGGACTTTCCTAAAATCTCTCAAACAAGGAGCAGCTGGCCTCAGCGTGCCCCATACGTCTTGATAAGTGGCCCCAGGCCTGGCACTAGTGGCAGTCTGCATTGGTTCATAGCTTGACCTCTCCTGGACACCTCCAAGTCCAGCACAAGTAGCAGCCAACTACGGTTTGCTGTGTAGCTCATGCTGGGTGGCCCTGGGATAGGCACTGTTAGAGGCTGACTTTGCACCTCCTGGGAGGTCCCAGAGACAGTGCACCTGGTGGTCAGACTCCACCACGCTGGATTACAACCCTACCACATCCACAAGTGACACACTCAAGGGGCACACTTGGTAAACATCAAAGCCCCACTGAAGTAAATCCTGAACCATAGGGTTGTCTCCAGCACAGCAGCTCTTTGACTGTAGTTGCAGCTGGTCCTCACAGCCCACTGGCCAGGGGGTCAATTCTTCCCAGTGATGCCAACAGCAACCAAGGATCAACTACAACAGGACAGTGCACACAGCCCACACAGGGGAGTACCTAGAAGGCCCAGGTCAAGCGACTGGGGAGGCTGAGCCACTGGACCCTACAGGACACCTACTACACAAAGCCACTCTACAAATTCCAGGAGACATAGCAGCTCTACCTAATATATAAAAACAAACACCTGGAAGTAGCCCAAATGTGGAGGCAAAGAAACATGTCACAAAGGAAAGAACAGAAGAAATCTCTAGTAGAGAAACTAAATGAAATAGATCCAAACAAGCTAACAGATACAGAGTTCAGAATTTTGTTTATAAGGATGTTTAAGCATACTATTAGGGAAATAACTGAGAAAATCGATAACATAATAAAGTACCAATTTGAAATGAAGGCTACATGAACTGAAATGAAGAATAATTTACAGAGAATCAACAGTAGAGGAGAGGACGCTGAGAATCAAATCAGCAATTTGGAACAAGAGGAAACAAAAAACACCCAACTAGAAGAGCAAAAAGAAAAAAGAATCTAGAAATATGAAGATAGTATAAGGAGCCTCTGGGACTTCAAGAGGCCTAACATTCGTATTATTGGGATACCAGAAGGGGGAGAAAGAGAACAAGAAATTGAAAACATATTTGAAAAAATAATTACAGAAAACTTCCCCTACCTGAGGAAAGAAATAGACTTACAGGTATAGGAAGCACAGAGGGTACCAAACAAGAGGAACCCAAAGAGGCCCACAGCAAGACACATCATAATTAAAATGCCAAAGGTTAAAGACAAAGAGAGAATCTTAAAAGCAGCAAGAGAAAAGCAGTTAGTTACCTACAAGGGAGCCCCCCTACGACTGTCAGCTGATTTCTCAACAGAAACCTTGCAGACAAGAAGGGAGTGGCAAGAAATATTCAAAGTGATGAAAAAAAGGAACTACAACCAAGACTGCTCTACCCAGCAAAGCTATCATTTAGAATTGAAGGTCAGCTAAAGAGCTTCACAGACAAAGAAAAGCTAAAAGAGTTCATCACTACCAGACCAGCACTACAGGAAAAGTTGAAGGGTCTTCTTTAAGAAGAAGCCAATAAACAAAAGAATCTGACGAACTAAATAGATCCAGAGACATTGACACATGCAACAGACGGTCATATCCCAGAGGAAAGGGGACTGGAGGGTGGGAAGAGATTGTATAACCCATGGACACAGTCAATAACAGGGTGAAGGCCTGGGGAGGGGGTGGGCGTAAAGTGGAGGGGGTCAATTGGGGAGGAAAAATGGGACACCTGCAATACTCTCAACAATAAAGGTAAATAAAAAAAAAAAAAGAATCCAGAGGGAATGCCCAGCCAGTGTTGCTCAGTGGCTTGCATGTCAACCTTTGAAGCAGGAGGACACAGTTCAGTTCCTGGTCAGGGCACATGCCTGGGGTGGGCTTGATCCCCAATAGGGGGCATGCAGGAGGCAGTCGATCAATGATTCTCATCATTGATGCTTCTGTCCTTCTCTCTCTCTCCCTTCCTCTCTATGAAGTCAATAAAAAAATAAAATGTTTGGAATTAGTTTTTAAAATGAGGACCCAGAGGAAGAAGATTTCCAGTCAAGGTGGCAGAATAGGTAAATGCTGTATTCTCCTCCTCCCACAACCATATCAAAATTATAACCAAATTACAGAACAGACATCATTGAGAACCACCTGAACACAATTCCCATAACTAAGGATTTGAAGAAGCAACGTCGAGACTGGTAGAAAAATGGAGAAGTAGAACAAGCAGGTCCCACATCCATGGTGTGACAGTTAAGAAATGGGAGTATCTCAGCTGCTGAGTTCCACCTTGAAGGGTGAGGGGTCCCAGCCACATACTAGGTTCTCCAGCTGAGGACTCCATTGCTGGGAAGAGAAGTGCCCATAATATTTGATTGTGAAAATGAGTGTGGACGGAGGACAAGTGAAGAGGGTGACGGGGGGCTGCTGGAAACCTCTGTACTGCAGGTCCTAAAGGGACCATGCAGACTCACTCACTCAAACTCACTTGCTCTCAGCTCCAGAACTGGTGTGGCAGCTCGAAAAGCACCAGGGACATACGGGGAGGAGGTAAATTGACTAGCTTCAGGGAAAGGGCTGGAGGGGTGGGGGTCAGGGCAGCTCTCTCCTAGACAAAAATGCTGGAAGACAGCATTGTTCTTTTGTTGAGCCATCTTCCTACCCATGGGGCAGGTGCAGGCAGGCTCCAAGTCAGGACACCCCATTAACTTGTCTAACACCGTTCACTACATCCTGGTGATTCCCTGAGACCCCAAGCCCAACTAACTCATGCACCAGACAGGAACCTATTCAAACAACTAGTCTACACAAGCAACCTTTCTCGGCTAGCACTACAGACTTTCCTAAAATCTCTCAAAGGTCCACAAAACCCACAAAAGCAGCAGCTGGGTTCAACGCATCCCATACCTCTAGCTAAGCAGTCCCAAGCCTGGCACTAGCGGTAGCCTACCTCAGTTCACAGCCTAGCCTCTCCCAGGTGCGTCCAAGCCCAGCACAGAAAGCAGCTGTCCTTGGCCTGCACCAGATCCCTCCCAAGGCCCCAGAACCAACATACCCAATGGCTAGCTTCAGACCACAACAGAGAACTGCCCAATCAACTCCACAAAGGACACACACACAGTGGACTCACCACCAGGCACCACAGCCTTACTAAATGGAACCTCACTCCATGAAGTTGGTCCCCACACAACTCATGTGCTGTAATCACCGCCATTCCTCACAGTCAGTCAGCCTGAGGGTCAATCCTGCACACTGATATACCAACAGCAATCAAGGCTCAACACAACTCACACAAGGAACACCCCTGGAGCACCCAGCTCAGGTGACCAGGGAGACAGAACCACTGGGCCCCACAGGACACCCACTACAAAAGGCCACTCTACCAAGACTGGAAGACACAGCAGATCTACCCAATACATAGATACAAACACAGAGAGTGAGCCAAAATGAGGAGACAAAGGAACATGTCCCAAATGAAAAAACAGGACAAAACTCCAGAAAATGAACTAAATGAAATGGAGACAAGCAATCTCCCAGATGCAGAGTTCAAAACACTGGTTATAAGGATCCTCAATGATTAGTAGATTAATGAAGAATAGATTAACTCAGTGAGAACTTCAACAAAGAGGTACAGAATGTAAAAATGGAGATAGAAAACAAAAAAGAACCAGTCAGAAATGAAGAATAGAATAATTGAAATGAAGAATACACTAGAAGGAATCAACGGCAGATTAGATGAAGCAGATGACTGGATAAGCAATTGTGAAAACAAGATAGCAGAAAACACCTAATTCAAACTGCTAAAAAAAAAGAAAAAAAAAAATGAGGCTAGTTTAAGGGACCTCTGGGACAACATCAAACTTACCAACATTCACATCATAGGGGTGCCAGAAGAGAAGAGAAAGAGCAAGAGATTGAAAACATATTTTAAGAAATAATGACTGAAAACTATCCTAACCTGGCAAAGAAAATAGACATAAAAGTCCAAGATGCAGAGAGTTCCAACCAAGATGAACCTGAAAAAGCCAAAACCAAGACACATCATAATTAAAATGTCAAAAGTTAAAGACAGAGAGAATCTTAAAAACAGCAAGAGATGCCCGACCAGCATGGCTCAGTGGTAGAGCATCGACCCATGAACCAGGAGGTCACAGTTCAATTCCTGGTCAGGGCACATGCCCAGTTTGTAGGCTTGATCCTAAGTAGGGGGCATGCAGGAAGCAGCCGATCAATGACTCTCCTCATTGATGTTTCTATCTCTCTCTCCCCCTCCGTTCCACTCTCTGAAATCAACAAATAAAACATATTTTTAAAAAATAGCAAGAGAAAAGCTGTTACTTATATACAAGGGAGCTCCCATAAGACTATCAGCTGATTTCTCAGAAATTTTGCAACCCAGATGGGACTGGCACAAAAATACCAAAGTAATGAAAGCAAGGATCTACAACCAAGATTAGTCTACCCAGCAAGGCTATCAATTCAGAATCAAAAGAGAGAGAAAGAGTTTCCCAGGTAAGAAAAAATTAAGGAGCTCCTCACCATTAAACCAGTATTACAAAAAATATTAACCCTTTGCGGTCGTTTGTCTACTCTCAGCCACCAAAGCTTTTTTACCGTTCCGGTCATATGTCTGCTCTTAGCCACCACAGCAAGGAACCGTACGAATCTTAACTCCATTCATGTATCAGTTCATAATTTTTCTTGTTTATCCTTCATAATCTTGCATGTTATGTGTCACTGCTCTTTCAATGGAAATTAATTCCGACCAGCATGACACCCATGTCCAAATTTAATATGACCGCAAAGGGTTAAAGGGGGTACCTTAAGAAAAAATTATCAAAAATAAGAAAATATAGGAAAGGAAAAAATTTTCACTGATAAAGGCAAACACATAATAAAAACAGTGCATCAAACAACTATAAAACTAGTAAAGATTAAATGACAAAAGAAGACCATGTATAATTACAACAATAAATTAAGGGATACACACAAACACAAAAGAAGTAAACAATATTGACAAAAACATAAATGTGGATGGGGTGAGTAAAAACTGTAGTGACTTTTGAATATTTGAACTTACGTGGCCATCAACTTAAAATAGACTGCTGGAAACAGAGCTCATTATACATGAAGCACACAGTAACCACAAACCAAAAATCTACAAAAAATAAAGAAAAAAGGATCCAAACACAATACTATAGAAACTTATCAACATACAAGAGAAGAGAACAGGAGAATTAGAAAGGAACAGATATGAACTGCAAAAAGCAATTAGAAAACAATTAATAAAATGACAATAACTACATACCTATGAATAATTAATTTTTTATTATTTTTTTAATCCTCACTCAAGAATATTTTTTCCACTGCTTTTCAGAGAGAGTGGACGGGAGAGTAAGGGAGAGAGAGGGAAAGAGGGAGAACAAGAGAAAGAGAGAAAGAGAGAGATTGATTGGTTGCCTCCCACACAAGCCCCGATAGGGGCCAGGGATTCAGCCTGCAACTGAGGTAAGTGCCCTTAGCCAGAACTGAACCCAGGACACTCTAGTCCATGGGCCTACACTCTAACCACTGAGCCAAACTAGCTAGGGCTGAATAATTACCTTAAATGTAAACAGACTAAATGCCCCAATCAAAAGACATAGGATGACTTAATGGATAAAAAACACGACCTGTACATATACTGCATACAAGAGACCCACTTCAGATGGAAAGACACACATAGAATGAAAACAAAGGGATGAAAAAAGATATTTCATGCAAATATAAATTTTAAAAGCTGGGGTAGCAATACTTATATAAAAATAAACTTTAAAGCAAGGGCTGTAACAAGAGACAAAGAAGGGAACTTCATAATGATAAAGGGATCAATCCAACAAAAGGAAATAACTCTCATAAACATCTATGCACCCAATGTAGGAGCACCTAAATATATAAAGCAAATATTGATAGACATAAAGGGAGAGATCAACAGTAATACACTAATAGTAGGGGACTTTAACTCCCCATTGACATCAATGGATACATTATCCAGACAGAAAATCAACAAGGAAACAGTGGCTTTAAGTGACACATTGGACTAGACGGATTTAATTGACATTTTAAAGGACATTTCACATCAAACCAACAGAATACATATTCTTTTAAAGTGGGCATGAAACATTTTACAAGACAGACCACATGTTAGGCCACAAAACAAATCTTAATACATTTAAGAAGTCTGAAATATCAAGCATCTTTTCCTATCATAATGGTCGATTATAATTACAAGAAAAAAATGAAAACACACAAACATGTGGAGGCTACATAACATGCTACTATTACATAATGAATGGGTTAACAGTAAGATCAAGACAGTAATCAAAAGATACCTTAACACAAATGAAAATAAAAATACAACAACCCAAAAATCTTTGGGACACAGTCAAAGCAATTCTAAAAGGAAATTCATAGCAGTACAGGCCTACCTCAACAAACAAGAAAAATCTCAAACAATCTAACCTTACACCGAAAGAAACTAGAAAAAGAACATACAAAGCACAAAGTGACTAGAAAGAAGAAAATAATAAAGACTAGAACAGAAATAAACAAAATACAGTTAAAAAAAACAATAGAGAAAATCAATGAAAGCAAAAGAGGTTCTTTGAAAAGATAAAACTGATAACCCTTTAGCCAGACTCAAGGAAAAAAAGAGAGCCCAAGTAAATAAAGTCAGAAATAAAAGTGACAATCAACACTACGGAAATACAAAGGATTATAAGGAAATACTACGAAAAATTACATGCCAACAAATAAGACAAATTGGAAGAAATAAATTCCTAGAAACATACATTGTCAAGGCTGAATTAGAAAGAAAGAGAAATACTGAACAGACTGTTACTAACAAAATCAATTCAGTAATCACAAAACTCCCAACAAACAAAACTTGACCAGGTGGCTTCATGAGTGAATTTTAACAAATATTCAAAGAAGAATTAGTACCTAACCTCCTCGAACTATTCCAAAAACAAGTAGAGGAGGGAAGGCTCCCAAATCGTATTATAAGGCCAGCTCATGGCCTACAAAAAATAAAGAAAAAACACTACAAAAAAAGACAAAGACACTACAAAAAAAAGAGGATTATAGGCCAATATACATAGATGCAAAAATCCTCAACAAAACACTAAAAAACCAAATTCAGCAATACATTAGAAAGATTATACACCATAATCAAGTAGAACTTATTCCTGAGATGCAAGGTCAGTTCAATATCCACAAATCAATTCACATGATATAATACAAAAAAAATGAAGAATAAAAATCATATGGTCATAACCATAGATGCAGAAAAAGCACTTAACAAAACCCAACATCCATTTATGATGAAAACTTTTATCAAAGTGAGGATAAAGGAAACATACCTCAACACAATAAAGGCCATATATGAAAAACCAACAGCTAACATCATATTCAATGGTGAAAAACTGAAAGTTTTTTCTTTTATTAAGATCGCTTTTATTCAACATAGTATTGGAAGTCCTAGCAAAGAAATGAAGAGATAAAACTGTCATTATTTGCAGATTACGCACTATATATAGAGAACCCTAAAGATTTCACTAAAAACAATTAGAATAAATGAATTCAGTAAAGTAGCAGGACAAAAAATTAATATTCAGAAAACAGTTGTATTTTTATATACCAATAACCAACCATCAGAAAGAGAAATTAAAAAAACAATCCCATTTACAATTGCATCTAAAAGAATAATACATTCAGGTACAGGGGTGAAAAAAAAAGAGAATAAAATACCTAAGAATAAATTTAACCAAGGAAATTAAAGATCTGTGCTCAGAAAGCTGTAAGACACTGAAGAAAGAAACTGAAGATGCCAATAAAAGGAAGGATATATTGTGCTTGTGGATAGGAAGAATTAAAATCATTTAAATGTCCACACTACGCAAAGTAATCTATAGATTCTTTGCAATCCCCATCAAAGTAGTAATGGCATTTTTCACAAAACTAGAACAAATAACCCTAAAATTTATATGGAAACACAAAATACCCCAAATAGCCAAAGCGATCTTCACAAGGAAGAACAAAGTTGGAGATAACACACTACCTGATATCCAACTACACTACAAATCTATAGTAAGCTAAACAGCATGGTACTGGCATAAAAACACACAAAGATCAGTGGAACAGAACAGAGAACCCAGAAATAAACTCATGCCTGTATGGTCAATTATATAACATAGGAGGCAAGAATATACAATGGGGTAAAGATAGTCTCTTTAATTAATGGTGTTGGGAATACTGGACAGATACATGCAAAAAAATGAAACTATACTATTTTCATACACCATATATAAAAATAAACTCAAATGTATTAAGGACATTCTTAAACATAAGACCTGAAACCATAAAACTCCTAGAAGAAAACATAGGCAGTAAATTCTGTGACATCACTTTTAGCAATATTATTTGGATATGTCCTCTCAGGCAAGGGAAATCAAAGAAAAAAACTAAACAAATGGGACTGCGTCAAACTAAAAAGTTTCCGCACAGCAAAAGAAACCCTCAACAAAACAAAAAGGCAACCTACTGAATGGAAGAAGATAATTGCCAATGATACATCCAATAAAGAGTTAGTATCAAAAATATATAGGAAATTCATACAACTCAATAAAAAAAAAAGCCCTGGCCAGGTAGCTCAGTTCGTTAGGGCATCATCCCGATACACTAAGGTTGTGGGGGTTCGATCTCTGGTCAGGGCAATGAATGCATAAATGTGTGGAACAACAAAAATCGATGATACATCCTCCCTCCCTCCCTCTCTCTCCTCCCCTCCTTTCCTCACTCCCTCCCTTCCTCTCTCTCAAAAATCAATAAATAAAAATAACTAAACAATCCAGTAAAAAAAACTGGCAGAGGACGTGAACAGACATTTCCCCAAAAGGACATACAGATGGCCAACAGACATATGAAAAGATGCTCAACATCACTAATCATTAGAAAAATGCAAATTTAAACCACAATGAGATACCACCTCACAAGTGTCAGAATAGCCATCATCAATAAATTAACAAACAAGTGTTGGCAAGGATGCGGAGAAAAGAGAAACCTCATGCACTGTTTGTGGGATTGAAAACTGGTATAACTCCCATGGAAAATAATTAAAATTAAAAACAGAACCACCATAGGATCCAAAATTCCACTTTTGGGTATTTATCTGAGAAATCCAAAACACTAATTAGAAAGGACATATGGATCCCTGTATTCAATGTAGCATTATTTACAATAGCCAAGGTATGGAAGCA
Source organism: Miniopterus natalensis (assembly GCF_054644295.1). Lineage (NCBI taxonomy): Eukaryota > Metazoa > Chordata > Mammalia > Chiroptera > Miniopteridae > Miniopterus > Miniopterus natalensis. Next base: position 40,341,533 of record NC_142091.1, read on the forward strand.
ACCTAAGTATCCATCAAGAGATGAATGAATAAAGAAGTTGTGGTACATATATACAATGGAATATTACTCAGCCATCAAAAAGAAAAGAAACCTTGCCATTTGTGACAGCATGGATAGACCTAGAGGGTATTAAGATAAGTGAAGTAAGTCAAAGAAAGACAAATATTTGACTTCACTTATATGTCCAATCTAAAAAACAAAATAAATGAATAATCAGAAACAAACTCATAGAGACAGAGAAAGAACTGATGACTGCCAGATGGGAGGAGGGTTGGGGGACTGGGTGAAAAAGGTGAAGGAATTAAGAAGTACAAATTGCCAGTTATAAAAATAGTCATGCGGATATAAAGTACAGCACAGAGAATAGTTAATAATATAGCAATAACTATATATGATTTAGATGGTTACTAGACTTATTGCAGTATCTAAACACTATATTGTACACCTGAAACTAATATGTCAACTATAATTGAAAAGAAAGAAATAATTTTTTAAAAAGAAAAATATCTACTAATCATCTGGAAAATAAGTATTCATTTGACACCAGGAGGTATCCAGAAAATCGTGTTTAAAAAACATGTCAAAACAAAACTACTACATGGTGTTTTTTAAATTACTTTGCAGGGGGTGGGTTTGGTTAATCCTCACCCAAGGATATTTTTTCCATTAATTTTTAGAGATAGTGGAAGGGAAAGAGAAGGGGGGGGGGAGAGAAACATTGATGTGAGAGAAACACACTGATTGGCTGTCTCCCCCACATGCCCCAAACAGGGCTGGGAATTGAACTTGCAACCCAGGTATGTGCCCTTGACTGGGAATCAAACCCACAACTCTTTGGTGTGTGGGCCAACACTCTAACCACTTAGCCACACTGGCCAGGGCTCTAAAACACTTCTTTTAACATTTCTTGCAAGGCAGGTCTACTGGTATTAAATTCCCCCACTTTTTGTTTGTCTTTATTTCTTTACCTCTTTTAAAGGACAATTTCACAGGGTACAGAATTCTAGGCTGGTGGATTTTTTTCTTTCAACATATTAAACATTTCATTCCACTCTCTTCTTGCTTATAGTTTCTGAGGAGAAGTTAGATGTAGTTCTTATCTTTGCTCCTCTACAGGTAAACAGGTAAGGTATTTTTCAGGATTTTTTTAATCTTTGATTTTCTTTTTTCTTTTCTCTTTTTAGATACATCTTTATTGATTTCAGAGAAAGGAAGGGAGAGGAAACGAGAGAGAAAAAGATCAATGATGAGACAGTTGTCATTGATCAGCTGCCTCCTGTACCCTCCCAACTGGGGACCGAGCCCGCCACCTGGGCATGTGCCCTGACTGGGAATCAAACTGGGATCTCTTCGATCATGGGCGGATGCTCACTCGCTGAGCCACGCCCAGCTGGGCTAACTAGTCTGTTTTAAAAGCATGCATTTACTCAGCCCAGGGAGCACAATCATTTCCATTTTACAGAAGGCACGGATGAGATATAAAGTCAAGAAATGACTTATTATAGACTATGGATATTTGGGAGACAGGTAGGAGAGGTGAGGAGAGGGTAACAGACCTTAGGGGAGAAATCAGAGTCAGGACATAGGGCCTCAAACAGTAAAGCTAATGACTAGTCACAAGGTCCTGCTAGGGCCATATTATGACTTTCATGAGACCTAGGTACTTTTGTCTTGTGTAGACCGTTTCTTCTACTAAAAAAATTTTTTTAAACATATTTTGTGACTGCATCAGTACTGAGATGTATAAACCAGGCTGGATTATACCTAAATTCTTCTTATGATTAAAAAAAAACTTAAGACATTTTTATGGATCCCTAAGTACTGTGCCTACCGTACCTAATGGATAAGTTAGCCCTAGGTCCTGCTGTCTCTCCAAGTTGACCAGTCACTTTGCTCTGTGGCTTCTGAGATTCTCTTCTCTAATGGGCTGATCTGATCACGCAGCATGAGGTTTACGTTCCCACAAAATCTCACGCTGCCTAAATACACACACACACAAAACAGTAACCTCCCTCTACTCATATAAGTACTATAAAGTCACTGGGAAATCATTTGACAATAATGTGTAGTCTGTGTTAAAGAAGGGTTTACATACATTCATAAATGATCAAACCCAAACAAAGAAAGATACATGACACTGACCTAAAAATGCCAAAGTCATGGGAATCTTACACCTGGCATCTTGATAATAGCCAATAAATATTTGTTCCTTCATTTGTTCATTGAATCACAAGACAGGCATAAAACAAAGTCTCTTTCCTTATAAAACTTAAACTTACATTCTAATGCAAAAGACATAATAAACACTTAAATAAACATATTTATATACATTAAATAATTTCTAGTAGCAGTGTTATAAAGCAAAGAAAGAGTAAAACATAAGGCTATTTTGTTGCTACATGTAGACACTCTCCTTTCCCCAAAAGGTGTCCAACAACAGAACATGCTGAGCGGGATGAACAGTGAAACTTAGCCCATGTGGTATGCCTTAATTCCTTTGGTTTTATCTCATTCCCATTTTTTCACTCCAAGAAATGGTTTCAGGGCAACAACTACCTTTCTCAGTGAAGAGAAACAGTTGTAGGTCCTAATCTGGCATGATTATTTATCTGATTTATTCCAAAGAGCAGGGCATTTCTCGCTATCCTCAGTTTCCCTGCATATAAAATGAGGGGGGTTGGCTTACGTGATTTCAAAGTCCCTTAAAGCTAAAATGTTATAATAATTCACACCAAATCTGTCTAACTCCAAAGCGCTGAAGTCAGCTATAACACTTTGGCTTTCCAAACTCCCAGTTTCCTTAGTTACCACAGAAGTAAAAGCAAAATGCCTTCAGTGCGGTGAGGTGTGATATAATAGGATGTGACCAAATTAAATCAATGAAAATGTACCAAGTGACTACCACATGCATGCATCAGAAATATCCATCACTCAGGGGGATGACCCCTTGCTCTGGCTTCAAGTACCTGCTAACTACAAAGGGACCTAAACTCTGGAACCCCAGCCACCAGGGCAACCTGGCATATCAAAGGTCTCAGCTGATCCTTCCAAAAGTTAAAGACTGATCAACTATGCAGCTAAAGACTTCATTCTTTCACAAAACATTAGAGATGACTAAGCCCAACCTTTGCTCTTGAGGTAGTCAAAGTCGGGGTGGGGGGGAAACAGACTATTAAACATAATATGATAAGGATAGCCACTGACATATAAATAAATGCTGTGTAAACAGAGAAAGAAGAGATTAGCTAGCTTCTAAACCTGGTATGAACAGAGCACAACCACCAGGCTGGCTGTCTCTATCTTGTGGGCACAGATACTGTGGTCTGCTGGGTAATAACAAGTGAAGTCCAAAGGTTCATAAGCTATCCATATTTGGCGCTCCCCATTCTCCTCTCATTTACATTTTTCTCCAACTCCTTAGCCTTGCCAAGAATTCAAGGTCAATAAATCAAAGTAGAACTACCTCATTTTTCAGACCTCATAAATTATCTGGGGATCATGCTTAGCCAGACTGTAAGGCCTAACATGAACATACTCTGGGCAGTGAAGTGGAAGTGGATGTTGGCTGTAATAACTGCTATGGCTGCTCTCTGCCCTTCACCCCCACCACTCCCATCATCAAAAGAAAGCACATCCTCCAAGCTAGCTGACTTGGAAAGCTTTTTAAATGACACTGTTCAAATATAAACAAAAGTAGAATAAATAGTTTAGTGACCTTTCCCCCATTCAACACTTTAACCTTTGCTTTTTTGGTTCTTCAATTCCTATACTATCAAATTTGCTTTTTCTGAGACTGGCTTCCTCTTCATCTGGCCCTCCTCTCTCACTCCTTTATGCACTCCAGCTTCCCATACACTATACTTTCTGCCCATTCATAAGACCCAATCTGACATCACCTCCTCCGGAAACCCTTCCAGAACAGGATTATCCTTTTTATGAGGTCCTAAAGCCTTTACAGTCCGGACTATTCATGTGCTGATCACATCTACTAGCCTATGAAATTTCCCTTGAATTTTTTATTGCCACAACTCCTTAGTACAGACTTTGTCCTTGCTCTCTCCTAGACTAATGTAGTGACTTTCAGGGTGATCTAACTCTGATCTTGCCAGAACAGATTCATAACATAGAAGCAGCCAGTGATCTTTATCAGACACACACATCTGACTGCATCAGCCTGCCACTTTGACCAGTTCTGATAACCTTTTATGGCTTTCGGCTTAAAGTCCAAACTCCTTTGATGACACCCAAGGTACTTCGTAATCTGGTCCAACCAGCTACTTATCTCACCACTCTCCACCAAATAGCTTACACTCCAGCCACACTGAACCACCTACCATTCTAACATGCTCTTCCCTTTTATCCCTCACAGCTTCTACTAAAGGCTGCTACTGTCTTCTCTCTCTAGAATTCTTTCCTCACCTTCACTGTCTAGTTCATTTCTATTCACTCTTTAAAATTCAGCTCAGCTCTGGTCGGTGTTGCTCAATGGTTAGAGCACTGGCCCACACACTGAAAGGTCAAAGATTCGATTCCCAGTCAAGGACACGTTCCATTCTCAGGTGAGAATTAAAAAAAAAAAAAAATGCTGCTCAAATATCAACTCCTTTGTGAGACATTCTCCAACTGTATTCATTCACATACTATTCCACAACTGTTAATTGATCATATGTTAAGCTCCAGAGGGGATACAGTAATATATAAATAACAGTTTCACACTCAGGGAGCTTAAAGTCTGGTAGATCTCTTCAGGTGGAGTAATTCCTTTCCTCCTCTGCTCTCCCACAAAGTTTTGCAATTTGCACATACCTCCAAGGTCACATTCGTTTTATACTTGCTTCTCAGTGTTTCCATCACTGGGCTCTACTCATCTTAAGGCCAAGGATTTTTTTAAAGTTTACTGAGGTATAGCATCCATTTAAGATGGATAATTCAATATTTACAGAGTTGCTCTTAACCATCTTATTTTAAATCATTTCCATCACTCTAAAAGCAAACAAACCTCATGTTCATTTGCCAACTTCCCATTCCCACACCCAACCTAGGCAATCACAAATCTCATCTCTATACAGATTTGCCTTTTCTGGACCTTTCATACAAATGAAGTCACACTATGTGGTCTTTTTGTAATGGATTATTTCACACAGCATAATGTTTTTCAAGGATGATCCATGTTATAGCATGTATCAGTTCTTTCCCTTGTCTTGCCATGTAACATTCTACTCACAGCATGGATATACATCTTATTTATGTACTTACCAGTTGATAGACATTTGGGTTGCTTCTACTTTTTGGCTATTATGAATAATATTGCTATGAACACTTGTGTATAAGCTTTTGTGCAGACATATGTTTTAATTTCTCAAGTATATATGTAGGGATGGAATTACTGGATCATATGGAAACCCTATGCTTAACTTTTGAAGAACTGCCAAGCTTTTCCACAGCCACTGCACTATTTTACATTTCCACTAGCAGTGTATGAGAGTTCCAATTTCTCCACACTCTCAACAACCCTTGTTATTATGTCTTTTTGATTATGGCATGAAGTGGGATCTCTGATGGCTAATGATCTTGTCATGTGGTATTGGCCATTTCTAGAATTTCTTTGGAAAAAACTCTATTCAGATCATTTGTTCATTTTTATTTTTTTTTAATGTTTTTATTGATTTCAGAGAGAGGAAGGGAGGAGAGAGAGAATCATTGATCAGCTGCCTCCTGCGTGTCCAGTACTGGGGATCGAGCTAGAAACCTGGGCATGTGCCCTGACTGGGAATTGAACTGTGATCGCCTGGTTTGTGGGTCAATGCTCAACCTCTGAGCCACACTGGCCGGGCCATTTGTCCTTTTTTTAAAAAACTCTCACCCAAAGGTATTTTCTTCTATTGCTTTTCAGAGAGAGTGGAGGGGAGGGGGGAGACAACAATGTGAGAGAGACACATCGGTTGCCTCTTGCACATGCCCTGACCAGGGCTGGGGATTGAGCCTGCAACTGAGGTATGTGTCCTTGGCTGGAATCAAACCCGGGACCCTTCAGTCCACGGGCTGACGTTCTAACCACTGAACTAAACCTGCGAGGGCCCATTTGTCCATTTTAGTCAGATTATTTATCTTTTTCTTGCTGAGTTTTAAGAGTTCTTTATATATTTTGAATACAAGTCCCTCATCAGATATTTTCTCCCATGGATTATTTGAACTATTTATCTTTGTGTTTCAAAGAACTAGCACATAATCTGGCACACTGGATGTGTTTAATAAATGTTAGATGGATGTTACATAATACCTTACTCATTCACTATCCCTCTCACACTTCACACCTAGCACTAGACACAAAGCTTTGGAAATACAGACTGAATAATTCTCTCCTGAACAAACAATGGGGATGCTGCTGCAGAAGTATCCAGACGAATTGGGAAAACCATCTGAAACCAATAGAACTTAATTTGTATACACTCACTACTACCAGCCACCCTGGAGAGAGCTGCTGCTGCTCTGAGAATAAGAAGCAACTTTTATATAAACCATTCCCTCAGTGGTCCACACTCAGAAGTAGCTATCAAAATGCTTCATCACTCAGAATACTGGCCCCCTCCCTCCATTCCCTTAGCATGTAGGAGATATCAAGGACATGACAGAATCACAAACTATGTTCATTCATAGCAGTGAATGGTACATTATGTCTACTTGAAGTGTCCTTTCTTCTCCTTAAGGAACTCAGAACTTGATCCAAAGAGAAGAGACAGGCTGGCATCTGGACCACATCAGAGATACAGAGCTGACAAAAGTGCTCCATCCTTTGTGGCTACTAAGTCAAAAAGCGACTCTTCCTCATAAGAGAAATACTAACATGAAACCATATATGATCATTAATAACCAACAATAAATACTTCCCAAACTTAACACAGCATACAACTAAGACCAAAGAAAGCTCTGGAGAGAATGAAGAACACAGCTGGTTGTACCAGGAGGCCTAGGTCAATGGGGAAGGAAATGTCTCTACCATCTCTTCCTTCTTTTCTATTACTCAAGTTATAAACTGAACCCAGGCCCTTCAACCTCATGCCCTTTTTGCCAGTCACTGTGTCACCCAAGTTCAAAATTTTCTGGTGTCTCAATGCTGGCTATAAGAGAAAGTCAAAACTCCTCAGCAGGCTACGCAATGCCCTCAATGCAAGCATCCAAAGTGAGCTCTTGTGACCACACCGGGCCACGATCTGACCCCAAATTGCCTTTCCCGTTTTACCTTCCTCTGTACCCCAATTCCTCTGGCACTTAACATATGCTCCCCTGTACTAATGTATAATATACCAAAAGTACACGCACTTTGGAAGGAGATAAATCTGGAAGCCCTACTTACCTAGATGAATGCAAAGTTTTCCCTGCCTCTTCAATCCCTTTTCCATTTCTGTCCCCAGAGTGATCTTTCTAAAATGCAAACCTGATCCTTGCAATTCACCTAAGTGCTTAAAGCTCTTCCATAGCCAATCATCCATACACATAAAAATCCAGACTCAGCACAGCATATAAGGCATCACATGATCTCACACCTGTCTCCCTTTCCAGTCTCCCTACTTTCTGATTACTGCCCACCTTCTACTCTAATGTTCCAGTGATACTAAACTGCACACAGTTCCCTGGCAGTGCCATTCTCTCCTTTTCACCCCTTACCTTGTACATGTTGCTCCTCCTGCCAAGAGGATGCTTCCCTTCCTTCTTTAGTTGATTACTTTTTTTAAAAAATGTATCTTTACTGATTTCAGAGAGAGGAAAGGAGAGGGGGGGAGAGAGAGAGATGGAAACATCAATGATGAGACAGGCATTGATCAGCTGCCTCCTGCAGGTCCCCGACTGGGGATCGAGCCCGCAACCCGGGCATGTGCCCTGACCGGGAATCAAACCCCGACTGCCTGGATCCTAGGTTGATGCTCAACCGCTGAGCCATGCCCAGCCGGGCATTAGTTACTTTCTAGCAGTCTTTTACACCGGCTAAAGTGCCACTTCTCAGAAGTCTTTCTTGATCCCTTGCCCACCATTTTCTGTGCTCCCAGAGATCTCTGTGCTTCTTTGTACTACAGCAGTTGTTATATCTGTTTACTTGACTCTTTCACTAGATTATGAGCAGCCTGAGGACAGGGCCTATGTCTTCATTATCCTTCACAGCTAAAAAAGTGCCTTGGTAAATGCTCAGAGTATGTTTGATGAATGGATGAGTGAACAAAATTCTCCACCTATACACATGAGACTGGCATAACAAATAACTTTAGTATTTTAAGCTGACAACATTGTGACTCAGAGTGCCTTACTGACTTGCCTCAGGTAACAACTGTGTGGCAGAACTAGGATAAAAAGCCAGATCTTCAGAATCCCAGACCAATATTCAGATGTCTCCCGAGTTCCAAGTTCATATTTCCACTTATCTAATTAACACTATCACTTAGATGTTTAAATAGCAACATCTCAAACTTAATGTGGCCAAATAGAATTTTTCACATTTCCTCCGTCCCCACTCCAAATTTCTTCCCTGATCATTCCTGTTTCAGCAGGTGAAACCATCAACCATGGTGTTGCCAATTATCAAATCAGAATAAAACAAATCCAAAAAACCTGAAAGTCAAACTTAATTATTTTCTTTCCCTTACATCCCATATCCAATCCACCAGCAAGTCCTATAGGCTCTACTTTAAAACATATTCTAAATTAATCCACTTTTCTCCAGAGTCTCAGCTGCCACCCATCCCCTACCTGCCCCCAACAGTATCATTTCTCATCTGGACTACTGCAATAGTCTAATTGCTCTCCTTGAATGCCTCCAATCCAATCTCCAGTAAACAGCCAGGAAGATCTTAAAATGCGGATCAGCTCACTTAACTTCCATTTTTAAAACCATCCAAAATCTTTTCTTTGTACTCTCAATAAAATTCAACATGTTTAGCAGCATCTACAAGTCCTTACAGATCTGATTCTGCCGAACTCCCTGACCTCAAATGACACTACTTTTCACTTGTTCACAATAATTCAGTCACATTGGCCTTTTTGGTCCCAACACATGCTTAGCTCATTCGTACCAACTTGAACTTGCTTCTCCTTCCATCCGACACATGTCTGCTTCCAAATCTTCAACTTGCTAGGTCATTATTCAGTTCTTGGTTCAAATATCACCTCCTAGGAGGCTTTCCATAACCACCCTAAAGTACCACCTTGTTCTCTATCACATTACCCTCAGAGCACCTATCACCACTTAGACTTATCTTGGTTGTTACTTATTTGTTATCTGCTCTGATGCTCTATTAGTAAGTAACTTCACAAGCGCAAGGACCTTGGATGTCTTGTTCATTGCTGTGTGGACAAAAAGGGGCCACATGCTAACCTGCCAAGCTCAGGGAAGGCCTCTGTGGCAGCTTAATATTTTTATAGCTGCTCACTTTTGCCCACCATCACTGTCTTTGCTCTTGCTCAGATCGTCATTATCTTTTTATCTTAGACTACTACAGTACTCCCAATATCTTCTTCTTACCCCAACCTGATCCCTCCAAAAATAAATTCAACACTTCTACCAGAGTTGATCATTCTCAGACATATATCTGAACATGGTATAAGCCCAAGCTTCCTAGCTTGTTGTTAAAAAAGACTCTCCAACCTTCTCACTCACTGCCATTCCCTACGTTTAACCTATACTCCAGTTATACATAAATTCTTATAGTTCCCAGAATAGTCCATGTTGTTTAATATCTCCAACACTTTGTATATCTTTTCATTTTGCCGGACTACTCTTCCCTACCTCACAGACTATCTACTGAACTCAAACTTACCCTCAAGAATCAAATCAAGAACCAAAGCATCTTCTCTAAGTCTTTAATGATTCCCTAAGCAGGCTTAATCATTCCCTCCTCTGTGTCACCGCAGTCCACTACACACACAGTATACTACAATTATTTGTTTCTGTGTCTGTCTTCCCCTACATGACTATTAGTACCCTGAAAGCAGATGTCATATCTTTATCTTTGTGTCCCCAGCACAGTATCTGGCATAGAGAAGCACTCAATAATTGATGACTAAAGGAATAAACATATCTTAATTCCTCAACTGGCATTCAAAGTCAACCTCAAGTTGGCCCCAACCTATGTTTCTAGATTTAGCATTTAGTTCTCTCTTACTTGCTGATCCCCAATCACATCCTTCTTTCTCACATTCACTTGGGGCCATTTTTCCTAATGCTCTCTCTCTAGTGAAATTTAATCACTCACTAAGGCCCAGCTCAGATGGCTCCCTCCTCATGAAGTCTTCCTAATCATACCAATGAGAAGGGATTTACTTCCCCAATAGCACTTTGGTTTTACTACTGATAAGGTATTTAGTATTTCTTATTTTATAAGTATAGCCACTTCCTTTCCAACTAGGTTACATGTCCTATTTGTCTAACTGAACTGTAAGCTCCTTGAAGGCAAGAAACATGATTTAGTATCTTTTCTCTCAATCCAAGTGCCTAACAGAGTGCTTTGCATAAAGCAAGCAGTTACCAATAGATGTTTTATTAGTGCAGAATAGTAAGCTTAAGGATTAGAGATTTAATGCTTCCATTTCTTCAGATATGTGCTTTTACCTTAGCATTAACTGGCCTCCTATCCATATGGTAAACGTTTACCCCTCCTTTAAGAATCAGCCCAATGTCATATCCTCTCTGAAGTCTTCCCTAACTCTCCCAAATACACTTAAGCACTCCTTCCATGTACTTATAGTACCTTGTACATAACTCTACTCAACACAATATATTGTCATTATCACTTGATGGTTCCTCTCCCCACTAGAACATGAACTCTTTTGGAGAATAGTCTCTTTATCCATGTATGAATTCCCAAGACCAAATAAAATATCTGGCTTAATTAAATGCTCAATAAGTATTCAGTGAATTTTGAAAACAATGAATCCATATTACAGAGAGCACCAGCAACAGAGATCACAGTCACATTACCAGATTCAAATCGCAACTCCAATTACAATCTATGCAATCCTGAATAAATTACTTAGCTGTGCCTCAGTTTTCCTCATCTGGAAAATAAAGATAATAATAGTATTAAAATAGAATTAAAAGAGCTAATGCATGTAAAATGCTTAGCATACTGCCTGGACCATGGCAGGCACTAAAAATGTTAGCTATTATTGTTACCATTAGAGTAAAAGGAGAAAAGATTGTTTCTGCAAGGTGCTAAATAACAAACTCAAGAAAAGGTTATGCTCAATCCTAAGGGCAATGGGGAGTCAAGCTGCACTGGAGGCCTCTTAACCGAGGCATCCAGTTATTGAGAATATCCTACTAGAAGGGGGAAGGGCAGAGGGAACACAAACCTTAACAGAGCTCAAGCCTCTACCTTCAGCTCTAGGCTCGCTTCCCTTTCTCTCTAGTTGCCCAGGGCCAAAAGCCCCATGGCTATAACTCTGCATCTCCCTTGGGAAAGCTGCACTTTAGAGGGAACTAATGAGTTTTATGTTTACCTACAGATCTTCCTCTGAGGGGCAAAGAGATAACAAATGACTTCAAAAGGGGAAAACACAGAGTGGAGATGAAGAATGACATCACATGGATTATCTTGGGTTGGCTTGCATGGAATAAACTTTCAGGCCAAATAGCCCCAGGTGTACTGAACCTACACTCCCCAGAGGAATTCTCTGGCAGCACTTGTGCCTCTCCATGGGTCAAAGACGCGAAGAAGCAGGATCTGGCAAAAGGAACAAAGAGGACTAAAACACTGAAGCTACAGAAATAAGAATTCTAGTCCAATTTGAAGAATTCTGAAAGAGTTATTCAAAGAGGGAATAGACTTACTGTAAAATGATAAGCTCCCTATCATTAGAGGGATTTAAACAGAAACTGAGTGATCACTTGCTGGGGATGTTCAACATGGATGGGTGGACTAGATTTAAGATGCAAGTTCCATAAACATCTGAATATCTACTCTATGCTAGCTACTGTGAGAGATTAGGTACTAGGAATACAGAGATGAAGAATGATACCATTCTGTCCACTCAAGGAGTTCACTGCCTAATGGGGGAGACAATGCAACACGTTAAGTGCTGATAGAAATCTATATAGGGAGCTATGGTGGTAGAAAGCAGGGCCTCAGATTCTGTGCCTATGACTCACTGGTAAGGAGCAATATGGCATTAACTAAAAACAGAAACGTTTCAAAAGCAGTTTATAAGCAAATATTTGTCAGGCGCTATTGTGTTACTGCCAGAAGAGACAGTAGGGATATCAGCTAACCTTTGTGGTTTAGTCAACAGTTCCTTAATCTTAAGCAGAATCCATACTTACAAACATTCTCATTTATTCAATAAATCCATTGGTGTCTACTATGTGCCAAGCACTGAGGAATGTACAGAGATGAGAAAGATGGCCCCTGCACTCAAGGAGTTAGAACATCCCTCTTCATCTTTTCTTCCTCTCTCTCTTACCCCACTTTATTGATCAGATGGCACCTTATTTTCCTTCTGGAAGTAGATAAATTATTAAGTCATAAGGTTAATCAAAACCTTAGCTTGGCCGGGCGTGGCTCAGAGGTTGAGCGTCAACCTAGGATCCAGGCGATCGGGGTTCGATTCCTGGTCAGAGTACATGCCCGGGTTGCAGGCTATCCAATCAATGACTCTCTCTCATCATTGATGTTTCTATCTCTCTCTCTCCCTCTCCTCTCCTCTCTCTGAAATCAATAAAGATATAAAAAAAAAAAAGAAAAAAAGAATAATGCTGGAATAAACATTCATGCACAAGTTTTTCTGTAGAAGTATGTTTAAAATAAAATAAAAAATGACTTAAAAAGCAAGAGTGAACTGGGAATGGGAAGTGTTGTAATGAGAAACCAAACAGAAAAGACTGTCTGTACACAGGTGTCTGCCAGAGTATAAGACTCTGACTGCATAACAAGGGTTACGGTCCTAGCCAGGTGGTTCAGTTCCTCCGAGTGTGGTCCTGAACACGAAAAGGTTGAGGACTCGATCCCCAGCTGGGGCAGGTATAGGAGGAAACCAATTAATGTTTCTCTCTCTCTAAAATCAACAAAAAAAAAACCTTGGGTGAAGATATTTTTTAAAAGTCAAAGGTTATGGAATTTAAGGTCATATGTAGGCCTTTTGTCTACAACTTTTCTATGACCATTTTGGCTTCTCTCATCCAATGTTATTAGCACAGATTGTTAACAATAATTATGCCTTCATTCATTTACTCATTCACTAGTATTTACTGAATACCTGAGAGGAATTGTAGGAAACACAAGGAAGGCAGAGTCAAACACTGGGACTCAGGACTTTCAAAGCTGTAAGAGACCTCTAAAGGTCGTCTAATCCAAACCTATCATTTCAGGGATGACGAACTGATGTACAGGGAGATTGGAATCCTTCATAAGTTTGTATCTTCACACATTTATTGAATGATACTCTATGCCAGGCACAAGGGATATAAGTATGGATAGGACCTTGACTTTCAAAGAGAATCCAGTCTTACGGGAGAGACAGACAGCATGACCCCAGTACAAATCACCTCTGTAAATGAAGTTCCACACTTACACAGAAAGTCTAGTGTAGGACAGTATGGAAAGGATAAAGCATTCATATTGTCCAGAGTATTTAAGAACACAGATGCTAGAGTCATCTTGGATTTGAACTCCAGCTCTGTCAAGTGGCTGTATTAAACAAATTACTTAAATACTCTATGCCTCGGTTTCCACATCTATAGAATGGGGATAACCATAATACTTGTCTTGTCAGGTTATGGAATTAATATGCATATAAAACACTTAGGCACAGGACCTGCTGTTATTCCTAGTCTAGAACCTAGGTCTATGGTTTACTACTCTAGTTTTTTTCCCCCACTACACTATGCTACTACTCATTTTACATGCCTTTAAAAAAGTCCAAAAATAAATAGTAAGATATCCAAGATTAAATCGCAGTCTCAAGTGCCTCAATCCCTTAATAAGATTTTGGCTTTCACGGACAATCCCTAGAGAAGAAAACCCCTGGAAACAAAGAACATGTATCAAATGTCTACAGGGAGAGACCCACAAGAGGAAAAACAAAAACCAAACAAGTGATTACTACTTAAAGAAGCAAGGACGGGAACTACCACAGCCTGCTTGCTGGGGATTTACCAATCTAGCTGGGAAAAGGAGATCTAACATGGATTGCCATTTTCTCCTTGATGTACCCACTGTCACAGCACCTGTGACACATTTTGTACTTATTTATCTACCTATGCTAGTCTGTGAACTCCTCATCCATCTTGGTATTACCAAGCATAGAACAGTGCCTGGCACACAGAAGGTACTTCAGAGAAGTGTGACAAATAAATAAATGAACACAAAGTAAAACCATAAAAGGTAGAGAAAGAAGATTATCAGTGTAGATCAAAATAGTTCTAGAAGCTGAGAGAACCTTGGACTAGAACCTGAAAGTACAGGTGGGATTTGGAAGGGCATAAAGGGAAAGGAAAGGTATTCTAGGCAGACAGGACAGCACCAACAAAGACATGGCCGTAATCAGAAAGAGCTGTAGATATGATTTAGTCAAACAGTTCATTTCTCATAGGGATGTCGTAAATATTCAATCAAAAAGCATGTGTTACTGAGCAGAGGCACTGTCTTAGCACAAACATTTGCTAAATGGTACCTATTATTACTACTACTCAAAAATAATAATTATCAAACACTTATTAGGTGCCTGATGTATGCCAGGCACCATGCTGAGTGAAGAGACTACAACAATGAGCAAGATAGACTTGGACTCTGCTTTCTCATGTAGCTAAGTCTAGTGCATGAGGCAGACAATTAAAATAATGCTTGGTAGGGCTGGGACAGGAGAAGTAAAGGGGGTCTGAAGGAACATAAAGTAGGGTCACCCAATCAGCAGGCAGTTAACAGAAAGCTCCTTGAGACACCCAAGGCATTCTCTGAGTCCCTTCAATGACCATAAGGCTTCAAAGTGAGATTTTGTTTGAATAAAGGGTTTTGTGACTAAATAAAGGTCTTAAAACCATTAATCTAGTCCAATCTCCTCTTTTAGCAAGAATAAAACAGGGTCCAGGAGAGGTAAATTACGCACTTGAGGCAATAATACCTTTAGTTGTAGACCAGGCTACTTGCTTTGAACTTGAGCTGGAAACTACTCATTGATCTTCCTATCACACCGTTTTGGCAGATGAATAAGCACTGGGAGTGGACACACCCAGAATTCACAGGCACTGGCCAGGAGGATGGGCTGGCCCTGATTGCATGTTGAAGTGCTTTTCTACCTTAGCTTCTAAGCCAGCTCTCTGTGCCAAGATGATGCCTCCAATTCCTCTCAGGAGTTGGCCAGATACCCCTTCCAGGAGAAATTCATTGGCTCCAAGAGTAGGTCTGCTTCTGGGCCTCCTAGCCAGTACCCAGGCTTTATCCTATTAACATGCTCAAGCACCCTGTGGTTGGCAAGTTGAGAGAAAGAACTTAGCTTAGCCAGTCACCATAGCCTATTTAATACCCAGCCTGAGCTGGCTAGACCCATCTCTCATTTCCCTAACTACCACTGAGCTAATCACTTATCATGACCAGGGGTTCAAGAGAATCAGATTATCAGTAAATTAAAGGACCTATTGTATAGATAAACCAATATTACTTTTGTTAGCCTCCACTTTGAACCTCTCAGGAATGAAATGCTGCTTCATGTTTTGAAGATAGGACTTTTGTATACAAAGACAGGGGTAGTTTACTTTAGTAAGATGAGTGTGCAGTTTAGGCCTTTAAACTGAGGGGAAACAAACACTTTGGAATCTATAAAAATGGGTTTAAAGCTTAGTGATACCACTTAGTAGTTGCAAGACCATTGGCATGTCTCAAATATTCTGAATCTCAACTACCTTGATCATAAATAGGGAATACTGTGCTAATAAAACTTGCCTCACAAATGTGAGACTCAAAATGCTCTTTTGAATCAGTCACTTATCAAAAGTATTAGATTGATTTTCACATATAATTGAGACCATACAGTTTTAAGTTACTTACCCTCAGAGCACAATAATGGAGAAAGAAATGGAATCAAGGTGCTCAGTGTCTCATGGGATAAGTTCAATATAGCACTGGCAGACATGGGTTGGAATCTGCACTTCCCCATTCACAAACTGTGGAATTCTAGGAAAGTTACTTAACCTCTCTAGCCTCAGTCTCCTCGCTTATAAAATGTGGTTAACACAATCTAACTCACAGGGCTACTGTTAGTAATAAATGAAATAATTAAAGTAAAGGGCTTTAAACAGGGGCTGGTTTATGGTAAGGACTCAATAAACAGTAGCCTATTTTACTGTTCACTCTTTTCTTAAGCCCTCTTCTCTATCCCCCTCTCTAAAACATGAGAAGCAGTTAGCAAAGCCCAGATTACCTCAACTATTAGAGAAAGTAATGAAGAAAAAGACAAAAGAGGAGGAAAGGGTCGTGAGTGAACTGATGGCTGCTGTTCCAGACTACTTGTCATATTAACGGCATCTGACATTGAAAAACACAGCTACAACATTCTGAAGAACAAACCACAGCATGCGCAATCTTTCCAAAGGAGTGACAAAGAGTACCAACTGCATTTTTGCTAGGCTATCCACTACTCTTTAATAATCTGGACTCCACAGTACAGTCCCTGCCAAGCAGAAAGTGCTACAGGAAGGCAACTCTGATGCCACATGTAAATCATTGCTTCTCTGTAAACCCATCTCTATCATAGAGACTTCACTGACTTCCCCTAGCCAACTCAAGTACTTGTCTCACGTGCCCCACTGAATTGTTGCACACTTCCATTACAGCAATTATCTTGTATTGTAAGGGTTCATTTGCATGTCTCTTCACTACACTGTAAGTTGATAAAGATCCTGTATTACTCATCTGTGATTTCCCAGTGAATAACACACAGATCACCATAATTACAAATTGAAGGATGGGTTTCACCTTCTTTCACTAGTTAAGGCTGCTAAGAAACAGCTGGGGAGACACTAGTAGAAACTCGCACACAAACTAAGTTCTGCCAGACCAGACCCGTTTTGGGGGGACTTTGTTTGATTGGAGTTTGAAGGAATGACTGACTGTTCCTGCTTCTCAGAGTTACTTTCTTAAAAACACAAAGAATAGGGCAGAACCAGTCCATACAGAATTTCCAGACAACAAATTATATTCTTTCTTAGTAACAGATAACAGAAGTGTGTGAGATGAATGCCAATGGTTACATATAAAGTTGACCTCCAGGCATGACACTCTGGAAGGATATTATGCTACTAGACGTTCTTAAGTTCACAAAACAATTAGGGAAGAAAAGCTAAGAAGCAAAGATCAAAAATGTCTTACATCAAGAACCCTGATATATGTAACTGATATCAGGCTCCCCTAAAAGAGAGCCCATAACTAACAAACCATTTACAATAACTTCAATACAGTATTTACCTTTTTCAAGGTGCTTTCAAATGTATCTGTGAACCGCAGCCAACTGTAATCACAGAAACTTAAGCCTGGAACAGGCCTTGGAGGTCATTTCCACAACCACCTCACCAACCAAGTGGTATCCAAACACCTCTAGTCTCTAGTGACTGGAAGTATGGTATAAAATCTTCTTTAAAAACCAACTCCTATTCTGACCACCTGTCCGTTTTTCAGTCTCCTCTCCCAACCTTAGTGATCACAATCAGGTAAACCAAATCCTCCAAGTTGTCCAACCATCTCATCCTCAATCCTCCCCACCTACCCCACCACCCAAAATATTGCCAGGGCCTCTAAGGTCCTGATCCCCCAGACATTCCACTAGTTCCATTCCTGACAATTAACTCCCTTCCTCCTACACCTCAGTGCTGTTCAAATACTGTCATGTGCAAGGCGACAAGCACTCCTAGCTATAAATGTATCTTTGGCCTCAGAATCTCTTCCCTTTTCTTTTTCACCTTCTCTCTCTGCTTCTCTTCATTCCCCTCATTCCCTTCAAACTTAGTATCTCCTTCCTCCTCGTGATTCCTTCAAGGACCACTGGTAATTGAATACAGCAGTTGTTAAGTGTCTACTAGATAGGTTAAAGGGGACCCTCAAGGAGCTCACCCTCAAAGAACTCACAAGTCTAGGAGGGAGAGATCATTTAACCTTTAAAACTCAGGTCCTCCAGGAAGCCTTCTTCAGCCAAAATTGCATCAGTACCCTCTTCTCAGTGCCACCAATACAGTATACCTCTGATGCAATGAGTAGTCTTCGTGTGTGTCTCTCACCATTGGACTGTGGGCTCTGCAATGGGAGGGCCCCTTGAGTCCCTATCACTTAGCCCAGGACTCAGCACAAAGGTGACAGTTAATGTCTCTTAAATGAGTGAATGGATGAATTCTGGTATACAGTTATTCATTCACCCATTTGTTCTTTCATTAGTTGACCCAAACTTTACTGAGCATACATTATGTACAAACTTCTAGTCTGTAAGGATCAATAAAATAGCTCTTACATAAAAATAACTCAAAACTATAATACTAGTAGATTAGCACTTTTCCGCCGGCCGGCATCCCCAACCCCCACCTGAAACTTGGTCCTTTCCCACAGGTAAAGCCCGACCTTCCCTTGCAGAAGTCCACGCCCCTCCAACTCAAGCTACCTTCTCAGCCCTCTAGTTCTAACCCAGGGGCCCCCAGCTAAAAATCTCAAATTGTACACCCCTACCCCTCTGGTTTCTTCCCCTGTCCTCCCTCTCCACCCCTGAGATAACTGCAAGTCTTCTACCCCCAAGACCGCCTTCGCGTCCCGGAGTTCAGGGTACCTCTGATTTCCCTCTCCGCGCATCCGCCCCCTAGTTAGCTCCTTCTCTCTCCAGATCCCGTCTACCCTAGGAAATTAATTATTCCCGATACCACCTCGCTCCTCCTTTCAGTTTTAGGCTGAGTCTCTCCTCGACTCTCAACTCTTACCTCATCTAGCTCTCGTTCTCCCACAGCACCTCCTCCAACCTCCACCTCCACCACTGCCGCCATCTTCACAGCTCTCCCCCTCCCCCGTCCGCCCGCGAGCCAGCTGCTTCCGCCGCTCAAGAGCTGCTAGCCAATCAGCGGCGTAGGCTCGGGCAGAAGGGCGGGGCATCGAAACAGGCCAAGACCCAAAGGGGACTAAGAGACCGTCTACATGGTACTCACTTAAAGGTCAAGGAGGAACGGTTCCCTTGCACTTCCTAGCTTCGGCGGAGGAGGGTTCTTGGAAAATGAGAAGTTAGACTTGTATGATTTTCAGGGCAAATATTTCACCAATTCTCCCGTTTGGAGAACCAAAGAGAAAGGTCCATAAACTGTCAACTTTCGCGACGCTCCCTCACTCTAGACTCCAAGGAGTGAGGCGTGGAGGCTAAGAACTGTATTTCCCAGAATGCATTGAATCTGACCCGGAAGTTTAAATTCCGCTCTCTCGAAGGGAAATTTGTAGAGAATAAGAATAAACGTATAGCCCATGAATGTATTTTACCGGTTGCCGCATATGCCTTCTGGCCTCGGTGGAAGTCATTTTTCAGAAACAGCGACTTTTTGAGGCCCCAGAATGAATTCCCGGGCTTCGAGAGACGGAAGAGTAGGTCTCTGGGTCAGAAGGCGGAGGTCAGAGGGCCCAATTGGCGGGAGAATGGGTTTGTGGTCCAAGTTCTGAGGCTGCGGCGGCTCTCCGAGGTTCATTGTCCTCAGTGAGGAGCGTTGGGGGGTTGTTGCGAGGGTAGTGGCCGAAAGGGAGGAGGGGTGGCCAGAACAACGTGTTCCGAGGAGCCTTGAAAGTAGCCGGGCGGCTTACGCTCCAGGAGTCGAAGAGCCTTGCGGTAATTACTCGGCCCCCAAACCGCTGTTTCAAAGTGCTCACGTCTTCGGGCCCACGGGTCACACATCTCGGTACTCTTTCCAACCCCACATCCTGCGTCTCCAGCTCCTACCTTTCCCCCCTTCTTATGCACCTTATTCACTGTGCTGCACCCCAGCTTGTAGTTTAGTACTGTAATTCATTTCCACAAACCTGTTATTTGTACATCCAGACCCGACACCTCGCAAGCCTGCAGCCCTTTGTTCACGCCCCGGGCGTCCCTGCTCGAGCTATCCGGTGAACAGAGCGAGGTTCACCCGTGGGCTCACTAGGTACTAGAACACCAGTCAACTATTTTGGGGCTGTCAAGTGTAAATATTATTTACACCATCTACAGCCAATTTATTTACTTACAATGGGAATTATTTTTATTATGTAAAGTCATACAGAGAGCATTACAAACTCTATACCCATTACCCCAAATTGACTATTGACATCATGATCTATTTGCTTCCTCATTTTTAAAAAAATAAAATAATACAGATAAAAGTTGAACTTCCTATCTTCTATTCTCAGACTCATTACTCTTTCATCTTCCCCAGAAGCAACTAGTATAATTAGCTGTGTATTCTCTCAGTCCATTAAAAAAAAAAAAAGTGTATTCACGGACTATAAGTATTGTATTGTTTAATTTTAGGTTTTTTTAATGAATATAAGTGCTATTTTCTGTGTATCATCTGTGATTTATTCTTTCACTCTATTTTTTTGAGGTCTGTCCATGTTTATGTATATTTACATCTAAGTATTCCTTTTAACTGTAAATATTATTCAGTTATATGATACATAACATTTTATTTAACCATTCCTCAACTAATGTATGCTAGTTTAAACATTGTATGTGTCTTGTGCACATATGAGTCCCTTCTAGAGTTGCACCGTTCAAATAAGTTAACTACTAGAAATGTTGCTCGTCAGAATTAAGATGTACTGGAAGTGTTTATGAGAGGCCCATTTCCCCACATTATTATCAATCCTTTATATTGTAAACACTTAAATTTTTTTCAATCTTATAGGACAAGGTTTGCAGTTTCCTTATTACTAGGTAAGGCAAGGATTTTTTTAATATGGGTTTTTGGTCATTCAGATTTCATCTTAAGTGAATTGTATGTTTTTGTATCTTCTCTCCAGTTTTCTGTTGAGCTGCTTTCCCCTTTCTTACTGATTTGTAGTACTTAAAAATATATAATCTGAATACTATCAAAGTTTATATGTGTTGCAAGAATCTTTTAGTCAGTCATTTGCATTTTAACCTTGTTTGTGTTACCTTAAAGTATCTTGCATGTTTCCATCTTTGATCCATTTGAGTATAATTTTTAAAATATGTTATGAGATAGGGGTCTACTTTTATTTTTCTTCGCATTGTGAACCAGTACACCATTTATTACTTTATCTTTTATCTGACAGAACCATTATTCTGCTCTCTTACAATCAATTAAGCAGGTTGCAAATTCCCATCTATATGAGTCTGTTTCTGGCACCTATATGCTTGTTTCTATAGACAGTACATTTTAATTACTGTGATGTTGCAATTCTTTTCAAAGGAGTTGAACCTCACTTCTTTAATCTATCTTTCTAGAATCATCTTAGCGACTTGTGGCCCTTTATTGATTAATGAATTTGTCATGTTTGCCAGAAACGTCTGCTGAAATTCTAATTTGAATTATATTGACTTATTAATTATGCTTTTCAATGGCTGTTTATTTATGCCTACTGTATTTCAGGACCTCTCTTAGGTGTGAGAGATGATGAACATGCCAAAAATCCATATCCTCAAAGAGTTCACTAATTAGTGGAGAGACAAACAGGGTAAACAAGCCATTGCCAAAAAACATGAACAACAGTGTGTATGTATGCTGGAGCTAGGAGGTCAGAAAGTACTTAATCCTTGGATAACTACAGGCAATTTGACACACGATGATCTTCATGAAAAAGACTGTCTATGTCTTATTCACCACTTTGTATTCAGCACCTAGTACAGAGCTTAGTACCTACCAGACAACCCCCAAAATATTAACTAAATAAAATATCCAACATTGACAGCTTCAGGGTCTCCAAGCCTAAAGTGTATTTTGGGGGCTGGCTAGGTCAGACCTCAGTATGTTGGTGATGAGAGATGATGGAGTATTCATAAATGTATACTGGGAATTTCTCCAAAACAGAAATCATATCTTACTTATTTTTATATTTCCAATATCTGGCAGAGAATAGGAAGATTTTTGAATGTTCAGCAAGTTCCTATTATGAGAATAATCAGCTCTAATTAATATGGAGGCCTAGAAAGGTAACTCAGGACTCATGCATTCTTCTCTTTTTGAAGCCTTGGTGCCATAGTGAATGTGATCTGTGAGGAATGCTGGACCTTTAGATGCCTTTCACTAAGAGTTTCTTGCTATCCCACTCTGAGCACTCCATGACTGCTGGCCCTTTGGAGCTCAATTTTTGTGGTCATTAATTCATTCATCAGATATTTGCTAATCCAGAACTGTAAATTTCTTCCTCTTACACTGAGGATACAGAAATGAATCAGACATGAAGCCTGTCCTCCAAGAGCTTACAATTGGTCAAGGGACATAAGATATATACCCAGATAATTATAATACAGAATTGAGAGGCTGGAACTGTCACCTTGAGCCATTTGAACAGAGTGGAGGTGACATTTGAGTGTCAAAGATGCATTCGATTTGACAAGTGGGAAGGGGAAAGAGCATTCCAAGCAGAGTCAATGGCATGAGCAAAATCTTGGAGATGAGAAAAATATTCGGGGGCGGGAAGGAGGCAGGAAGACTTTTATGGCCCTGAATATATCAGGGGTGGTGGACTTATATTCAGGAGCCAGGTGGATAACAAACATGAGTACAAAGGGCAGGGTATAAATATTTGGAGAGAGATCTGCCTATAGACACTCGGACAACTTTAAAGCACCTCTGGCCAAGGAATTGTTGAAGATAGGTGATGGATGCATGTGAGTGCATTATACTAATATGTATGTTTTTGCATATATTTAAAAATTTCCTTAAAAAGTTTAGCAAAAGGTAAATGTACAAATACCCATATGAACTTTTAAGATTAAATAAAAAACACTGATAGGTAAAACACATCCTCTTATGAAAGGAATAGGAGATGAAGCAGAGAATGGAGAGATCTGCATTGTAGATGTTTGAGAGGTCAAGCTGAATTAATATTTATTAAGTACCTACCGTGTAGCAAGCTGAATTAATATTTATTAAGTACCTACCATGTAGCAAAGGACTCTCACACATCAGCAAGCCATTGAAGGTTTCTAGGAGAGTGACTTAATGCAGAGATAAATTAGGAAAATGCATTTTATGGCAAGAAAAAAAAAAAGAGACTTGTATCATATATTTAGTTGAACATGTGTTGCACATCTTTACTATGTGCCAGACTCTAGGGATATAAAGATGAATGATTTAAGGCACAATCCATGCCCTTGGGAGCTCATCTATGGATAAATCCAACATTAACATATCAATATATCTTTTGTACTTGCTGCTCTGTTGCCCTGTGGTTGCATTCCAGTTTTCATTTGTTGGAATCTCATCAGTTGGTACAGATCTGGTCCCTGCCCCCTCCCCCCAGCCTGTCATGGTAATCAGAAACAGTCTGACTGCTACAAATAACTCCTGTTACTAGAGAAACAGCCATGGCTAGTGTATTTTTCTTTTGTTCTCTTCTTCAGGAGTAATATGAAGATTCTTTCTCTTCTGGAAGCTGACGGGACCAAAATGTAGACAGTGCCAAAGTGGTGACAGAAGAAATCTCAGGAGAAAACATTTTTGCCTTGTACTTGGGACAGCTGCTTGGGCCTACCATGGCTCCTGTGAAGATTAGCCACGTGGTTTCGTTTTCCTCTCAGGTATATTAATTAGCAGGCATGTTTTTTTCTTGGTGACTGAAAGGAGTAGAAAATAAAAAAATAGAAGACTTAGCTCCACTTTTAGGAGACTCCCATCCTAATAGGAGAGACATTGTCCCTTCTTTGGGAGTCCAGAGTCGAAGTAGGGAAACGTAACTCTTTCCATCAGGTTGTTCCCAAAACAATGTGGGACACGTAAAAGAACTGTTCCCAGGAATTAAAGGTAAAGAGGAAACAACCTCAGATCCCACCCTTAGTTTGGAGGGAACTGGCAAAGCTATAGGACCAAAGTCTATACCAGGGTTCCCAGAGGGAAGTTTAGTCACTGTTATTGAGAGCAGACCAGGACACTCAAGGTCATCCCTGACCTGTGAGGATATCAGCACCTTCAGCAAAGGTGATCTCAGCCTCCTCCCTAAAAGTCCACTTTCAGGAAATCCCGATTACCCTGATTAGAACTAGATTCCGGGACCTAGCACCCATCCACTGTGGTGATTAAGGACTTCCCTTCCTTTCCTCTGCTGTCACTTCCCTATCCATTTACCCATCCTCCCTGCTCTTCCCCTTCTGTTACCCTAGTCTTTCTCAAAGGGTGCTATTGGGATTTTGGGTCAGATAAGCTTGCATTTTATAGCAGTATCGGTTGCATGGTAGAATATTTAGCATCCAGGGCCTCTAAACCCTAATGACATAATGACAGTCAAAAACATCTCCACACATTTCAGAAAGACCTTTAGAGTGTCTTTAGGAGCTATTGTATCAGCTCCTATTCTAAGTGAAATAGAACAAAAGATACCCTTATCCTCCTTACCTACATAGTCAGCCTAAATGGTTTTCATCACAGTCTCAGCCTTATAAAATGCTAGAGAACATCAGCTATTTTCTAATTTTGTGGTTTTCAAACTGTACTCTGTGAGGACCCACTTTTAGAAGTTGAAGAAGGGATAAGTATGTCTCTAGGCAAACATCCCCCCAAACTGTGCTTTAACCAGAGCTGTGCTTTTATTGAAAAAACACATGCATACACACACACGCACACTTTATTATAAAACTTCAGTTAAAAGGGAGGGTTTTATTGCTAAAGCAAAAAACTAGATTGAAAACCATGAGTCTAGTCTCCTCATTGTACTTATGATGAAGAATTTTAGATCCAGAGAGAGAAAGTAGTTTGTTCAAGGTCTTTCCACCAAAAATATCAGACTTGGGGTTAGAACTGAGAATTTCTATCTCAGTATCGATACTGTAGCCTTTGAATGAATCACTTTATTTCTGACCTTCAGTTGTAAACTTACAATAAAAATCCTTGCCTTTCTTATCTCATAAGGTTACTTTGAAGACAAATATCTGTGAAAACACCTTATAAATGAAAAAATAGGCCCTAGCTGGATGGCTCAGTTGACTGGCGTGTCGTCCTGTATACCAAAAAGGTTGCAAGTTCGATTCCCTGCCTGGCACATACCTGGGTTTCAGGTTTGGTTCCTGGTCAGGGTGTGTACAGGAGGCAGTCTATCGATTGTTTCCCTCTCTCTCCCCCTCTCTTTCTCGGCCCCTCCCCCTGTCTAAGCATGTCTTCAGGTGAGGATTGAAACAAAAAGAGCCCTGGCCTGTGTGGGTCAGTGGTTAGAGCATCAGCCCAAACACCGAAGATTCACATGTACCTGTATTGTGTGTTCGATCCCCCGCCCCAGTCAGGGCCCGTATGGGAGGCAACCATTCAATGTGTCTCTCTCACATCGATGTTTCTCTCTCTCTCTCTCTCTCTCCCCCCCCTCCCTCTCCCTCTCTCCCTCTCCCTCTCGCTCTCCCTCTCCCTCACTCCCCCTTCCACTTTCTCTAAAAAAAAGGAAAAAAAAAAAGAAAAAATACTCTCAGGTGAGGATTAACAACAAAAAAGAAAGAAAAGAAAAGAAAAAAATAGTATAGTGTGGTGGTTAAGAGCTCTGGATTCAGAAACCTGGGAGTTTTGACTCTGATTGGTTATTTGGCCTTTTGGCCTTGGATGAATTTCTGAACCCAAGCTTCAGTTTATTGATCTGTTAACTATGAAGCAATAATAGTAACTACTTAAAGTTGTTCTGAGGATTGAATGAGGTAGTCTGGTAAATGAAAGAGAGGTAAACAGTGTCCGTAAATCCCTTGGTATGTGATAGCTGCATTCCTATGGACTCCCGTCTAGTGCCTTACCTATCATGTTGGGATGCCTGGAATGATTTGGGAATACAGGGATTCCTCATTCATGGGCATCCTTTGTTCCGTTGGGCTCAGTAAGGTTCCTGATTCTCTCTTCTCTCTGACTTAGGATCCCAAGTATCCTGTGGAGAACTTGCTGAACCCAGACAGACAGAGGGGACCTTGGCTCAGCTGCCCTCAGGACAAGAGTGGACAACTGAAAGTAGAACTACAGCTGGAGAGGGCAGTGCCCATTGGCTACATCGATGTGGGTGAGTGAGTTCTCTGGGGCCTGGGAACCTCTGTAGGAGAACACAGTAGTAACATTTTCCTCCAAATACTCCACCACAATATCTTAATTCAGTCTGGCTGAGCAGCCTTCATAGAATAAGCCCTAACTGGTGTGGAGGGGAGATGTGGCCTTGCCTTTGGGGCAGGTATGTGGTGTTAGCAAAAACTCTAAGGGTTCCATTCACATTGAATTGAATTTGAATGGCACTGCTTGAATCATGCAACATACCTCCCCTGCTTTGATCTGAGTGGTCTGGGTAAAGCCTTAGGACACTGACATAACTATCAATACCACCAAATATAATTTATATATATTTCTACATATCTGTCAAGAGAATGCTGGGGATGAACTGTGCAGGCTAATCCAGGAAAGCTTCATAGGAGTTTATGAGTTAAAAAGGTTGGCCTTAGAATTCTCTGGAATGGAGAGCAGACAAAGACTATTGGTCTCAGCTCTGTCAGGACAGAGAGATGTCAGGTTCCCTAACAAGGATTTATTTTTTTAACTGATTTTTTAAAATTTTTATTTATTGATTGATTTTTTTTTTTTTAGGGAGGGAGAAAGAAAGAGAGATTGATTTGTTGTTGTTCCACTTATTTATGCATTCATTGGTTGATTCTTATATGTGCCCTGACCAGGAATCGAACCCTCAACTTTGGTGTATCAGGATGACAGAGCCTCCCTAGCAAGAATTTAAGAGAGAGAGAGTTTGGCACTGCCTGCCAAGCCAGAGGACAGGGAAGCAGCAAGTCTATTCAGTCAGGGGAAGGCTTCTTTCTGGCTGAGAGGAGTGCAGTGAACCTACCTTCACGTTGTGATTTAGTGGGCTGAGGTCTCGTTTCACTTCAGGTACTGGCTCATTGTGTTGCTTGACCTTTCTGGGCTTCCAGTTAGCTCTAGAATGGAGGAATATCCTCTTCCCACCTGATTTCCTTGTGTATAGTCATAAGAGCCCCGTCCCTTATCCTTCTCTCATCCTTTTGTCCCCAGGTAACTGTGGCTGTGCTTTCCTGCAAATTGATGTGGGCCGTTCTTCCTGGTCCCTGGACAGACCTTTTGTCACCCTTCTCCCTGCAACCATGCTAATGTCCCTAGCTGATTCAAAGCAGGGGAAAAACCGCTCTGGGGTCCGCATGTTTAAAGATGGTAAGGTTGGCAAAAGCAGAAAACGAAGAGAGACTGAGGGAGAGAGATAGATTATGAGAAAAAGAGCTGTGGTACGACAGAGGGCTGTAAGAGCTGGTAGGTGTGAGAATATAGGTGGGAGGGAACCTGTGCTGGGGCTTAGTTATATCTGTTGGGGGCAAAGGGTAGTTAATGAGTGAAAAACTATGTGGTATGTTTGTGAGTGAGTTCTCCATGGTGAGACTACGTGGTACCTCGGGATCTCTATGGGCAATGATTTATAAATATTTACACTCAATATGATTCCCTGAAGCCTGATGTAGAACCCACATGTGTGACTAGTATGTTTTGTTTGTAGAAATGCAAATGTGAATGTCAGTGTTACTGTAGGATGAATGTTTACATAAGTGATAGAAGACTGCATGACGGTTATAGTTACATAACACCTAATGTCCCCCGAGTTCTGCTCTGTGCAAATCTCTGTGTTCACTAGGCACTGCAGAAAAAACATAAGATCTAATTCCTGGTTTCTGGGGACTTAGGGTTTGTCTGTGTTTAAATTAGAAGTGTTTGTAATATAAAGGAAGGGTGATAAGGGAGGGGCAAACTAAGTAGAAGAGATGAGGCCGTACTAGATAGTGCTGGGAATTGAAGGTGAGAAGGGTTTGTGGTACTGGTGTGTGACACTGTGAGTGAGTGTTTAGGGCATGTAGTGCTGTGAAGGAGGCTGAGGTCTCATGGTCCAGGAAGGGTAGATGTAGATCAGCTACTCCGTTGAGCAAGTGGTCACCCCAAACCCCAACACTACAGATACCTCCTGTTAAAATGAGACATTGATAAAGTCCCTAGAGAAGTGTGGAATGAGGATGTACTCGTTTTGGCAATGGTGTGGAACCATGGCAGGGAGGGGAGGTGGTGTCGAGAGGGCCCTGACTGGCTTGCTTGGCACTGTCAAACCCTGGACACCAAGGCCTGAAGGGTCAGTTACTGATGACCTGCATTATTGCTTTTGTTGGAGATTACTCTATATAGTCTCTGTCCTTGAATAGTCCCTGTCCTTTCCCCTCCTCATACTGACCTTCCCCTTCCTTTCTCCCTCCCATTCATACATTTCCTCTCCCTCTCATTTTCTTTTCCTTGAGATGATTTCCTGGCTCCAGCCTCAGGTGAGTCATGGGATCGACTTCGTCTGACTTGCTCCCAACCCTTTACACGTCATCAGTCCTTTGGCCTGGCCTTCCTGCGAGTGTGTTCCTCTCTGGACTCCTTAAATGACCCCCTGGTGGGTCCCTCAGCCACTGTGAGCTCTGGGCTAAGCCAGGTATGTGTGATGCTGGAGCAAGGACTTAATATTTTCCCACCCTTTTCAGTTTCTGATTGGGAAGCCGTTGCTTGATTGAGTTATACACAAACATACACACACATACATTCAAATATAAATATAAATGGGTTTGCTACCCTTTCTTACAGGTAGGAGTCAACTCCTTCCCTTTCACACATGAAAGATTTAAGTGAGTCAGCCTTCAATATAGTGTACACAAAGCTGTTGGACCATTTGTTCT
Source organism: Miniopterus natalensis (assembly GCF_054644295.1). Classification (NCBI taxonomy): domain Eukaryota; kingdom Metazoa; phylum Chordata; class Mammalia; order Chiroptera; family Miniopteridae; genus Miniopterus; species Miniopterus natalensis. The sequence goes on from NC_142091.1 coordinate 40,370,408, forward strand.
TTAGCCATAATGAAATTCTCTTGGGATTCAAACTTAATCTCATACTTTATTTCTAGGATCTTGGGGACTCTAGCTTTCATCAGACTTTTCCTTCTAGCACCTGAAACTCTCAGGACTCACTTACAGTCCCTCTGTCATTGTTGGTCCCTGACCCACCTTCTAATTCTTAGATATGTGCTTTGCGATTTCACATGTTCTCCTGCTTTCTCTCCCCATACAAAACACATATACACCTAAGAGAGGATGGATAGGTTTCTGGCTGTGTGTGAGTATCTAGTCAATTTATCTCCCTTTTTCTTAGCCAGTTTTCTAGGTTTTTTTTCTTCCTAAGCCTATTCTGACTCCTCTTTTCTTGTCACTGGTGTCTCCATTTATCTTTCCAAGCCAGTACCTTCCACCATACTTCACTAACAAATATTAAGATATAATCACACAAAGCTAGAGTCATAGAATTCTAGAGATAGAAAAATACTTAGAGATCACCAAGCCCCAACCACCTCATTTTACATCTCAAATGGGGAAACTTACATATGCAGATTCACACAGCGAGTCAGAACAGAGTAGGAACCAGAAATCAGGTCTCCTGTCATTCCACTATGTGCACTTTTATGCACACTATACATTTTTAGAAGCTTCAAACATTTGACATAACCAAAAGAATTTCAGTTCCCAGGAGTGAATTCACAAGCATCACTCCTATTGGGGTTACTGAGAAAAAGAAGAGCCTGGACATTGGGAAGAGAAAAGGGAGTTGGGGGGGGGGGGGGAGTAGATGGTCTTGTACAGCCTTGAGAGAGACCCAGAGAGCTAAGACAAGTTAAGCTTGGTCTGAGATTTCCCTTGTGGAAAGGGCTAAACAATGCAAAAGGACCAGTGGAAGCAGTTCAGTGTGCTCTGCCAGGTTCTGATATTCAAGTGCTGGGAACTGACGTGAATGGAGCTAGAGCTATTCAATCAAGTGGGAGCTCTGTGAGATTAGGAACCTGTTTGTCTTGTTCCATAATGCATTCCTGGCAGCTGGAACAAAGTAGGCTTTGAGTACACATATTCATTATATAAATGACCTTTCAGAGGGGAGTTGTAGATAGGGTCATCATAAAATTTATCATCCAAACTAGGCCACTTTGAGGGCAAAAACGAGTGCTATTAATAATTATACTGAGGCCCTGACCAGAGTTGCTCAGTGGTTAGCGTGCCAGCCCGTGCACGAAAGGGTCATGGGTTCGATTCCCAGTCAAGGGCACATACCTGGGTTGCAGGTTCAATCCCCAGCCAGCCCCATTCCAGGCACATGCACGAGGTAACCAATCAAAGTGTCTTTCTCACATCGATGTGTTTCTCTCTCTCTCCCCCCTCCTCCCCCTTGTGTCCCTTCCACTCTCTCTGAAAAGCAATGAAAAAAAATATCTTTGGGTGAGGATTAACAAAAAATAATGATAGTAATAATTATACTGAGACAACACATATAATAAGCACTACTGTCCCAGGCAAACCAGGACGGATGGTCTCCTTAATTATAGGATAAATAAAGACTTTGTGAAGTCTTTTCCATTTGGGCCATCTAAATTACTCTGCACTTTTAGGACCATGGTGGGATCAAGGAGGAAGGGAGTCAGTAACTCTGGAGCCATAATGTCAGAAAGGCATTGAACCTCAACAGCAGAATGAAACATGTTGCAGTTACCTCGGTGAAACCATAGGGGAAGGAGATCCTGAAACATTTCTATGAGAGAGGATTGATACATGGACAGGAATTGATGGCACTCAGTTTTATAATTTAAGATGTCTAAAATGACATAGGCTTTTTTTCAATGTATCCTTCTAATGGTAAATTATAGTGAAAGCAAAACATAAAGGCTTTTAATCCTGTGAAATAGGATAGGATCTTTTATGATCACCAGTTTTCCAGTAAGGAAAACAGAAACCAGAGAAGTATAGTGGGATGTCCCAGGTCACACTACTAAATAAGTCTTAGAGTAGATTTAAACCTAGGCCACCTGGCTCCATTTAGCCTGTGCTGGGGATCTCATTTAGAGTTAAAGTTAACCATCTCTATACATCCAGCTCGTTACCATGTGTAGTAGTATTCACTCTAAAATTTATGAGACATGGTAAAGAAAAAATAAAAACTCTGGTAAAGTAAACAAAATATTTCAAAATTAATGCTAGGTCCAAGATGAGATTGTAATGGCAATTAGAAAATATTAAATAGTGAATGTGAATAAAAATGCTATTTCTCAAATTTGCAGAATGAGGCCAAAGTCATGCTTTACAAGAAACACATTTACCTTTAAAAGAATCTGTGATAGAAGAATCAGAGCTGAAAAAAACTTTTTTTAATCTTCACCTGAGGATATTTTTTCCACTGATTTTAGAGAGAGTGGAAGGGAGGGAGGAAGGGGAGAGAGAGACACATCGATTGGTTGCCTCCCTCATGCACCCCAAGTGAGGCTGGGGATCGAACCTGCAACTGAAGTACATGCCCTTGACAGGGAATCAAACCCACAATCCTTTGGTCCACAGGCCAATGCTCTAACCACTGAGCCAAACCAGCCAGAACAGAGCTGAAAAAATTGATTTTAAAGTTTAATTTTTAAACTTCAAGGAAATTTGAAAAAAATAAAAAGAACTAGCCACAGATGAATCAGTGGAGATAAATTGAGTTCTGGCAAAGAATTAAGAAATTGTAGCATTCCACATAAAATCTGTGTAGAAATTATCTATTGTGTGGTTATTACACATAGACATTTCTGGATTTTGAAGGAGAGAGGTTTATAAAATGCCTGTGATAGATATAGTGGCTGCTAGAAAGAGATATGTGTCATCTATATACACATACATATATACACATCTCTCTTTATACATGGCTAGAAATTGTTAGGTTTTTTATAGATGGCTAAAATTGTTATATTTTTAGTTGCAGGTAAACAAAATTGTTTACAAAATAATAGTAATGGAAATTAAGCAATATTATTAAACAGTATTTAGAAAAGTGATAAAAATGTCTCCAAATAGTTCAAAATAGAACTATTTTAAAATATAAAGAAATATATGTGTATTATTTGTTTCGCATAGGTGTATATAGATGAGTGATTTTTGTACCTACATAAATCAATTTTATATATATACACAAATATATATATGTACATATATGTATATATATATGTGCTTTCAATATCAGTTTGCATATGATATCAATCCCATAGCCCTTTTCCTCCCCAGCAGCATGTATTCTTTTATCCCAGGTCTTTCAGGATCATGATAGAACCCTTAGCATTGGGGGGGGAAAATATACAAAATCACAGCCTAGAGCTGGAAGAGAGTATGCACACAAGCAAAGGTACCCCGTACAAGTTGTAGCAGGTACATTCACTCACTGAGCTGAAGTCATCAGGTTTGGGAGTATGCATGGCACTAGGTGGCAGCGTCCCCTGGTGGTGAATATTCATATTTTATATTTCTCTATTTTCTTTTCAGGGCTCTTATAATGCTTCAGACTCTGGTCCCAGCCCCTGGATGGCTAATCCTTCCATCCGGAGGACATTCTTCCCAGATCCCCAAACGTACGTAGCTGCCAGAATGGAGATCTCATTCAGAGCGGAGGTCAGCCACTTTTCAGTTCTTTCTCCTGGGAAAGAAAAACTAAGTCGTTCATAGGATGCAAACCCCACCTCAGTTCCCCCAATTAATCACAAACTCCAGACCTATATCTGTATATCAAACTGGCTTTCTTGGTTACATGCCACTGACTTGAGTGAGCAAAACGGAGTCTCTGTTCTGATTGAAACCAAGTACTTTCTGTTTCCCTGCAGGAGCACCAAGGAAATTTCAGAGCTTAAGAATATCCTAAAGCAGCTGCAGCCAGGGACTTTGGGGCGTTCAGCTCGCATGGTGCTTTCAGCTGCCCGCAGGGCACCTTCAGCCATTGTGGCAAGCCCAAAAAACAACCCTGAAGAACCAGGTCCCAGTCATCCAGATAGTGCAGGTGAGGTCCCATGACCCACCTTTGGCTCCTTGCTCTCCCTAGCACCATCCTTCCTCCTAGAATCCACCACTGCTCTTCAGGGATGGCTCACAAATGGGACTTCATGTGGGAGAAAAGACAATTGCCAGTGTCATTACCAGAAGAGAAACCAAATATGGTATAGTAATTGAAAGAGCACTGGCCTATGGTATGGCTCAGTTGGTTCAGCATCATCCCATGCACCAAAAGATCACTGGTTCAATTCCTGGTCAGGTCACGTGCCTGGGCTGTGGGCTCAATCCCCAGTAGGGGGTGTGCAGGAGGGAACCAATGGGTGTTTCTCTCCTTTCTTTTCTCTCTAAAATAAATAAATAAAAAATAATAATAAAAATAAAATCAATAAAAACATTTTTTTAAAAAAAAGAAAGAAAGAAGGAGCACTGGCCTAGGAATCAGGAATCCTAATCTCTTTGGGCTTCAGTTCTCTCATCTTCAAAGCAAAGGAATTAAACCAAATAGTATTTAGGCCTCTTGCAGTATTAATGTTCTGTGATCATCTCAGAAGAACAATTAAGTCAGGGTGATGGTCTGTGGAGCTTATTGGAGAAATAAAGTAGGGGAATAGTGTGCTTTTATCACAGAGGAAGAAAGGATTAAACCTTCTGGAGTTCCTACTTTGTACCAGACATTGCTGGGCACTTTTACTAACTTTATTTGATATTCACCACAAACTTACAAAGTAGATACTGTTAAACTAATTTTACAACAGTAACTGAGGTTCATAGAGGTAAAGTATTCTGAGTCACACAGCTAATAAGTGGCAGAACTGGGATGTGAACCCAGAGCTCTTGTTCTTCTTACTATTCAAGAATAACTATAGCAAGAGAGAAAACATACAGAGTTCTCATTGAAAACCCTTGGTTTTACTCAGTGCTTCACTGGAAAAAAATTTTTATTTTATTTTTTGAAAAATTTTTTAAGGAAATGGTTTATCATTCCAAAGAACTGAACAAATTAGTGAAATAATGAGTATATGATTTCATTGCAGGAGTAGGGTATATTGGTTATCTATTGTTGCATAACAAATTACCCCAAAATGTAGTGTCTTAAAACAATACTTATTTCATAGTTTCTCATGGTTAGGAATCTGGGCGTGGCTTAACTGGGTCCTCTGGCTCTGGATGTGTCACAAGGATACAGTCATCTCAAGGCACACCTGGAAAGGATCTGCTCCCTAGCTCACTTACATGGTTGTTGGTAGGATTCAGGGCTGTTGGACTGAGGCTTCCCTTAGTTCCTCTGTCACAAGAGCCTCTCCCCAGAGCATCTCACAGTATGGCAGCCTGCTTCACCACAGCAAACAAGCTAGGAGACAAGAGAGAGAGTGCTAGCAAGAAAAAAGTCAGTCTTTTGTAACCTAAGCAGAAGTTACATCCCATCACTTTTGCCAAATTCTACTCATTAGAAACAAGTTACTAGGTCCTGTCCACACTCTAGGGGAGGCATGAATATCAGGAGGCAGGAATCAATGGGAGTCATTTCAGAAGCTGCCTGCCACATAAGGAAGGATGTTTATTATTTTAAGAGATGGAGAAAGGAAAGGAAACTAAATTTTTTAAGGTATCCTACAGGCTGGGCACTGGAGCTATGAAAGCACTTTGAAACATGAAATGCTATACACAGTATTTCATAAGTTCTAAATAACTAGGTGGATGGTTGTTGCTGGATTTTGTTATTACTCACTTGACACATTTATTGAACATCTCTGTGCAAGGTTCTGTGCTAGGTGCCAGGGTGTCACAGTAAATAAAACAGCAATGCTCCTACCCTAATGGAGAGTCCTGTGTCAGTGTCACACAGGAAATCTAAAACTTAAAACTATGGTAAGTGCTTCAAAGGCAAAGCAGGATAGGATGACCAGATTTAGATTAGAGAACCCAAGGAAACTTCCTCACAGGAATTAGCATTTCCTCTAAGACTTAGAATTAACCAGAAAAAGAGAATAGAAAGAATATTGTTAAAAGAAGGAACATCAGCCTTGGCCCATGTGGCTCAATTGGTGAGGCGTCTTCCCATGTACTACTGCAAGGTTGCTGGTTCGATTGCTGGTCAGGGCACCTGCCTGGGTTGTGGGCTGGGATGATCCCTAGGCGTCATGCAGGAGGCAACCTATCGATGTTTCGCTCTCACATTAATGTTTCTCTCCCTCTCACTTCCTTTCTCTCTCAAAATCAATAAAAACATTTTTATTTAAATTTTTAAAAAGAAGGAGCATCATGTGGGAAAGCCCTTTTATTAATGAGCTAGACTGAATGAGCATTTTCACACAGAGCCCAGACCAGAGGAGCAAAACTCAGAGAATGATGCGGACAAGCCAAAGAGACAGAAAATGCGACCTCGCAGGTAAGTATGTCAACCTGAAAGAGCCAAATCACCTCCCCAAACCTTACTGTGCTTCTTCACTTGTCCTTCCCCACTCATGTTTCAGTTAAGTCAGAGAGTACCCTGTATCTGGTCTTGATCTCGTGGTCTAGACCTAGAGGGTAGTAGAGAAAAGATGTCCTTGTCCACATGTTGTCAGGCTTGGAGCTGGGCAAGGAGGCAGCCCTGTAGTGAACCAGAATTTGAAGCTCAGTACACTGTATTTCTTGGACTTCATTAAAATTTAAATCTTTTTCTGCTTTAGTGGATACTGTCAAGAAAATAAAAAGATAACCCACAGAATATGTGAGAGAATATTTCCAAATCATACATTCCATAAGGGACTTGTATCTAGAATATATAAGGAACTCTTACAACTCAACAATAAAAGAACCTAATCTTTAAAATGTTCAAAGTATCTGAATAGATTTTTCTCCAGAGAAGATATACTGGGTATATACAGGGTTTGTGGGGATAGAAGAATGGGAGTGACTACTAATGATTCAGAGTTTCTTTTGGAGGTCATAAAACTGTGAAATTTAATAGTTGTGGATATTCACACAACCTAGTGAATATCCTAAGACCATTGAGTAGTGTACTTTAAAAGGATGAATTTTATGGGATGTGCATATATCTCAATAAAAAAATAATAAATCTAAACGCAGTAATAGAAACTCTGTTCTCAGATGTTCAAAGGTTAAATGACTTCCCTAAAGTCTGATATATCAAATGGGAAAAGCAGGACTCCAACTCAGGACTTCTGGCTCCACATCACTAGTCTACATTTTTTTCACCCTAATTTTAAGTTTCCTTCAGACCTTATGGCCTCTTGCCAATAACTGGTCTTTAACTGTTCTTTCTCACAGGCCTTTATCCAAGTTGAACTCTCAACCAAACAGGAGAGGGAGAGCAAAGGCAGGGCGGAGAGACCACCACAAACCCCCAGCCCAAACTAGCAGAGTCCAGGATAGTGGAGAGTGCCCCATTTGTACAGGTAAGCTGCTTGGGCCAGGGGGTGGTTATGGGACTGCAAAGCATCACTTGAGGGCAGATTAGGAGATCTGAGAATGGTGCCAGGAAACATTTGAACTTGGACTCCTAGCCTCTGTCTGCTGGGCAGTTACATACAAGTCTATATTGAGCACCTGCTCACACTGTGTTGGCCAAGCTGAGGAAGGGATGGGCCATGCCCTCAAGGAGAAACATGAAACAAACCAGTATAAAAACACTATCAGATATTTTTTCTCACTCTAATTGTTTATGCAAGATTGCTCATTAGGAGCCAATAGAATACTTAAAGATACCTTTAAAAATAAATTACTGAGCCTGGCTGGGTGTGGCTCAGCAGTTGAGCACTGACCTAGGGTCCAGGAGATTGCGGTTCTATTCCCAGCCAGGGCACACCCCTGGGTTGTGGGCTCGATCCTGTCAGGGGTGTGCAGGAGGCAGACCGATCAATGACGACTCTCTTATGATTGGTGTTTCTCTTTCTCTCTCCCTCTCCCTTCTCTTTGAAATCAATAAAGATTTTTTTTTTTTAATTAAAATTACACTACTGAAAAAAAGCCCCCAAAAAACATCACTATCAAAGAGGGCCTAGAATTTCCTTCATAACTTTTTCCTGTGTCCAAATTCTACTTACTCTCTGAGTCTCTGTTCAAATGTTACTTATATGCCAAGTCTTCTCTAATCTTCTCAGATAATCTCTCCCAAATGAGATCCTGCAGCATTCTTCCATTCCCTTGGGCTTCCCACTTCTCGCCTTCTGCTTTGTATCATACCTACTTGCGGTCATCGCTTAGCTTTACCCCTAATTCTACATACAGTCCATAAGGACAGGTCTGGGTTTAAATGCCTCGACTCCTAGCACAGTATCAGGCACATAGTAGATACTGGATTAATGTTTAGTGGATGCATGACCCAATAGTGTCTCTATGTAAAATATTCAGTTCCTATAAAAACAGCTGCATTTTGACAGGCTGCTTGGGGTGGCATCCTGCTGGGAGCAGGCCCAATTTTGCTTACCTCTTTCTCTCCCCCTTAGCCTCCTTCAGCATTGAGATTCTTCCCCAGCATGCTGCCACTTGTGGAGAGACCTCCCCACCTCACCTAGCCTCTCCCTCCTCATCACCTCCTTCATCGCCATCTGTGCTGTGGGTGTCCTCCTCAGAGAGCTCATCACCTGTCTCCTGGGTCCAGTGCCCTATCTGCCAGTTACAGTTCTTAGCAGGAGAAGTAGAAGAACATGCCAGCATGTGTGGGGAAGTACCTTGGGCATGAGCCATGAGGTCCTGTGGTTTTGGGCCCCTTGCCCTCTGTGACTAAAACTGGGGACTGGATCTCTTGACAGCTAAGAAGGACTGATGAGGCCAAGTGCTTTCTCTGCTTCCCTCCACTCATTCCCTCAGGACTCTGCCTGATGGCACCTTTGGGCCCAGCCTGCTCCCCACTCTCAGTTGTCATGGCTTCTGTCACCATGGCACCTTATTTTCGCAAGGACGGCTTCATTCTTTTCCCCCTTGGAACTGCTGGGGTAGAACTGGTTATCTCTCTAGGGCTTTGAGACACAGGCAAGATGTCTTCCCCTAGTGAGTATGCATCCTTGTGCCCATTTTCCTGAAAGGAAAACTGAGGCCCCGTGAAAAGAAGCACTCCCTGATAAATAAGATCCTGTGATGTACTGGGAAGGTGATTTTTGATCATGAGACCTACCTCTAGTATCCCATGAACTTAACTCTCCGTATGTTTATATCTTTCTAGATATAATCAGGTAACCATGTTGCTGTGTGACTTTAAACAAGTTATTTATCTTGGGCGCAGAAATAACCCACAGTAACTGAGATAAAACCCCTGTCCTGTTCACAGCACTACCATAGGGTTCAGATGGGTTAATGACTAAGGAATGGCTCTAGGCTTGGCTGTGGAACCTTGGGCAAATCCTGGTCCCCACCTGTACAATGAGGCAGTTGGACCAGAGAGTCTCTAAGGTCCCCTCTAGCTATGACTTTAAATTCTATTCCCACCTTTTTTGAACATCTATGTCCTCTCTTCCCGTTCCCAGAAGATTTCATTGTGTGGCACTAACATCAGTTCCCCTGGTCTCCAGGGTACAGGGCTGAGGGGGAGCAGCTGGTCCTGGCAAAGGGAGGGCCTAGGGCGGGGTTTTAAATGAATAGGAAAGAGGCAGCTGGACACGAGCAGACAGAGCAGGAGTTCTGTGGATACAGTGGGGATCATCCCCATCTCACAGCATAGGTGGGTGCAGCCATGGACCCCCTTACGGTAAGAGGACTTCTGCTCCCCTATCTTCCCCCATCCTGGTCCCATTTCTGGCCATGATTAAAACAATAGATTTACCAAGCCAGGTGTCAGGGGCATCTTAGCTGCTGTGCAAGTGGTGGACGTCACCATGTGGATGGAAGAAGAGCCCTTGGAGCCCTGAGCCTGGGCCCAAAATAGAAGAGCAATAAGGATGGGCTGGGCCTGGTAGAAGAGAGGCAGCACTGAGAGGGGGAAACGCCACCCCGTGCGAGATGTGGCAAAACCAGGGAAGGGGGAGAGTTTGGTGGAGGAAGAGTGTGTTAGAATCCTGCTACGAGGCCTGGACAGAGCTGAGGGGCTTGGGAAAAGCGCAGTTCAAGGACCCTCCTATGTGGGCATGTCTGGACCTGTCCTTCAGAGGCGCAGGGACTTCCAGAGGGATGAGCAGCTGGGAGATGAAGTCAACACGATGGGAGCTGGGCTCTGCACAGATCCTATGTGACTGGGTGGGGGTTAGGCTCCCAGTGCAGCCCTGTTCCCTGTTTTAATCTCCCCTTTCTCCATTAGGCCTCACTGTGTGGGTTCCTGTGAGGATGGAAGTTGTGCTAAGGAAGGGGCCCCAAATCAGACCCAGTTCTGGTGCTTTTCTAACCTGAGAACTCACATAATAAAATGATGACTAAGAAAATTTTTGTTAGTATGTGTTTGGGACAAGGAAGAGTATAATGGTGGCTGGGGATAGAGAGTTAAAGGCTTGAAAGTGGGAGAATGAGTAGGAAAGAGGCAGCTGGACACAACTGGGAGCAGACAGAGCAGGAGTTCTGTGGAAAACAAAGGGGGTTGGAAACTCGGAGTCCCACCCTCTCCTTTACCCAGCCACAACCTAACTGGACCGAGATCATGAACAAAAAGCTGAAGTTCCCACCTCCACTCCTGGGTGCCATCCAGGAGGGGCAGCTGGGCCTCGTGCAGCAGCTACTGGAATCAGGAGTTGAGGCCACAGGCAGTGGGCCAGGCGGTCCCCTACGGAACGTGGAGGAGGCCGAGGACCGCTCCTGGAGGGAAGCTCTCAACCTGGCCATCCGCCTTGGCCATGAGGCCATCACTGATGTGCTGTTGGCCAATGTCAAGTTTGACTTCCGGCAGATCCACGAGGCACTGCTAGTGGCCGTGGACACAAACCAGCCAGCAGTGGTGCGTCACCTGTTGGCCCGGCTGGGACGGGAGAAGGGCCGCAAAGTGGACACCAGGTCTTTCTCTCTGGCTTTCTTTGACTCATCAATCGATGGCTCCCGCTTTGCGCCTGGTGTCACTCCACTCACCCTGGCCTGTCAGAAGGACCTGTACGAGGTAGCCCAGCTGCTCATGGACCAGGGCCACACCATTGCCCGGCCCCACCCCATCTCCTGTGCCTGCCTCGAGTGCAGCAATGCCCGCCGCTATGACCTGCTGAAGTTCTCCCTGTCCCGCATCAACACCTACCGTGGCATTGCCAGCAGGGCCCACCTCTCGCTGGCCAGCGAGGACGCCATGCTGGCTGCCTTCCAGCTCAGTCGCGAGCTCAGGCGCCTTGCACGCAAGGAGCCCGAGTTTAAGGTTGGTTTCTCATACTTTCCCCTGCCCTCAGTGCTGGGTATGGGTCCTCCCACCAGGATGTGGTTGGGCCTGCAGTGGGTGTTCTGGGAAGTGGGAAACAACCAGAAGATGAGGCCTCTTTCTGTTCTCAAGAAGCCTCCCTTTTGATAGGGAGTCACAGAGTCTTGCCTTAAAGGGGATTCATTCGAATGGCAGAGAGCTGTCACTTGAGGGGCATCTTGTCTTATGGGGGTGGCACAAACCCCACCCTAGGGGTGCACTGGGTCTGTCTGAGGTAGGAGAGAAGACAGAGACAGATAGACAAGCAACTGGACAGACTGAGATGTCAGTAGAACCTGTCTTCTCTGAACACCTGGACCTGCCCAGAGCATGGCATGTTGGGGCCTCCGGCTTGTGCTCACAAGCAGGGAGATGACAGAGAGAGGCAGACAGGACACTCCCAGGATGCTCAGCTTCATTCAGTGCCCATGTGATGGTTCTACAAGGACTCCAACACCCAGAAAAGAGAGGTCAGGAAGCAATAGCTCTTGTGTTCACAGCAGACCCCTTGGAAAAGACAGGATTAATCTTGGCTACACAAGTGGGTGGTTTAATACAAGTGAAGAGGAGTAAGCCAGGTAGGCTCTCAGGTAGCAAAAGTAGACACAGTGATGCATGCAGGAGCCTGTACAGGACAGAGAATGAGGGAGGCCTGCAGGCAGGGACTGGTCAGAGCCTTGAGCACCACCTTTCTAGTTCCATCCATCACTCATCCACTGACATCCCCTCTGTGCCAGGAAAATTTGGTCCCCATGTTCAAGATTATCATTAGATGGGAAAACAGACAAGGATATTAAAACGAGGCCTAAGGCAGGATGTGATATGTGCCAGGAGACTTGGGGAAAGAGCCTGCTGCTTTACCAGGGTAGTGAAGGATTGGAGAACAAAGAGGGAACAGTAAAGAGCAGTCCTTTCCAAAGGACTTCCCTCCATTCTCACTAGCCCATGGAAGGACATGGCAGGAATTAGCATCCCCCTTTCTAGGCAAGGGAGCTGAGTCCTGGAAAGCAGAAGAACCTTACCCAGTGTGGCACCACCTGAAGGACAGTGTTGGGACTCAGACCTGGCCTTCTGAAATCTCAGGCTGGATTCCTCTGGGTTTAGAGCCCCAAGTAAAACCGAGGAAAGGATAAGAAAGATCTGCCTTACTCATGTCTGCCTTTCCTCAAACTGGGCTCTTATATAAGGTAGTTGCTCGGGGAAATCAAGTAAATGAACACAAGTAAGGTGTGAGAGTAGTAGAAGTGGGACAGGAAATAGAAACTAGAAAGGTAAGTACAAGGATGGGCAAAAACTGGCTGAGGGGTTTGGGTTGAAACGACTTGGTAATGAGACAGAAGCAGCATCAGATATGCAAAGTTGACATTGAAAGTACCTCATTATAGCAAGAAGGAGAGGTGAAATAGCACAGAAGAAAGGAATGGATGACCCAGGGTGACACCAGATGTGGGAAGTGATGGCCCAAGGGCAGGACTGAGGTGGCCCAGGCCCACTATTGGGAGGGTGGGGGGCTGACAATGGGGCTGGGTCCATAGAGTGGCAGGCACACAGGAACCTGCTTCCCTACAGCCCGAGTATATTGCCCTGGAGTCACTGAGCCAGGACTACGGCTTTGAGCTGCTGGGCATGTGCCGGAACCAGAGCGAGGTCACTGCAGTGCTCAATGACCTGGGTGAGGACAGCGAGACTGAGCCTGAGGCCGAGGGCCTGGCCCAGGCCTTTGAGGAAGGCATCCCCAACCTGGCAAGGCTGCGACTGGCCGTCAACTACAACCAGAAGCGGGTCAGCTGGGCCCTACTGGCCACTACCCTCAACCCCCTGCCCAGCCCTGATCCCTTGCCTGATCCCTATCCCCACCCCAACCCTAAGGAAGTCCTTTCCCTGCTCTCAAGACCCTCTTAGACTTGGTTCTGAGCACCCTTCTATCTAGGCCCCTGATCCTATGGGTCTCCCGCCCTCCCTTCCTACCTTCAGTCTAAGCCCCTAACCATTCCCCAGCCCTTGGAAGTCCCATTGCCCCAGGGCTCCTCCTGCCCTCCAAACATCTATGTCTTACACTCGGCTCTGCCTCTGGCCCACTGAGTAATTTGTTCCAGTATTTTTCTGTTGTTAGACTTCAGTATCTTACTCTGTTCAGCAAGATTAGACTAGATCTCTCAGGGCTTAGATATCAAGTGATTTCATTAGATGCCCTGACTCATCGGATGCCCTCTCCCCTAAGCTAAAGGTAGGCTCCCTTTCCAGTCTCCCCAACCCCTTACTCTCCCCTCTCACATATCCTAGCCCACCAAGAGCTTACCCAAGCACCTTCCTTCATAATGCACCCCCCCCCCCGAGATACCAACTCCCATTTTCCTGCTTCTCCCCTCTTCATGACCATTCAGGCTAGTGCCCCACATTTCTAAGAAGACAAAGGACCTGAGGGTTCTGGGACTTGGATATCCCATTCCACCTATCACTGTCTGACTTAGTTTCAAGAATGTGGGATCTGGAGAGTCAGGAGAATCTGAGTTCAGTTTCTCCTTCACAGACTAGGAAACCAAGACCCAAAGAGGGGTGGGGTCTGTGCAAGGTCACATGGCACATGAGTTACCTCTCTTCTGAGCTGACTAGCTGGCCTGGGGAGGAAAGAAACATGTTCAATCTCTATGGCAGGGAAGTAAAGGCTGTGTACCCAACTGGCTCCCTCCCTCCTCCCTGCCTGGTGGCCACCCCATCTCTTCTTAGTTTGTAGCACACCCCATCTGCCAGCAAGTCCTGTCCTCCATCTGGTGTGGGAACCTGGCCGGCTGGCGTGGAAGCACCACCATCTGGAAGCTCTTTGTCGCCTTCCTCATCTTCCTCACCATGCCCTTCCTCTGCCTCGGCTACTGGCTGGCGCCCAAGTCCCGGGTACTAAGAATAAAATTAATAACTGTCACTCTTTGAGCACTTGCTTTATGCCAGGCCCTGGGCAAGGCACTTTGGGAATGTAATTAGAGGTGGCCCTGAAAGGTTAGCACTACACCTCTATTATATGGGCACAGGGAACAGAAGTGCTCTTTTTGTTGAGGGGACACAGTAAATAGCAGAGTGAGGATTTAAGCTGAGGTCTCTCTGCCTCCAAAGCCTGAATCCTATATACAAGCCTATATTCTCCTAAGGAGATGGCTACTCCAACTGACAAATTCTTTGGGAGCCTTGTGGTCCCAGATACTTTTATTCATTCATTCAACTATTTTCTAGAGAGCCTACTGTGAGCCAGGCTTTGTGCCTGGTGCTGGGATATAATGAGAAGCCATCCCTGTCCCTGTCAACCAGGTGAGGACTAGGGAGGGCAGCGTCCAGGAAGCAGGAACAGCATGTCCACAGGCCCAGGGGAGAAAGGATGTAAAGTAGGAGAGAAACTGAAAGGAATTCTGTGCTGCTAAAGCCTAAGTGCAAATAGCCAGTGGTGGGAGGTAGGCAGTAAGCACTAGCCAGGCCTCTCAGAGCCATATAAGCAACAATGGAAGCCACTGCAGGCTTTTGATGATGTGAGCGGTGCCAGTGGTTTCGTGCTTTGGAAAGCTCACTACGAGTGGTGTGGAGGATGGGTTAGGGGAGGGGGCAGGAGCGAGGGAGACTTCCCAGTGTGTGACAGAAAGGGTGCAGAGATGCCTTTAGGGTTCCTGGCCTGGGTGGTCAGGTCATTTTCTAAAATGGGGACACAGGAGGAGGAGGAGGAATGAGTTTGGGATAGAAGATGATTAATTTATTTTTTATTTTAGTTTTTTGTGGTTGAGATTGAAGAGCCTGTTGGACCTCCAAGGGAAAGTTACTTTTGCTGTGGGATCCTCAGTTCCTTAGCTGAAAAAATGAGAATAATAATAACCACCTCATATGGTTGTGAAGGAGACAATAGATAAGAAAGTATAAGGCCTAACCTATAGTAAATTCTTGATAAATGTCTGAGGAAGGGAGTGAAGGGGAGTCACGTGTGGGCTGAGCATTCCAGAAGTACTCCCAGGAGAGAGAGACATGAACAGGACTCTGAGGGCCATGCTCTCCCTCCCTCCCCCCAAGCTGGGCCGCCTGCTGAAGATCCCAGTGCTGAAGTTCCTGCTGCACTCCGCCTCCTACCTTTGGTTCCTCATCTTCCTGCTGGGAGAGTCCTTGGTCATGGAGACACAGCTGAGCACCTTCCACGGCCGCAGCCAGAGCATCTGGGAGACTTCACTGCACATGGTTTGGGTCACAGGTACATGTGTGGGGCATGTGTGAGCCCCACTTGGGGTGCCTCTTCACTGTTCTTCATGATGAGTGCCCCAGTGGGGGTCCCTTGCCCCTGTAGATGCCCCTGAACATAACCAGACCCCTTTGGGCTCTAGCACACCAAGGGGACTTTTTCCTTCCTCCCTAATTAGGGTCCCTGGCCCTGTGCTAGGCTCCCTGAGCAAGGACCCCATTCTTCCCTGACTTGGAGGTTCCTATCCTCTCACAAATAAGACACTGCTTCATAATGTCAGGTGGGAACTTATCTAGGTATAATGGTAACTTGCAAGTCCACCACCAGCCAATCTGTCCCAAAGATCATGGAATAGAAAGGCTCGCAGACCAAATTAAGAAATCCACATGTGGTGTACTTATGATGGTCTTGTTATGAGGACCAGAGTTGAGGTTTGAGTGGGAGATGCAACAGCCAGAAGTTGCCTGGGCCCCACACTTGTTTTATGGGAGAAACCCAGGGGAAGGTCTGTCTGGCTATAGCTGTAGCTTGCCAATCATTCTGATGAGCAGCTATGACTTTTCTTTGCAATCTTCAGGCAGAGAACATGTGGGGCCAGAATGGCTAGCACCAGTGGGTAGCTGATTTAAGATCTGATAAATCCTGAGCTCCTCATCTGCCTCATGAATATTCAGTGTGTTATGAATATTTAGTGTCTACCCATCCCTTTCTATGTATCTTCACATACATATGCTCTTCTTACTTTAATTGTTCACCCGGATAACTAACTTACCTATGCTTAATACATTTCGTCCATCCCATTGGTGTTTTCTTCTACAACAGAATGGAGCATTCTCAAATAATTCAGCAATGCATTTTACAAGAATCCCCAGAGCTCTCCTACCCTCTGGCTTGTTAGTTCAGCAGGCTGGACTGGTGGTCCCTTCCTCAGCTGTCCTCCCCTCATTTAGCTCTAGCTTACTCAGCCAACTCCAGTATACTAAGCCCACTACTCCACCCTGTACCAAGACAATGATGCCTGAAAGGATATTTGGCCAAGAAAAGAGGGAGAGGGGGACAAGAGCAGTCCAAGAGGAAAAGTTTCTCATCCAGTTATTAACTAAACATCACTAACCTGTGCTTCTGCCCATGGGGGAAGAAAACCTTAAGAAACAAAATTCTTCATTTCTTCTTGCAATAAATGCTTGTTTCTGCCCTACTGTGGGTGGTGAAGACCTAAGAATGCATAGATAAATTAAATTCAGTTCCATCCACCCACTCGACATACATTACCGAGCATCCACCTTACCCCACTAAGGTGTTCTCCTGCCTTGGACGCTGATTCAGTTCCTGACCACATCATGCTCCTGCTCGTCTCCAGGCCATGCTCATTCACTGTCCCCAGAGCACTCTCCCCTTCCCATGCTGCCCCTTCACCTGGCTGTTCCGGCAGGTCTCAGCTTAAAGGTCACTTTCTGTGAGAAGCTTTCCCTGGCTCCCTAATCAGGGTGAGGATCCATCCCCATAACAGCCTCTGTTCCCCTGCTCCTCGGCCTTAGCATTTCCCACACTTGATTATAACTACCTGGCTACTGCCTGTCTTCCTCACTAGATTAGGAACCCTGGGAGGTCAGGGGCTGCCTGTCTTACTGACCACAGGAACCCACTGCCACATGGTAGAGTTTAGTAAATGTTTGTTTAACAATCACCAGGGGCCTCATTCTGGGCACTGGGGACTGGGAGATGAATTGGACATGGTCCCTGCCCCTGAGGGATTCCAAGTTCAAAGGAGGGGAGGGAGACAGACCCCTGCAGTGGCCCACAGTGATGGCATCCCAGAGATCTGAAGAGCGCCAGAACACAGAGCAGGGAGCACTCACTGCCCCTGGTTAGGGCAGGCCTCATAGAGGAGATAATATTCAGCCTGGGCCACAGAGCAAGCCTGGCTTCACAAGGGTGTGGAAGGGCATTCTAGGCAGACAGGACCATGAGTGAAAGAGCACAGGCTTGTACCCAGAGACTGGGGAAGGGTAAAATGTGGCCATCACCTGGCTAACGAAGGTCCAGCTCCCAGGACCACCCCCATCGCCAGGTCTGGCATTAGGTCCCAGGATAATTGATAATGATCAGGTTGATCATTTGGAGCACCTTCATATCAATATTTTATAAATATTTGTCCAATATTTATTTAGTGGAGGGCAGGAAAGAACAAATATAAATCATTTCTTCACCTAAACAGCCTCTGCCAGGTGTTACTTTGAATGTCAGCTGACTGGGGCCACTGGTATAGGCCACAGCACAGATGAGTCTGAATCAGCCAGGAGTCTTTACTTTCATATAAAATCACTTTGTACTTAAGCAGGTTAAATGTTTATATTTTATCAACTTCATCCCCATGATGTTTTAGCCCTCACCCCCACCATAGATAGGTTTCCCCAACCATAATCTAGCTCTGACCTGGAAGGAGGGGAGTTCTACTTCATCCCGCCCTGGGCCCTGCCACCCCCTCAGGCTTCCTATGGTTTGAGTGTAAGGAAGTGTGGATAGAGGGCCTGCGCAGTTACTTCCTGGACTGGTGGAACTTCCTGGACGTCGTCATCCTGTCCCTGTACCTGGCGGCCTTTGCACTACGTCTCCTCGTGGCTGGGCTTGCCCACATGAACTGCCGGGATGCCCCCAATGGGGCTGCCTGCCACTATTTCACCTCAGCTGGTGAGTGCCCCCCAACTCAGTCCTGAATCCCCCAATCCCTTCTCTTCCTGGGCTCTCAGCCTCAGCCCCCATTCCACCCTGCACAGAGAGAAGTGAGTGGCGCACCGAGGACCCCCAGTTCTTGGCTGAGGTGCTCTTTGCTGTCACCAGCATGCTCAGCTTCACCCGTCTGGCCTACATCTTGCCGGCCCATGAGTCGCTGGGCACTCTGCAGATTTCCATTGGCAAGATGATTGACGACATGATCCGGTGCGTCCTGTCCCAGCTCAGAGCATCCTCCCCTCTGATAGAGTCCACTCACAACTGAACCTCCTTCTGAAATTCCCCAGCTCTAGTTAGCACAGGGGTTCAACCTGGGTTCCTTGCATAGGCTCCAGGGTCCTCTGGGAACCTGAAACTATAGGCAAAATTTGGGGTGTAAATGCACACTTCTCTGCAGAGAGAGTCTATAACTCTAATCTAAATCTTTTGAGTCCTGTGGTTCAAAAAAGATTAGGAACAACTGACAGCAGGAAGAGCCCTTGGCTGTGGGTTCCAATCCCGGTTCTGTCACTGTCTCTGTGACCCCCTTTGGGCCTCAGTTTTTCCATCTTTGTGGTAAGGGCACTGGACTGAGGGGTCCCTTTGGACCCTTCCCACTACATAATTGCTCTTTGAACCCATGGCATTTTCTGGTCTCGGTCATCACCTAATCATTTACAGATATGCCCAGCCAGGCTCTCCATTCTTAACAGTAAACAAATTGAATATTGTCAAGTAGCGAGGCTGAGCCTGAAAGGTCACCACACCTATCCCTCTTCCCAGAGCTTGACTTCTCTCAGGATGGAGACTTGCCCTGATCCTCCTTAACCCACCCCCTGCCAGGTTCATGTTCATCCTCATGATCATCCTGACTGCCTTCCTCTGTGGCCTCAACAACATCTATGTGCCCTACCAGGAGACAGAGCGGCTGGGCAAGTATGCCAGGGCAGAGGCAGGGTGGGCAGGTGGGAGTCTGGGACCCTGCAGCTGGGAGCTTAGCAGTCACTTCTTTCTATCCCCTTCATCTATTCACTCAATAATTAACTTTCTGGTTTGGTGAATCACTCCCATGTTGATTCACACTCATTTATTTGTTCACTCCCTCACTAGTTGATGATGTGTACTTTCCCACACATCACATCGGGAGACACATGTTGTCGGTTTAGCCCATTGGTCAGATAGTTCGGGACATTTAGTGTTTGACAAGCAAAAGTACAACTCATCAGAATGGCATTTAGAAAGAACACTTTGGATGCAATGTAGACAATGGAGAAAGAAGAGAGAGACTAGGTCAGAGACCAGTTGCAGAGGTTGTTGCAGTAATCTAAGCCTGAACTGGTGCTGAGATGGCAGGAATAAGATTTACAACTAAATGCAATAGGACCCATCCTATTGTGGTCAGGTCTGTGAGTGTCTCACAGATATGCACTTTCTGCTGGAGGCAGAGAAGGAAGTTCAGGGATGGCTTCCTGGAGGAGATAGCATTGGAGTTATTACTACCCCCTATCCTCTCTCACCCAGGCCATGGCAACATTTTCTTAACTGGTCTCCATGCCCCCCCCCCCCCATCTGCTTCCCTTCCATTCTACTCACAGCAGCCAACATGAAAATCAGGTATCACCCCTCTGCTTAGAACTCTTCATAGCTTCCTAATGCTCATAGGCCATGGTAAGGATCTTTGCTTTTATCTTACAAGGTCCTACTTGACCCGGTTGGTCCCAACTTACATCTCATGCCTCTGTCTCACAAGCCTCTCTCTCCTTTGCCCTCTGAGACCAGCTATGCTGGCCTTCTCTCAGTTCCTCAATGCTCTCAGGCTTCCCTGCCTTGGGAAAACTCTTCGCATCTCTTTTTCCTTCACTTGGTTGATCCCCATGGATCCTTCAGAGTTAGCTGAATGCTTGAATGCTTTTCAAATATTCTTTCCTCAACTCCCAGACTAGGTCATAACATCTCATGCTGCTGTTTCAAAGCACTTACCACAATTTTAAAATGTTGCTATAATTAGTGTCCATCTCTCCCCCTATTCCCACCCTAGAACATAAGGTCATTGAAGACAGGGACCGCGAGTGTCTTGTTCACGGCTGTATCCTTAGCATCTATGGCTCTACTATGTGCGCAATAAATATTGGTTGACTGAAAGAATGAAAGCTGGAGCTCAGAAATGGCAAGTGTCTGAATGAGCCAGGGTAGTCTTGAGGGCTTCATGGAAGCAGAACGCCTCTGGCTGGATCCTGGAGGGGGAGAGGAGAGTATCTGGGTGGCACTCAGGTTCATCTCCCACCCCTAACATCCTACCCTTTGTCCCAACATGCCAGTTTCAATGAGACATTCCAGTTTCTGTTCTGGACCATGTTTGGCATGGAGGAGCACAGCGTGGTAGACATGCCTCAGTTTCTGGTGCCTGAATTTGTGGGCCGGGCCCTCTATGGCATCTTTACCATCGTCATGGTCATTGTGCTGCTCAACATGCTCATTGCCATGATCACCAACTCCTTCCAGAAGATTGAGGTATGTGAACTGAAGCCAGCTGAGACCAGGGAGGAGAAGGGAGAAAGGGGTAGAGGGGAATAGGATACAAGGAGTGGAGACACTTGGGTTCCTGCTCTGCCTTCATGATTGTCTTTTGTGACTGGAGACAGTTTTTCCTCTCTCAGCCTCATCTTCCTCATCTGTAAAATGAGGGTCTTAGTAATGCTTTAGTTTCTCCAGAGACTAGTGCTCTTTCCACTTTATGGTTGGGAGGAAGGGTGCATTGTGGAAAAGTAGGTGGAAACATGGAAAGGGAAAGGGAAGGAAACAGATAGGTTAGGGTTAGTGTCTGGAGAAATGTCTGGGTAGGAATTGGATGTCAGAAGGATAAAAATAATAGGGAGGAAGAGAGGAGACAGGGAGATAGGCAGGGGAAATGTGGGTGATGGACCATAACAGAGATAAGAATGGGGAGAAGCACCTTGAGTAGAAGAGACCTGAGGATAGGGGGAAGTGAGGCAGACTGAGTGGGCAGGAGGGCTGGGTACCAGAGCGGTCCTTGCAGAGCCCCTACCTCCTGGCCCACAGGACGATGCCGATGTAGAATGGAAGTTTGCTCGCTCCAAGCTCTACCTGTCCTACTTCCGAGAGGGCCTGACCCTGCCTGTGCCCTTCAACATCCTGCCCTCCCCCAAGGCCATCTTCTACCTTCTCAGGTGATGACCTCAGAGCTCTAACTCCCAATACCCAGCACCCAGCACCACTGCACCACCTTACCACCTCCTGCCCCCACTTCCCTAGACCCTGTCCTCTGACTAACCTCTTCCCACCATCTTAATCTCTCAGGAGAATTTTCCGGTTTATTTGCTGTTGCTGCTCCTGCTGCAAAACCAAGAAGCCAGACTATCCCCCAATCCCCACCTTTGTGAGTACCTCATCTGCCTGGTGCTGGTCCTCCTGACTTCAATGGTACTGTCTATTCCATCCATTTGTCTGCACACCCCTGGCTTGTTTGTCTTTCCAGGTGTGTTCCCCAGAAAGCCTGTTCCTAATTCCTGCTCTCTCACATGGCATGCCTTTCCCTTCCCGGCTCTGGCCATTTCCTAAATTTCCAACCCTGTATCATCCAGCTTAAACAGAAGTCCATGCACCCCCTCCTCCCAAGCCACCACCATCCTATAAACTCCAGACAAACCTTTTTGCCCTAAACTGGGCCCGGACATGGTTGAATGTTTTTCAGAAAAATATGTTAAGAAGCTGAGGGGAAAAATGCCCCACAAACTGGGACAGTGGAAGGCTGACAGAGGCCTAAAAGAGGAGGCCAGGCCTCCAAGGAGCTCACACACCTCCCTTATCTGTTCCTTGGCATGGGAGCCCCTTTCTTATTTATTTGTTTGTTTGTTTGTTTGTTTGTTTGTTTAAATTTATTGAATTTAGACAGAGAGAGAGAGAAAGAGAGAGAACACCACTTCTATTCGTTCTTCCACTTACTTAAACATTCATTGGTTGATTCTTGTGTGTGCCCTGACCAAAGATCAAACCCTCGACCTTGGCATATTGAGATGACACACTAACCAACTGAGCTACCTGGCCAGGGGAGCCCCTTCCTAATTTAGACCAGAACTACTGCCAGGTCTGTCTGTTTCCCTTAAAATGTGTTACCTGAGGATCTCTCTAGGCCAGGGCCTCGAGGTTAGCACTCCAGGGCAACAGGCCAACTCTGCAGCTCTGAGGTCCCTGGAACCCCAGATGAGGGAGACCTTCCCTTATCTGGTTGGTCAATAGTTTGTTCAACAAACACTTACCAAAGCACCTGTACTAGAAATAAAGATATAAATTATGGTGGTCCCTGAAAGTGCTGACAGACTAGAGTAGCAGAAGGAAACAGACTGGAATTGTACAGGGTGACAAGCCTATGTATGACAGAAGGAAGCACAGGGCGCTACTAGACCGCAGAGGAGAGGGCTTGGACCCAGCCTCATGAATCAGGGAGCTTCCTAGAGACCTGGAGGGCAGAACAGAATCCTGAAAAATAAACAGGAGGAAGGGGAGATAGGGTGGAGAAGGGAGTTCTAGGCACAGGAAACAGCATGTACAAAAGCACAGCGAGTCTGGCTGGGTGTGGCTCAGGGGCTGAGCATTGATTGACCTAGGATCCAGGAGATGGAGGTTCAGTTCCTGATCAGGGCACATGCCCGGGGTTGCAGGCTCAATCCCCAGTTGGGTGCGTGCAGGAGGCAGCTGATTAATGACGACTCTCTTATCATTAATGTTTCTCTCTCTCTCTCTCTTCCTCTCCCTTCCTCTCTATGAAATCAATATATATTGAAAAAAAACAAAACAGCACAGCACAAGAAACTGAATGCATAACGTTCCCAGTTTCCACCACATCCTGGCTCCAGGCTACCCTGTGTGGACACCTCTGTCACCCTCCAGGACCTCAGATCCAAATCCTGAATTACCATGCTTTCCCTCTGGCACTTCCTGGCCCTGCCCAGGCTGCCTGGAGCATATTTGCAGACATATATCAGGGCTGCTTCTGCCCTAGGGTGAAACTCAGCTTCTTCACCTGAGGTCAGATTCAGTTCTCTGGGTCTGTGCCCAGTCCTGGTTGGGCAGAGTCATCGCATTCTGCAGGGTCTCACCATACCAGCCAGCTGGGGGTCTCCTCAGTCCTCCACTGCACCTCCACTGCACCTCCACTGAGGTCCCACCCTTCTTCCTGCTATCCCACTTCCTAGCCTGCTCTCTGATGATCCAACCAGGCGTCCCCTCCCACTTATTCTGCATCTTCAGGAAATGGCCTCCCAAAGTTCTTATTCCTTATTTTATACAACAAAAATGCTTTATATGCTCTGTAGCTGAAAGGACCCATCATTCTCTCTCAGACTTCTGCCTGTTCCATCTGTCAATTTCATATCTCCTTTTCAAATATTTAATAAAATGTTCTACTTTTATTAAAAGGATAAAACTAGATAAATAAAAATAATTGTTTCCCAAGTATTTAGAGAGCCCCTACTCTATGCCAAAGAAGTACAGACCTGGGAGGGAGGCGTTATTACCATCTCTGTTCTAAATCTGAAGACACTCAGGCCTGAAGTTGAGTAACTTCCCTAAGGCACACAACTGCTCAGCACTGGGATTTCAGCCTCTGAGTCCAGCACTTTGCCTACTTTCTCTTTACCTTTGCTTGCTCTCTCTCTCTCCTTCAATTATCTGTCCCGTATGCCCTACTTGCCCTCCTGGTACTATCCTGAGGCCTAAAACTGGACCCAGATCATTCTAATTTACATGATGATTTCCACGTTGTATGCATGAGTAGGCTTGTGCAGGTCCCTCCCCAAATTCCCTTGTCTCCCCCTCTGCGAGGGGAGGAGAGTTTCAAGGGGAGGGATAACTTGGACTAACTCAACTCAGGAAAACCAAGGTTGGGATGGTGGCAGGAGAGAGAGCTCACCTCGGCCCTGTTCAACATTTTTGTCTCTACCCAATCCCTGCTCCACCTGCCAACCATCACCCCACCACCCAAGTTCTGCCTTCCAGGACTGCACCAGAGTCTAGATGTGTGGTCAGGGACAGAAAAGTCTGCACCAACTTTGCCTCCATCCTGCATTGCCTAGGGGAGGGAGCCACAGTGACTAGGGAAAGTCTGTGCTGGAGAACCTCTCTCACCCTCCTGTCTTCCCATCCCAGGCCAATCCTGGGGCAGGAGCGGGGCCTGGGGAGGGTGAGCATGGATCCTACCGCCTTCGAGTCATCAAGGCCCTGGTGCAACGCTACATAGAGACTGCCCAGCGGGAGTTCGAGGAGACCCGTCGGAAAGGTTGGTTGCTCACCTCCAAGCCTTTCCCATTCCTGTTCCTTGCTGGCTGGGATAAGTGCACCACACCCAGACTCACACCCCTCACCCAGCCTGCAGTTATATGTGGCCCCATCCTACCTGCCCTTAGAAGCTACAGCCTGAACTGTGCGGCCCCTTGCACTCAATTACCCTCTGACTCGTTCATTTATTCTGCTCATTTCATGTAACCCTTTACTCTTGCCTTCATTTATGTGTTCATTTATTCTAATTCACTCCCTAGTCATTTACTCGTTCACTTAATCCATTAGTCATTCACTTATTCACTCATTCAATCAACACTCATGGCCATGTCCCCTTTGTTCCAGGCTCTGTCTCGGAGGGAGGGGGACCTGTAGATCAGGGACACATAGGAAGCTGTCAGTCTGGTGAGGAAGAGAAACAGTCTTATTAGGCAGAAGGTGCTTAACTAAGAGAGACACAAACTGCAGTGGCCCCAAAGGAGAGAAGGAGCCTACTATTCTGAGAGGCTCATGGCAGAAGGACAGAGTGTCAGAAGCTGAGAAAGAAGAGGTGGGATTTGAACTGGGCCCAGAAGATGGCGATACATGGACAGGTGTAGATGCGGAAGAGGGCTGACAGGGCAGATGTACAAATCTCTGCCTGTTAAACACCTTCCCATCCTTAGGACTCCTGATCCCTTCTCTGTATCTTCTAAACTCACCACCACCTAGCCCCGTTCATATTCACCTGCCCCAGACTCCGCCCGCTCACTAGACCCCCATTCTCACTTCCTCCACTTCTCCCTCAGGAACCCCAAGCATAATGTCCCCTGGGGTTCTGTCAAGGGTAAAAGTGATACAGGACAGGTTCATCTTCTGAGGGACCTCCTATCAATATTCCCCCCAACCCACCCTCCCACAGACCTGGGCAACAGACTGACAGAGCTGACCAAGACTGTCTCTCGACTGCAAAGTGAGGTAGCTGGTGTGCGGCAGACTCTGGCGGAGGGAGGGATGCCCCAGCACCCTGAGGGTGCCAGCATCCCCAGCCGCTATATCACCCGAGTGCACAACAGCGTCCAAATCCTGGGCCCCCTCATCCCTGAGACCCCAGAGCTGACAGGGCCCGGGATTATGGGGACCCAGGTATCTTCAGAAACTGGCCTTCAGGACGCTGGAGGAGTTGGGACTCCAGCTCCTGGAGAGCCTGTTCCCTCCTCCCTGGCTCATGTGCTGGTGCATAGGCAGCAGGAGCCAGAGGCGGCTGGGGACCTGCCCCAGGAGGAAGATCTGGGAACCAAGGAGGGCTCCTGCTGCAGTGGGAGGGCTCCTTCTGCTGCTGACTAGGGCAGCCTACGCGGTGCGGGCGGGGTCATTTAGTAGAAGGCTATCCCGCTGTCTTTACCTCTAAATAAAGTTTCTGTTCAGGACGTCAGATGCCTCCAGAGCGTGTGAGAATCTCTGTCTCTTCGTGTTTTGAGATCCTCTCCCTCCCTCCCCCAAAATGGACCCTTGTGGGAGCAGGGCAGAGAGAAACAGCTTGCTCTGAGGTCCCAAGTATCTTGGGCTTAGGATCCTACCTTGGATTCCTTCAGCTCTTTAGTGCAAAGAGTTCTGGACTGCAAGGCAGGGGGTCTGGTTTCAGTACTAACTCTGTCTTTGAGCAAGTTGCTTTCTTCCTTGGCTCTGCATTCCTCTGACGAATGAGCAGGGGAACCCATCTGTCCCCTTCCTGCCTTCAGGATGTTGTGAGGAACCTCAGGCTGATGAAACTTCTGGGTTTGCAAGTTATAGTGTGTGACAGGGGTCTGCACAGGGGACCACGTCTAGGAGTGATAAAGAAGTCATTCTTTCAGGTCCCTCAGTCTGGCAAGGCCAGAGCAGGGCAGATGGTCCAGACTCATGAAATAAACCAATC
This sequence comes from Miniopterus natalensis, assembly GCF_054644295.1. Taxonomy (NCBI): domain Eukaryota; kingdom Metazoa; phylum Chordata; class Mammalia; order Chiroptera; family Miniopteridae; genus Miniopterus; species Miniopterus natalensis. Next base: position 40,396,799 of record NC_142091.1, read on the forward strand.
ATGAAATTCAATGTCACCACACTCCAACACTGTTTAATCAAGTGGTCATCACAGTACTACCCTTACTTGTCCCAGGGAGTCCTTGCCACATAGCGAGGTTTCCTCCACCCTTCCATGGCCTCAGATTCCCCCGCATCCTGGTTGGGGAGATGGCTTCTAGAGTTGGGTATGAAACCATGTTCCTGCTTCTCAAGGCTGCTCGAAGGCCCCCTTCTTCATATGAAGGTCAACAGTTCCCAAGACTCCTAAGTGGCAGGCATTGGACTTTCAAGGGCCCAGCTCCTGAGAGCTGGAACCCCACAGGAGCCAAGAGCAGGGCTGTCCAGGAGAGCAGAGAGAAGGCCCGGTTGGAGGGTAAATCTGGCTGCCTCCCCTGCTGGAGAGAGAAGAAAAGGTGAAGGGCCAGCAGGGCCAGGAAGAGTCAAAGCAGCTGAGGGAGGAGAAAGGAGAGTAACTCACTTGGTACAGACATACAGCCCCGCCTCTTCTCCCCTGTAATGGAGAGCATGGTGAGACCCTCACACCCCAAACTCCCCTTCCCACCAGGCCCTGGCACTGGCAATTCCCCTTCTCAATCCATCCTTCCCTTCTCCTAAATGCAAACTTCTGACTTCCTTTCTCCTCCTTCCCCCAGGAAATCTTCCCAGATAGCCCATCCATCCCTGCTCCCACCCCAGCCCCAGTCACTGCTCCATTCTGTCCCTGCCTTGGCACCTGGGAATAACACAGATGTGTCCTGTGGACCCCGTTAAGCCCAGGAATTCCTGAGATCTGAAGCAGCATTCCTGTCACTTTCCTCTGCTTGCTGATCTCTGAACTGGGTGCTTTTGCTCTATTAGACTCTACAGTAGATAGAACCTTTTGAGAGTATTTACAGAGTCATTTGAGAATATGCACAGGTCTAGAAAACACTGATAGGACCTTCTAAGAGCTGGTAGGACCTAAGTCACAGAGAACAGTAACTGCAGCTGACTTTTAGCCCTCAATTTCTCTGTTAACCAAGTAGGTCTCCTGAAGGCCCTGGGGATCATATGGGGACATCCTGGCTTATTTCACCCTCCCTGCCAGTCCTGCTTCCCTCATGCACAGCTCACCACCCAGATAGGCACAGTTAAAGTGGCTGCAGGTCTTATTGTAACTCCAGAGAGTCACTACGCTCCGGATTCCATCTTGGGAGAAACTGGTGACCAAGAAGACTTCGTGGGGAGGAATCAGGACCTCACGTTCCTTGGGAAAAACAGACAGGGCCTGGATAGGGGCCCCAAAACAAGTCCTTAGGGAGAAGAAAGTGGCATTGCCAAATCTGTGGGCCACCACCTCATCCAGGGAGCTGGAGGCAAACTGACCCAAGCGGATAGAGTCTCCCAACCTCTTGGGTTCAAAGCGAAGGGTGCCTACACCTCGGAACACCACCTGCCCAGGTCCCCTGCTGCAGCCCTCACTCCCCTGCAGCAGCTGCAGGGCCCGGGTCAGGTAGAAATGCAGGGCCTTGAAGGGGAAGTGCCTCATGTAGGACTCCCGGGAGACACCGCCTGTCTGAACAGCCTGGTTCAGCTCCCAGTACAAGGTGTTAGATGAGTTGGTATAGACCATGACGGCAATTCCATGCTGGGATTTGAAGCCAGGGGGCAGTGTGAGCCCTTGCTGCTTCTGCTCCCAGGCTTCCTGGGCTGCCTCCCAGGATTCCCGCAGCAGCGCATGGTGGGCCATCTCCTCCTTCAGCAGAAGGGCTGCCTTCTCCTCCATCTCCTCTGCGCAGCCCACATAGGCATCATCGAAGGTGTCTGGAGCCAGGCCCAGTGGCAGGATGGGAACAGCCTGGGCCTAATGTGGTAAGGAAGAGAGGAGCCACACAGGAAAGGGTATAAATTCAAAGCACTGGAAGGGGTCCTGGCGGCAGATCAGTTCAGAAACACAGAATCTCATTTCTTATGCCCAAATATCTGGTGTATACAATTTAGCAAGGGCCCAAGGGCTTAAATAACACAGGCACTGGAGTTAGACATGGGTTCAGATCCTGCCATTCATCACCTACTAGCTGTGGGATCTTGGCCAGTCTCTTAACTCTCCTGGGCTTCAGGTTCTCCACCTACAAATTGCTACTTCCAACCTCACAGGGCTACTGTGAGAACAGCATATAGATCTTCACCTTTGTACAACCTAAAAGGGGTCATCCTGACATCAAAGAGTCTCCCACATTCAGTGGGAAGTGGGGCTAGCTGGCTTCCAAGCGTTGTTCTGGCTCTAAGACTCAGTGTGCAGATGATACACAAATGTCCTACTGGTGTCCCAATTATCTGACCCTCCCCCCCATCCTCAGACTCTCTTTCCCTCCCATGCAGATGCTCAGCTGCCACACCAAACCACTGTCAGCTCTGAGACTCCTGAGTCCTCTCCCGCTTTAGAAGCCCTCCTCCCCAATCCTGGGGAGTGGTGTGGGGAGGAGCCCTGGCCTGGGAGGAGCCGCAGGAGGGCCCTACACAGAGTGCCCAACCCGCCGGCCTGTGGCAGGAGGCGGGAACGGCCCGAGGAAGTTAGAGGCAGCCCCTCGGGAGGGGCGAGAGGAAGGAAGGCGGCTCAGCGGGGGAAGCCGGGGGCTCTGGGAGAGGGATCGGGAACTGGGTGCTCCCTGCAGGGGGAAGGCTACGGAGAGGAAGAAGGCTGGGGTCTTGGAGAACAGTCCCTGGGAGAGATTTTTGAGGAATCTGCCTCCCGACCGTTTCCTCTGTGGCAGGGAATGGTCCCCCAGTTACCTGCCGGAGGGGGTGAAGGCCAAGGCAGCTGAGGGTGAGCAGCAGGGCAGCCAGCAGCATCCCTGGGGGAGCCAGGGGAGCGAGGTCCGGATGCCGGGGGCTCGGGGGCAGCGGCGGAGTCCTGTCTTCAGTCAGCTGGGGGAAGAGACCCACATCCCTCCTGTGGCGCGAAGAAGAGGGCCCGGGACTCGGGGGCCCAGACATGGGCGGGCCTAAGGGATGGGTAGGGCTTGGGTTTACTGTCTCCACCCCCAGCACAAGCACAACCCCAAGTCTCCGCTGCCCTGCCTCCCGGATGCCCCCAAACTCGGTGCTTTCTGCCTAGAGGGGGTTTTTTGTTTGTTTTTGGGGGGACGGTCAAGGTGATTTGACTCCACCCGGAGAGGGGAGGGGGCGGGGCCTGGCACCCACCTGGAGGTCGGGGAGGCCGAGGGAGCGGGAAGGTTCAGCTCGGCGGCGGGTGCCGGCGGGCGTCGCGACGAGCGAGGCTTGTCCCCGGAGTCCAGCCGACCAGCGAAGTCCCGCAGCTAACTATAGCCCCCTGGCGTCGGGGCAGAAACCCGACACCTCCCCCGCCCGAGCTGCGGCGGAGGGAGCCGGAGCGGGGCGGGGCGCTGGGCGGCTGAGTCCCCGCCGCAAACTGCGAGTTCTCCCTCCAGGACCCTCTTGGTCCCGGGTCGGGAGAGGGGGCGGCGAGACTCGGCCCCTCCCTCAGGGGAGCCCTGACCCGGCCACCAGACCCTTAGGCCTGGGAACCCGACGAGGGTCCGCCGCCTGCCAGGAGGTCGCCGCTTCCGTACTCACTGATTTGCATGCAATTTGCATACGGCCCACTCCTTGGGTCACGTGCGGCCCAGTACCCGAGCGGCACCCCCTCCAGTCTCTACGCCCTGCTCTGTCAGTGGGGTCCGGCCAGGCGCGGAGCCCTCTTTCAGATCCTCAGGGTGCAGCCCGCCGGCTCCCAGACCCTCTCTCCCTGCACCGCTCAGGCTCCGGGGACCCGGGTCTGTCAACTCTGGCCTTTCCCCTCCGCTTCTGTGGGCTTGTCTATAAATAACCTGGCCCTGCGCTTGGGATGCGCAGTCAGAGGTAATGGGAGAAGGGGACAGCTGAGGAATCAGTAGGAAGCTCTGGGAAGAGCTTTCTGAGGGCCTGAGCCTGGGAATGGGGGAGCTACACCCCCAGAGTGGCCAGAGGAGGTGGGGGTCGCTGGATGTCAGGATTGAAGAGTTGCTACCCACTTCCTGCTGGGGCTGAGGTGGGCATGGAGGGTAGACTTACCCCAGGCCTCCATCCTAGTCTGGCCCATTGGTTTAGCCCCATCCCTGGTCCCCATCCCCTCAGACTGCCTGCTAAATAAAAAATTTCCTTCACCTGGCATCCTGCTTTCTCCAAAAAGCCTCCCTATAGTCCAAAAAGGAAGAGAAACTCTGAGCCTGGGCCTGGGGGAGGGTGGGAGGTGGAAAGAGTGGCATCCCCAAAAATGAGTGCTAGTCAGGCAAACAGCTTTAAGACAAGTCTTTCTGCCCCTTTCCGAAGAGACTAGCCACCCCCAAGGTCCCCTAGATTAGAAAGTCAGGAGCTACTGCACTGGTCAGCGTTACTGTGAAAAGCAGCATCTGCTCACATATCCTGCCTGCCTGGAGGGACTTGAGCGTTTGCAGTTGCTAGAACAGAAGATATTGTCTGGGACAGTTCCTGGGACCAGATCTACTGGGATCATGGCTTTGTCTTCTCTCCACCCTCTGGCATTGGGGAATTGTTTCTCCCATCCCAAGACTTGGAACCCCAAGAAAGGTCCCAAGAGATGGAGTCAAATCTAGTCATTGAACAGGGGTCCGGAGTGAGGCAGAAAGTCCTCCATGATTACATGGCAAAATGGCACTGGAGCTGGGACTCAGACCCAGCCTTCTTGATCTGGGAATCTCTCCTTGGACCTCAGGTGAGTCTCCATGCTCACCTGAAAGGAACGAATGCAAAGAGTTGTTCTCTGAGACTAGGGGTGCTGAGCGCAGCACCAAATCCGGGGGGGAGGCAGTGGTTCCAGCCTGGAGCCTCCGTGCCTCAGCCCACTTTCTCTCTGGCTTCAGGGATCCCCTTTTTTATGGGAAGAGCACTGGCCGAGGGCAGACTGGGCAGAGGCTAGTGTTCCTGAGCCTTGAGGAGACATCCAGAAATAGACGGGGGAGAGTCACATTTCTGAGCAGCTGTTGGGGGAGGTACAATATAAAGGGGGAACCTGCCCTCCCCATCCCCTGGAGGCCATTACAGGAGACCAACGCCAGCTTCCCTGCCCTGGAGAAGGCCTAGGTAAGGGGCTCACACCCTCCTCTTGGCACTGGGCTGGGAAATAGTTTTTTAGGGGAAATTTGAGGTATTAATGGCAGAGTTTTAGGAATCATTAGGACAAGTTTTAGGGAATCTTTTATCTTAGTCTGCTTTATCTGTCTGTTTTTCATATTTCTGGAGGCTGGAAGTCCAAGATCAGGGTGCTAGCACGGTCAGGTGAAGGCTCCCTCCCTGGATCATAGCCAATACCTTTTCACTGTGCTCACAAGGTGGAAGGGAGCGCTGTAGGGTCTCTTTAGTAGAACACTAATCCCATTCAAGTAGGCTCCACCCTCGGAAACTAATCGCCTCTCAAAGACCCCACTTCCTAATACCATCACATAAATGTTAGGATTCCAACATATGAATTTGAGGTAGACACAAACATTCAGACCATAGTACCTTTGATAGAGAGGTTTGGGACCATTGGGAAATTTGGGGATTCCTAGGGAGAAATCTGAAGTCACATCCCCAGAAGGGAATGTTTAGTGAGGGCCCAAATAAGGGGAAACTGATGAGAAGTGTCCTAAGCAGATGAGAAGGACAGAAGGGCAGCTGGGATATGAAAAGGAGTTGCCTGGTGCCTCCACTTCCTTGACTCCCATGCCTTCCCCATTACTCTGGCCCCCATCTGATTTCCCCCCAACACTGGGGAAAAAGTTATCAATCCACCTGTTTGCAGTGGTCTACATTATTAGTTGTACCCAGAAAACCTCTCAGATTCTTAGCAAACATTCCAGGAGGCCTCACCTGAGCCTAGCCTTGGACTGAATTCTGGGGACACAGAATGGGTCATACCTGGTCCCTGCCCTCAAGGAATTCACAAGCCAGGAGGGGAGACAGACACATAAGGGCAGTCCAGTATGATCAGGACAGTAACAGGAGCCCAGAGGAGACAGAGGGCTTCCTGGAGGAGGTGACCCCTGAGCTAAGCCTAGAAAAGTGGGTAGCAAAAGAAGGGCATCCTCAGCAAACGGCAGCATGTGCGGAGCCACAGAAAGGGAAATAGCGGAGCCCTGCCTGGAACTTTGTTCTGTACTGCAGCCAAGCAGGGGTGGTGGGGCAAGAGGCTAAAGAGATCCTGGAGGGCCGGTCACAGAGGGCCTCAAACACCGGAGGGGGTTGTATTCTGTCCTGAGAGACTCTAACTGGCCTTGCTTAGGTCGTGTGTCCATCCACGAGCCAATCGCAATGGCCAGGGTAGTAGAGCACCAGTTTGGGGTCATGTGTTCCCCCCATGGGGATAATTCCCACCTGAACCCATGGGCTGGATTCTCCACAAGAAAGAGAGAATTTATTATAGACGCTCAAGCTTCTTGTGTGACTTTCAAGAGAACACAGACAAGAGTTTAAGTAGATTTTGCTGCCACATACTCTGCCCATTAGCACTCCACCCTGGAATTGGGAAGCAGCATCTCATGCTTCACGCTCCACAGTGATGCTCTTTTCGGTTCTATATACTCTGTGCCTCCTCTGGTCAGCTCTTCATTTAAACCCCACTTCTGGTACAAATTTGTTTCTGTTAGGCTCTTCTGGTTCCTTTTGTAACATGCATTACATGCTACCTGAAATTACTCCACCTCCACCTCCAGTTCTCGAGAATTTAAAGGAGCAGGGGTTTTGTTGTTGCTTCTGATCATAATTGTATCCTCAGTGCCTGATACATTACAGGTGCTCAAAAATTCTTTGTTGAGGGAGGGAAGATAATGAATTCAGTTTGGGACATGTCAAATTTGAGAAAAACTGCTGCTAACTCCATTGCCCAGAGAAGTTCATACCTCAATTTAAATTGTACATTGGTAATATATAGGATCTTAGATTTGGAGACTCATAAAATTATAGACACATAGAATCCCAGTGTCTTAGAGACAATGAACTGTCCAAACTTAGTCCCTCCAAGAGCCAGAGGGGATGATGGAGCAGGGATACTTAACCTGAGTGACACTGGGGCAGAGGCATAACCACCTGAAATCTGTGAAATGTTTGTGTGAAGGTGCAGATATCCATTCTCTGAGGACAGATTTTAGCTTTCATCAGATTCCCAAAGATAAAGAACCACTGACTGTATTACCATTTGTGCAAAAGAAGGAAAACAGAAATGCCTGTGAATTTCCCTGTGTATGCATAGCATATCTCTGGAAGGATACACAAAAAACAGATGCATCGGTTGCCTCTGGGAGATGAGGTTGGGATTGGGGAATTAATGAGAAAAACACGTTTACTGTATGCCTTTTGGACTACTGACATTTTGAATAATAAATATGTACTGCCTTTTAGAACATTAAGTTAAAACTTTAAAATATTAAAAATTAAAGTTATGACCCGGCGGGGCGTGGCTCAGCGGTTGAGCGTTGACCTAGGATCCAGGCGATCAGAGTTCGGTTCCCGGTCAGGGCACATGCCCAGGTTGCGGGCTCGATCAATGACTCTCATCATTGACGTTTCTCTCTCTCTCTCCCCCTCTCCTTTCCTCTTTCTGAAATCAATAAAGATATATTTAAAAAAAAAAATTAAAGTTATGATTGATCCTATTAGTGAGAAGGGGTACAAATTAAAAAGCAGATACCATTTGTGCCCACCAGTTAAGTGAAACTTAAAGAGAGATTAATAATATCCAGTGTTGGCAAAGATGTGGAAAAAGGACACTCTCACTCATTGTTAGTGGGAGGGCAAACTGGTACGTTTTGGATGGCAATCTGGTGGTGCCTATCAAAATAAAAAATATTCATATCCTTTAAATATCATATTAGTTCTTGATATCTTTGCTATAAAGATATGCACACACAAGTAGAAAAGTATATATGTGGATATTCATGCAATATTATGTGTAACATAAAAAATGAGGAAAAAGCTTGTGTCCATTAATAAGGTAGTGATTAAGTTATGGTTTAACTATACCGTGAAATACCATGCTGCCATTATAATGAACAAAGCAGATATATATGTATGACATGGAAGAAGTACATGATTTATTATAAAATTACAGAATGTGTATTTACATGTAAGCATGTTCCCTTTTTATTTTTTGGGAAAAAAAAGACAAAAACAGGTTATATGCAGAAAACTATGTATGTATATTCAAGTATATTAAATGTATGTATAAAACTATTTATATTTAAAATGATATTATTTGTATGTGCATAGGGAAAGGTCCTGAAGGATACTTTTATCACAGGCCAACCCCTCCCTACTGGCAGGCATGGGTAAGAGTGGAAGGGGAATGCAGAGGGAGGGAAAAAAGAAAAGGAACTTGGATTTATATTTCACTCATGCATTTTTCCCACAATAAGCATGCATTACTTTGTAATAAAATAAACAGAAAAGAAGCAGCAGCACTGGCTTAGAAACTGTCTGTTCCAATCCTGACCCAAAGCCGGGTGCCTTCTTCTTGGTGCTACTTTGGGCCCCCAGCATGCCCACCCACAGGGTGCAGGAGGCTGTGATTCCCTTAAGCTTTCCTTGGGGAAGCAGGTACTTTCTGTCCGCTCCCCCTCCGAGTCCCTCTTTCCTCACCACTTGGGAATCTACATCTTTCCTGACCTAGAAGCAGTTGAGGGCTCAGTGGAAGAGGGCTCAGCTCTCAGCAGGACTGGAGGGAGAGGGGAAGACCTCTGGATCCCCAAGCCCTGCTTTAAGCCTCTCTGGAGTCCTGCTGTGGCCCCAGCAGCTGATCACTCCTGCCTCTGCCCTGTTCCAGCCTTACATCCACCAGGGGAAGCCAAGGCCTCTCGCCGTGGCAGTCAAGCTCCTTCATGACTGGCCCCAGTCTTTTTGAAAATCCCACACTGAAAGTTCTGCCACACTAGACAAAATGTCTCTTACTCTTTACATCCTGAGAGGTCCTACCTCCAGTTCCTTTGCTCTTCTCGCTCCTGCTGCCTCACACTCTTTTCCCACCCCATACTCCAAACCTTTCTCTCCTTGTCTCCTCTGATTGAAGCTTTATTATCCTATTCATCCTGCAAGTCCCTGTTCACACGTCACCTCCTCTAGGAAGTCTCCCATGTTGCTTCCAGCAAGAAGGGTCCTCTTTCTCTCTTCTGAGCCTCCATTTCTATGTTGTGACTCTGTGCCAGGCACTGGGAGTGGCACAGACTAGGTGTCAATGAATGTTTGTTAAACTGCATAGGTTAACATTCCCATTTTCCAGATGAGGAAACTGAGGCCCCAAAAGAGACAGACCCAAGGTCACCTCCAACATGCAGACTCCTGCTATCATGTCTCTGCTGCTTGTGTCCATAGGCCTCATGGAAGCACTTCAGGTACGGTCTGCTGTCCCCGTGCCAGCAGGGAGTTGAGCTGTCAGCTTCTTCTGAACTCTGGAAGGAGGAGCAGAGGGGGGAGAGAATGCCTGATGCTTCCCTCAGGACTCGCTCAGCCCGAGGGGACAGCCCCAAACCCCAGTCTGGGGGAGTTTGCAGTTAGCAGTTCCCAACCGCCCCCTCCCCCTCCAGGTGTGTTTGGGGCCCTTATAGTGTCTTTCTCAGCCCAGTGGAGGGGAAAGCAGGATAGGCTCCCACACTCCTAGGGCTCATCCTCTCCGCCCTTGCTGCTCCCTCTCCCTCAGAGCCACCCCGTCACACGACGAGAACTCTTCTCTCAAGAAAGGCCCCTGGACATGGCCCCAACCTCCTTTGATGACCAGTACACTGGCTGCACAGCAGCCATGCTCGCTGCTCTCCCAGATCTCAACCGCACGGAGTTCCAGGCCAACAAAGTGTATGCCGAGAGCTGGGCGCTGGCCAGCAGCCAGTGGCAGGAGCGCCAAGCCTGGGGGCCGGAGTGGGCCCTCAGCGCCCCCCGGCTGCCCCCCGCACCCCCTGGCTTCCGCGCTGAGCACGGAGTGGCCCTCCTGGCCTACACGGCCAACACCGCCCTGCACAAGGAGTTCAACGCGGCCCTGCGCGAGGCGGGCCGCACCCGCGTCCACTACCTCCAGCGCTTCTCCTTCAAGACGTTCCATTTCCTGCTGACCGAGGCCCTGCAGCTGCTGAGCAAGGCCCAGGGTGCTCCCCGGTGCCGCCAGGTGTTCCGGGGGGTGCAAGGCCTGCGCTTCCGGCCGGCAGGGCCTGGAGCCACCGTCCGCCTGGGGGGCTTTGCCTCGGCGTCCCTGAAGAATGTCACAGCCCAGCATTTTGGTGAGGAGACCTTCTTTGGTATCTGGACCTGTCTCGGGATCCCTATCAGGGGCTACTCCTTCTTCCCTGAGGAGGAGGAGGTGCTGATCCCCCCCTTTGAGACCTTCCAGGTGATCAACAGCAGCAGACCGGCCCAGGGCCCCACCCGTATCTACCTGCGGGCCCTGGGCAAGCACAGCACGTACAACTGCGAGTACATCAAAGGTGAGAGGGGCACGTGGGTGAGCAGCTGTGCGGAAGGTGGGCTTCCCACCCTGTTCTCAGGGGATACATACAGAAACATTAAAAACAAACCAACAGTGAGAGGGCCACGGCAGTCCTGTCTCCCCATCCCTCCACCCTTCCATCTAAGGGGAGACAGAGCCTTCTGAGGTGGGATGCTTCTCACCCCTGGCAGTGTCTGAGCCAGAGCTGGCCACTTGCCTGCTGGGAGGCTGAAGAGGGTTCCTGACCAAGGCAGGGGTCTTTGGCCATTTGAGGGCCAAACAGACTTGGTCAGGCTTTTCTCCCGGCTGTAAGCTGGAAGGGAATGAGTCTCTAGCTACAGTACTGACACACAGACTGCTGTCGCTAGAAATGACAAGAATCCCAACCTCAGTTTCCAAGAAGAGAAAGTTTATTTGATTGAACAGAAATCCTGTGCTGTTGTGTGTGTTGGGTGGGGGCCAGGATGGGGGTGAGAAGACCTCATGTGGATGCTGTGCCCCTAAGTTCCAGCTCAGGCTGTGGCAGGTCTCAGATACTCTTGTCCATCCCCGCCCACCCCCGGACTAGCCAAAGGAGAAATCATGAGGATGGGCCTAGACTCCTAATCTGTGGGTGCTGTGGGCTACTGGTCCCAGCTGAGTAATGCCCAGGGGCTGGCAAGGCCCGGCTTTCATAGCTGGAGGCAGACTGTCTGCTGGAACTGTGGACCACATCTAACATGGGAAAATGTCCTGTGTGGCCTCAGTTCCCACCGCGGACAGCATCACACGTGTGCATGAATTGTCAGAAGGCGAGGAAAACATGCAAAGAATGTAAACTAGCCTGTCTTTGGCTGGGACAGGCCGGCGGAGGCAGAGGTGGGTGTGACAGGAAGGTGAAGGAAGCAGGAGTACCCCTTAGAACAGGCCCTGGTTTTGTGGGCTGGCTCCCTTCTGGCCCCGCTGCTCATAAATCAAGTCAGGCCTATGCAAGGAAGGTCTCACCATAAGGAAGCAGAGTTGGGGGGGAAAGTACCAGCTTTCCTAGAGCACATGGGGATGGCCCACAGGACCCCTTCCCATCCTGAGAGCGATTAAGCCTTTCATTCTTTTCTATTTCTTCTCTACAGACAAGCAGTGCAACTCTAGGCCCTGCCATCTGGAAAACTCAGGTAAAGGCTGCAGGCCTCTAGGACATAGGCCCCATTTGGGGATGAGCAGACTGCCCTGGGGTTGGACTCCTCACCTGGATGTCCCCCTTAGAAGGAAAACAACCCTCTTCTAATTAGAAAAAAAAAAAAAAACCCTCTAAAGCAGACGCCTGTGGGGATTGCTAACCTCTCTCAGAGGATGTATTTATATGTACCGGGCAGTGGTTGGGCGAGCTGACACGCCTGCCACCCTCTCTGGGGCTGCCCCTCCCTCACAGGAGACAGCTGTTCAGGCCCCAGAGAGATCTATGTTGCACAGAGGTGATGGAGGGCAGGGCTGATCCCACAGAGTCCTTCCTGGGCCTTCGCCCTCACCTGGAGAACCCTCTGTCTCTGTTACTGGCCTCAGCACTCCCTCAAATCACCTTCCAGATTGGAGGGTGGACATCAGGTATTAAGAGACCTGGGCTCTAGTCCAGGCTCTGTCCTCTCTTTGTGACCAACTATTCCCTTTCTGGGCCTCAGTTTCCCTATCTGTATAATAAGCCAATTGGACTAGATCCTCCCCAGTCATTTTCAGCCAGGACATCCCTTCCCTTCAATACCTGCTGTGCCAGGGCCTGCCTGGGCCACCCCTTCTCTAGGTGGGAACAGGCTTTTCCAGGGGAACCTACTGGAACAAGCCATTCCCAGGGAAGAAACACAGCTGCCCCTCCTCATGGGTCTCTCCTCTCCCTCTGGGCTCTGTGAACAGTGGACAAAAAGGAGCCCCAGTCTCCACTGTGTTCTCACCATTCTCCATGACATAGTACCCACTCAAGAGTTCCAGGAACCCCATGCCATGAATCCTTACCACAGCCCGGCAGTATAGGTACTGTCATCACCCTGTTGTACAAATGAGGGAACTAAGGCACAGAGAGGTGAAGCAACCAGCCCTACACCACACAGCTAGTAAGGGGTGGGGTCCAGAGAGCCTGACCCTAGAACCAAACTCTGAGCCACAACTCCAGGTTGGCCCCCACCTCCCCAGATACCATCTCATTTTATCCCTCACTGCACAATAACCTATCAGAAGGAGGCAGAACACAGAGTATCACCCTCATTATATAGTAAAGTGAGACCCAGAGATGGAAGTGACTTTCCCAAAGTGACAGAATAAGTTAGTAGCAAAGCCAGAGCCAGAAGCTAGGTCTCCAGCCTCCAACCTGCTTCTTTGAGTTTTGATAATGAAATTTCATGCACTGGAAAAGTTTAAGATCTCCCTCAGCCCCCGCCCACCAGCACCTCTACTACCAGGGTTTGGGCAGAGGAGCCAAGATCAGCGTCACTAGCTCCCATTCAGATCTCTACCCACGCTTCATCCCACCCTGCAAGGCCTTGTGTGTCCATAGGAGGCAGGAGGACAGACCTAATAACCTCTGGTATCTCCCAGTCTCTTCCTCTCTGTTTACCTTTCTCTAAATTCTTTTTTTTAATTAAATTTATTGGGGTGATATTAATAAGATTATATAGGTTTCAAGTGTACATTTCTGTGATACATGATCTGTATACTGCATTTTGTGCTCACCACCCAAAGTCAAATAGTCTTCTGTCACCATACACTGTATTTGACCCCTTTTATCCTTAACAACCCCTCCACTCCCATTCCCTCTGGTAACCACCATACATGTCTGTATGTCTGTGAGTTTTTGTCTGTTTCTCTTGTTTGTTCATTTGTTACTTTCAGTTTTATATCCCACGAGTGAAATCATATGGTTTTTTAAAATTTATCTTTATTGTTGAAAGTATTACATGTCACCTTTCTCCCCGCCATTGATCCCCTCCTCCCTGCTCCTGCCTCCACCATACAGTTCTTAACTTTTTCTGACTTAGTTTACTTAGCATGATAATTCTCAAGGTCTATCCATGTTGCAAATGGCAGTAGTTCATCTTTTCTGAGTAGTGTTCCACTGTATATATGTACCACATCTTTTTTATCCAATCATCTGTCAAAGGACACTTTGGTTGTTTCCATGTCTTGGCCACTGTGAATAATGCTGCAGTGAACACAGGTGTGCATGTATCTTTGCAAATATATGTTTTCAAAATTTCCAGGTAGATATATAAAAAAGGGGTTTTGGGGTCATATGGTAACTCTATTCTTACTTTTTTGAGGAGCCTCCATAGTGCCTGTACCAGTTTACATTCCTACCAGCAGTGAATGAGGGCTCCTTTTTCTCCACAACCTCCCCAACACTTGTTATTTGTCTTATTGATAACAGCCACTCTAACAGGTGTGAGGTGGTATCCACTGTAGTTTTAATTTGCATTTTCCTAATAGCTAGTGAAGTTGAGCATCTTTTCATATATCTGTTGGTCGTTTGTATGTCCTCTTGAGAGAGGTGTCTGTTCAGGTCCTCTGCCCATTTTTTAATGGGACTGTTTGTTTGTATGGTGTTGAATTGTATGAGTTATTTATATATTTTGGATATTGACCCCTTGTCGGAGTTGTTACCAAATATTGTCTCCCAACTTCCCTAAATTCTTGCTCTTTGACTCTGTCTCCCATCATACTGTGTGCACCAGTGTTTCCAGCTCACTCTGCTTGTTTCTCATCTTCTTTGTGTACCTCACTTCACCCCTAAATATCTCTCTCGGCCTCTGTTTCCCTGCAGGCATGGGCCAGGGCCCCTTTTCTGCAGTCTGGTCCTTTCCACTGCTGCTCTGGTTCCTTGTCGGAAGAGCCTTTCCAGAAAGTTCAGGCCTCCTCTGACCCATCAGAATCTGAACAGCCCTGCCTGTCACCTCTGCCCAACATGAGGATGTCGGCCACATGTGTGCCTGAAGTGTAGCCAAGATCTGTAGAAGCTCCATCTGCAGGGAACTCTGGGACCTTCTCTGGCAGCTGCCAGGCCTGATGGTGGAGAAATAGAATTTGGGGCCTGAATTTTACCCAGTGCTCTAGGAGTGACACATTGAAGAGAGGTAGGGGGACTCCAGGACAGGCAACAACTCACTTGGAGGTAGAAGATTAAACTAGTGGTGTCGAGGTGCTTGGGGAGGAAAGCACTTGGCCGTGGTACTTGCTGGTGTTACTCAAATTCCTCACATGCGCACAGGAAGTTCTGATTTACTCCTCCAGGGAGCTTTCTCTGACTTCTCTGCCCCTGCTGGGTAAGGGTGCTGCCTCTGTGCTCCCAGAAGTCCTGGGGGTTTCTCTACACCACATGTCCGTGTCTGTTGCCCATGTCAGATTGTGAGCTTCCTGAGGTCTGGGACTGGGTCTGAGGCAAAGAGGTGGTGCTGGGGGACGTGTGCAAGTCAGTAGGAACAAGTGCCTGTGAACAGCTGGTCCCCACAATGTCCCTACCTTGCATACTTTCAAGTTCTCTGAATGTCATTGTGTGGGAATGGGGTGGATTGAAGCTAACCCCAGAGAGAGGGGAACAGAAAAGACCGCAGAGAGCTTTAGGTCCTCTGCCAGGGTCTTGGTCAAATCTGTCATTTTCTAATGAGCAAAGATGTAATTCCTGTTTTCATCCATGAGTCAATCCTAAGGCTCCTGTTTCTAGAGAGACAAACCTGGACCCCCATCTCCCATCACCACGGGCCCCAAGGTAAGACAGGACATAGAGGAGGTGCCAGACACACACTCACTTTATGGTAAGTTGGGGCTTTGGGGCCAAATCCTTATGTGGCCTCCTGCCCTAGAAACTAGGTCATGAATCTGAATCCCCAATCCATTTCCCTGAGCCCCTAGGCAGGCACAGGCAAGACCAAGTTCCTGTAACAGCAGCCACTGAGGAAAGAAAAGAAGGCAGGAAATGTGGCGGTTCTGTTTCTCATAACCTGCACTCTCCCCAATGAAAGCTCCAATACTCATCATTGAAGTTCAGTTCTGTCCCTCCAGGACTGCACTTGGACCTTGATTCTCCTTAGAGTTCCTCTTCTGTAGGATTTAAGAGAGTGGCAAGCTCTAGATTTTTCTTAGAGATCAGGACACATAGACAACAAGTGCTCCTTCGTGATGTGTGAAGTCAGCAATGCTGATCCTGAGAGAGGGTGTCGTGGGCTCTTAGGCGCAGTGGGGAGAGACTGAGTGGTCTTTCTGAGGGTCAGCAACCACCTGGCCTTTCCATCCCTGTCCGGAATTGCTGTGGTTGCAATTGTTGTGGACTCACAGGGCCTGCACCAGCACCAGGAGGCTCATGACCAGGGCCATGGAGAAGAAGATGCCCAGGAAGAAGCGGTCCATCACACGGGCCAGGCGTTTCCAGTCCTCATGGCGGTGCTGGGCAGCCCGGTGGCTGCGGAAGGTGTTAGCGATGGTGGCTACGTGGCGCAGCAGGGCTTCCTGATGGCACAGACACCGAGGCTCATGGCAAGGGCCTGCTGGGAGGCCAGCCCCTTCCTCAGGAGGCTGGGGGCTGTGAGGTGACTCGGGCCGTCTAGATTGCCCACAGGGCTCCCCTCGTTCTCGCACGCACAGGCCCCGTGCCAGATATCCCAGTAGGAAAGCCCGAGCCCAGGCTGGCACTGGGCGGGCACTGGGACCACAGTAATGCAAGTTCATGATAAGGATAGTGAGTGCCGTGGAGAAGGTGACCATGGTCATGGTGGCCATGTAGTACTTCCCTGCAAGAGACAGAGTGAGGTAGGGCACAAAAGATGAACTCAGGGGGCCTGAGCTTCCCAACCACCTCTGCATAAATAGGAACCCACCATGAGGTTCTCAGGACCCTCCAAGCCCAATGGATGAAAGAGGAAGGAGGTAAGGGCCAAGGTCTCCCCAGTCCGCATCCCCACAAGTGGGTTCTCAGAAGCTCCCTGCTCGCTAATTTTTCCCCTCACTGCTGGAGGCTACACTTACCCACAAGTCACCCTCTCAAATGGCAGCCACGACATGGGGCAAGTGACCCATCCTTTCAGTACAACGGGGATTACAACAGAACCTACCTGTAGGCCTCTGGAGATGCTTCCCTGAATTAATAACCGTCAAGCGCTTAGGCGCACTCGGTATACTTTGCCTATCATTATGACCCTGGAGACAGTGACCTCCCTCCATCAAGTTCTTGAAAAAAACGACAGTCTGTTTACTCTTCCCCATCCGTAAGGGAAGGGTGTCCTCCCTGGAAGGGGCGCCCTCCTTTCGGGAAGAGGCGTGCTCCCAGGACGACCCCCTCCCATACCGAAGCGGGGCCACTCTGGCGACCCAGGCCCCGCCCCTGTACTGGTGGGGACCCCGCGCATCGGCCTGTGCCCCAGGCCCCCGACGCCCCGCCCGCACCCCACCCCCGCCAGCCCCTCGCCCCCTCACCGATGAGCGGCACGCTCTCCGCGGGGGGCATGCTCTCGGCCAGGATCAGCTGGAAGACCGTGAGCGCCAGCAGCACGGTGACGCCCAGCGACACTTTCTCGCCCGAGTCGGCCGGCAGGTGGAAGGCGAGCGGCGCGAGCAGCGAGATGAGCACGCAGGGCAGCAGCAGGTTGCACACGTAGGCGGCGGCGCGGCGGCGCAGCAGCAGCGTGAAGGTCACGTCCGGGTAGGGCTCGGAGCAGCAGCCGTAGGTGAGCACGCGCCGCCGCGCCGGCATGCCCAGCACGCGCCACTCCACGTTCTCCACGAAGTCGGCCAGGCTGGCGCCGTCGCCGCGCGGCCGCACGTCCAGCTGGTGGCCGCCGTGGGTCCAGGAGCCGAACGTCAGGCCGCAGCGCTGCGCGTCGAACGGGAAGGCCGACACGTCCACGCGGCACGAGCTGCGCGTGATGGCCGGCGCGTCCCAGCGCACGGCGCCGTCGTGCCGCAGGACCACGTTGGTGCCGGCGGAGGCCGGCGGCTGCGCGTCGGCTCTGCGGGAGGGGGTGGGGCGCCCTGAGGCGGTGGCCCGACGCCGCCGGGGCGGGAGGGGCTGTGAGCCGGCGGCCGCCGGGCCTCCGCAGGGCGGGGGGATTGTGCCCTGCGGAGGGCCCTCTGCGCTTTCGGAGGCCTAGAAGGGGCAGCGCCCGAGAGCCCACAAAGGATATCGATCTAGGCCAGGGCGGCGTAGAAAGTCCTCTGCAAAAGTTGGCACGTGGCGGCACAGTGGCTTCCCTTGGGTGTCATCTGCTGAGATTGTCGAGGGGCCCCTAGGGAAATATGCCCAGCCACGTGTTGTCTGGGAAACAAGAAAGAGGATGCCCTAGAGGGCCCTAGGCAGCCTCTGGGGAGCCCTGAGTCTGAGAGCCGGC
Organism: Miniopterus natalensis; assembly: GCF_054644295.1. Classification (NCBI taxonomy): domain Eukaryota; kingdom Metazoa; phylum Chordata; class Mammalia; order Chiroptera; family Miniopteridae; genus Miniopterus; species Miniopterus natalensis. The sequence goes on from NC_142091.1 coordinate 40,414,561, forward strand.
CGGGAAGGGTGGAGTGTGCCATAAAGAGCACTTGTGCCCCTCGCTGGGGGAGATACAGAACTGGTCCAGGAACGCACAGTGGGTTCCTAGGAGACATTCGGCCCGGGTTGCCTTGGGACAGCCTCAAGGCAAGGGGCTGTCAGGAAGCCCCACTGGGCCATGTAGCCACCACTGCCAACACCTGGGTTAAAAGGGTCCTGGGGGACAGCTTCCAGGGCAGCATAGCAGCTGGTGAGGCGGAGGCATGGGGGATAAGTGCATGCCCACAGCCAAGGGCAGCTCTAGGGAGGGCTGGGCGAGGGGAGGGGCCCAGGCAGGCAGTACTTGTTATAGAGGACGATGTCTGGCCGCCACACGAGACTGCTGGGGATGCGTATGGCATCCAGGCCACCATAGTCGTCCGGGTCCCATCGTAAATAGGCATCTGTCCACTCCTGTCGGATCCACAGGTATAGGGTCAGCACTTGGTTGCGCTCATCCTAGTTGGGGTCAGAAAGTGGACACAGATGTGGACACATGTACATGCATATCCTCCCCTGTGTGTGCACACTCACCTATAGATCTCTGGTCAGTACCCACAAACCCAGCTTGCCCATATAGTCCAGTTCCTACCCAGGCCTTGTTGTGACCTTGGCAGGTCCTTCTCTTCTCCAGGCCTCAGTTTCCTTAGTAGTTACATGGGTGATAATCCCTGCTGGGCAGGGATTCAAGTGTGCAAAATGTTGGTCACCCCATGGGCACCCAACTGTATCCAAGTTAGCAGCTATTATTATTAATGTTAATGTTTACAGAAAAGAATTGTTAATGAATAATCCCAATCTCCCACCCCCAAATTCCTCGACACTCACGCTCCACAGTTATACAACCACCACAACATACCATATCGATGATCTGGGACAATGTCACCTCCAGGGTCACGTTCAGAGCCTGATCTGTATCTGCCACAGGTCTCAGGGCACTTGTGTAGTTGGCGAAGAGGTCACGGAACAGCTTGTGAGCCAGCCTGCCCTCAGCTCCCAAGCACTCTGGGGGACCAGTAAGAAGGTTTACCCTTGTCCAAGAGACTGTGCAAACCCTCCACCCACACAAGGCTGGGGCTGTCACTTGCTCCACTCTCTCACAGTGGTCTGACTGGTCCTCTGTCCCCCAGGCTGGGACTCTAATTCTTCCCTGGCCTCCTAGGGATAAATGAAGTGAAGTAGGTGGAGTGAATTGGAACTGTCTTCTGAAGCAAGGCTGATTTCACCCCCACACCTTTCCTTTCCCCAAAACCTGGATTCTGCCTGCCCTGCCACGAATGCTAGAGGGGCCCAAATAGGCCACAAGAGTCCCAGCTCTCACCCAGGCATCTGAACCCCATTGTCCCACCCCTTCCTGTCTCTCAAACCTGCCTCCACTTCTCCAGTTGCACTTCCGTTAATTTCTTCAAAGCCTCTGACACTATGGGCCAGTCCCTCCTGAAAACACACCCTTCCCTAGGCTTTTGTGACACACCATATTGTCCTCCATCCCTGAATTAAGCCTTGCTTCCCAGAATCCTGTCCTTGGCCCTCGTCTCCTTTTTCTCCGGTCTCCTGAGCTCCAGATCCATATATACAACAATCCACTCTTGAATGTCCTGTAGGCACCTTAAACTCTCTAGGTCCAAAATAGGAACTCATTTCCTCCCCCCATGCTCTGGAAACCTGATCCTTGTTTGGTGTTCCGGGTCCCAGCAAACAGCACCCCCCAGTGACCTCAGCTGGAAATTTGGGAATTACAGCTCCCTCCTCCTGTCCGTTACCCCTGCAAACCAAACAATACCCATAACCTGTCAGTCATACTGCTGAACATCTTTTGAATGTTTAATTTCCTCTCCAGCTCAGGCCTCATCCTTCCTCTCACAGACCACAGCAGCAACAGCCTCCTCACTGCTCCCCTTTGCCTAAGGCTCAGCCTCTGTAATCATCCTCCATACTTTTGAGAGATCAAGCTTTTAAACATGCAAATCTGACCAGGCCAGTAACTGCTCAGAACCAGTCCATGGCTCCTCATTGCCTGCTGGATAAAGCCCCAACTTAGTCTGGCATTCAAGGCCCTTCATTTTCTGGCCCCTGGTTTTGCCAGCCCTATCTCTGGGAGTAACCCCCAGCTCACCCCTCCCACCTCAGTCAAGCAAATCTCCTCTTACCTTTTTCTGCACCCCCTTCCCCACCCTCCCCAGGGAGCTTGTTCTCCAGCACAGGTACTGAAGAGAGAGCATGTGGGGAGAGATTTAGGGGGACAAGGACAGCAGCAACACCCAGAGAGGCCAGGCCTGGTTTACTGAGCTTCATACCTGGAAGGAATGGGAGCAGGAACAGAAGGCCCAGTCTGGAGACAGAGAAGCCAAGACTGAAGTGGTAGCTTCTGGGCCCCATGGCTACTTGCAGGGCAGGTCTCTGGGTGTGAGCCTCCTAGCCCAACCTAGGGCAGCATCAGGGCCTGCTAGCAAGGATGGTGTGGACCGTACCTGGAAGTCAGAAGTAAGATCTTTGCCGGGTCCAGCTACCCACTGGAGAGCCCTGCAGCCCATCTGGTTATCTGACCCTCCTTTTAGTACCTGCCCTTGGATTTCAGTACTTGGTCCCCTGCACCTGCTGCTTCTCCTCTGCTGGTCCTTGCCTCTTCTGGCCTCTGTCTCTGCCCCGCCCCCCAACCCCTTTACCTCTCCCTCAGCCTGTTTCCTTCAGTCTGTGTCTGTAACTTTCTTGGTCTCTCTTGGCTTCCTTGTCTCTAAACTCCCTCTTTCCACTCTGCTCTTTTCTCCTCCTTCTATCTCAGTGCCCCCTCCCCCCGCCGATTTCCTGCCTCCATTCCCCATACCTAAGCTCGGGATGAGCCTGGTGCATTCTCAGCAAGACAGGGGAAGAGACTCCATCGTTCCTGAGCCCTCAGAGGCACAGGACAGCAGGCCTCTCCTCTTGGCCCTTTTCATTAGCTTAATTACACCTGTGCCCAAGGGAACAGAGCAACAGAAACTGACACCTCAGGCCACTGGGACCTGAATTATTCAACTTCTGTAAGGCAGCACCCAGGCTCTGCTCAGGCCCAGCTTGAAGGCTCAGGCCCAGCTTGAAGGTGGAGGGTAGAGAGATGTCAGGTTCAGGATCTGTAGGACAATGGGGCTTAAGGGTGTTAGAGGCCAGAACCTATGGATAGTAACTGTTCTCCCAGTTCTGCCACCCAGGAAAGGACTGAACACATCTGTCCAGGTGCTTGGTGCCAAGCAAGCTCTCCATTCCTGCTGGGAGTGGTGCTAAGCCGTATGTTGTTCCAGGTGGCAACTAAAGCAGGAAATGCAGCCCACATCCTCGCCTGAGTCCCCACAGCCACCCCAATCTGAGCCTGTGTTCTCCCCTGCCCAAACACCATGGGCCATAGTGGGTATCAGGGAAAACAGACATTTAGAGTCACTTTCAGCTTAGAGCTGTCTGACCGCGGCAAGATGTTAAAACACTCTGGGGTTCAGTTTTCTCAAACAGGATAATGAGATTAACAGCCCTCACTTCAAAAGTTGTTAGGATTAAATGAAACCACCCAACAATACAAGGCAAGTGCCTAGCACATTGCCTGATGCTCAGTAACAATCAACAGTATTTGCACTACAGTGAGTTAGGGTATCTTCAGGAACACACATTGAGATTCACAAGCCCCCAGCCCCTGGCAACCACCATTCCACTATCTCTATGATTTTGACTACATATCTCATACAGCATTTGTCTTTTTGTGACTGGTTCATTTCACTTCGCATAATGTCCTTAAGGTTCATCCATGTTGTAGCATGTCATAATTTCCTTCCTTTTTAAGGTTGAATAGTGTTCTGTTTTTACTGCATTTTGCCTATCCATTGATGGACACTTAGGTTGCTACCACATTTTAGCTATTGTGAATAATGCTGTGAACATGGGTGTGTATCTCTTTGAGACTACTTTCAGTTCGAGTCTATACCCAGAAGTGGATCATATCGTTATTCTCTTATTTTTTTTTTATTTTTTTAAAAGAGGTCCAGCATTGGACTCTTCAGTTAAAAAAAATTGAGAGAAAAATTTTTTAAATTGATTTTAGAGGGAAAAGGAGAGAAACATCAATTTGTTGTTCCACTTATGCAGTCATTGGTTGATTCTTGTATGTGCCTTGACCAGGAATCGGACCCACAACATTGGCTATGGGGATGATGCTCTAACTAACTGAGCTATCAGGCCAGGGTGGTAATTCTATATATATATATTTAATATATCTTTATTGATTTCAGAGAAAGGGTGGAGAGACTTGAAACATCTATGATGAGTGTCATCATTGATCGGCTGCCCCCAGCATGCCCCTTACTGGGGACTGAGCCTGCAACCTGGGCATGTGCCCTGACCAGGAATCGAATCAAGATCTCCTAGATCCTAGGTTGATGCTCAATCGGGCAGTAATTCTATTTTTAACTTTTTGAGGGATCTCCATACCATTTTATGTAGCAACTGTACCTTTTTGTATTCCCATCAGCAATGCACAAGGGTTCCAATTTTTCCATATCCTCACCAACATTCATTTTCTGAGTTTTTGATAGCAGCCATCCTAATGGCTGTGGAGTGGTATCTCACTGTGGTTTTGATTTGCATTTTCCTAATGATTGGTGATGTTCAGCATCTTTTCACATGCTTATTGACCATCTCTGTATCATTTTTGGAGAAATGTCTACTCAGATCCCGTTTTTTTCATTTGGGTTATATTTTTGTTGTTGAGTTCTAACTCTTCTCTATATATTCTAGATATTAATCCCTTATCAGATACATAATTTACACATATTTTCTTCCATTCTTTGGGTTGCCTTTAACTCAACTGACTTTTAATTTGATTGATTTTAGAGAGAGGGAGGGGGGAAAGAGAAACATTGATTTTTTGTTCCACTTATTTATACATTCATTGGTTGATTCTTGTATGTGCCAGAATTGAGGATTAAACCCACAACCTTGGCATATCAGGATGATGCTCTAACTAACTGAGCTACCTGGCCAGGGCTTCATTCTTATTTAATGTAAGCATTAAATAGCTCTAAATTTTTCCCTTAATACCACTATCACTGTGTTTGGCATGTTGTGTTCTGTGCTTTACATACTAATTTCTCTTGTGGTTTTGTCTTTGTTCCATTGGTTGAATATGTTAATTTCTACAAATGTGTGAATTTCCCAGTTTTACTTCTGTTGCTGATTTTTAACTTCATCCCGTTGTGATCAGAAATGATGCTTTGTATAACTACCTTTTTAAAATCTATAGAGACTTCATCTGTGGCCTAAGGTATGGGTAACCTGGAGAATGTCCCATGTGCACTTGTCTGTCATTAGGTGCATGTTTGTAATTGTTATATATTCTTGCTATACCATTTTGCATTCCCACAACCACACCAAATCCGAACACTTAAATAGTACTTATCAGCCTCATCTAATTCCTTGCAAAACAGTCCTGTGAAGCGGTAACATCAGGGATCATTATCCACTTTACACAATGAAAACTGAGAATTAGAAGTGTGACCCAAAGTTTAAAACAAACAAATCCCCCAAAGCAGAACAAGGAAGTCTTGAATGTTAAGTATATGCCACTGGGCAATTTGAGACACCTCCCATATCCTCCACTGGGAATCCAGCCATATAAATATATGTACAGCAGCCAGGATTAATCAGCAATCTCACTCCTTCACCCCTAAACTTGCCCTTATAAACCTACTCTGTGTGTTTAGTACCAAACTGTTCTCTCTTCAACCAATGGTCAGTCGTCCTTTAGATTGCAAAGCAAACAAGGCTACCATAATACTCCTTGGGGCAAGAAGGCTCAAAACCACAAACGGGCCCTGGACAGCATAGCTTAGTGATTAGAGCATTGGCCAGAAGACCTAAGGGTTGCAGGTTCGATTCCCAGTAAAGGGCATGTACCTGGGTTGCAGGTTTGTCCCTCGTCTTGGTCAGGGTACATGCAGGAGGCAAGCAATTGATGTGTTTCTTTCAAATCGATGTTTCTCCCCCCCACCCCTCCACTCTTTCTAAAAATCAATGGAAAAAATATCAAGTAAGAATTAAACAAAAAAAAACCCCAAACCCAAAAACCACCAACAAATGGAAAGCCAGTAAAATACCACGAATGCTATAAACATTTCATTTTATTTATTTATTTTAAGAAAGTAGCTTCAGAAAAAGAGGAAAATAATCTAGATCATTTATTTATATATATATATATTTAATAAAAACCTTTACATAATCTTCATGCATAAAGATCCAGGAGTAGCCATGTTGTCTGTCCCAAGCTGTTACCTGGGGCGCTGCCTGCCCCTGAAGCCTGCCTCAGTGATGGTTTTACCTTCTGGGGCTGGAGATGGAGGGTGAGAAATGCTTTGGACTAGAATGGGAGGGACAGGGAGGACTACCCAACCTGCCATGTTTTATCCAAACTCTCAGGCAAATCTAGACAGGAGGTTTTAGCAAGACAACTGAAAACCAGGGACCAAGCTGAATTCTGGGAGCTTCCCAGAGACATGGGGTCTGAGATCAAGGGCTCCTGCACATGGTAGTAGGGAAGGTTTGGTGTTAATGGAACGTTCAAGGAAGGAATAAACAAGCCTTGAAAATCGACCCTCCATGGCAGGCACTCACTTCTACCCTATACAAATCAGAAAGACCCTGTTCTGCTTCCTAACTCAGTCCAACCCTCTTTTGACTCTAAAACTTTAACTCATCAACCTACTTAAGAGACAGATTCTCCTTCCTTCTGTGGATAGTTCATCTGTTAAGGAAGGACAGACTTACACTAACACATTTTTCCCATCATCTCTCCCACTCCTAAAGAGTCCTAGTATAAAAGGGCTAGGGTAGGAGCAGGGAAGCAGGATGGCATGTTCACAAGATCCAGAATGGGTGAGGGTGGAAAAGAATTCCCTGGTTCTTTGAGGGGATTCTGTCAAAGACGCCGTATTGACCATTTTTAAAAAGAAAAAAAAATATGAATGATCTTGAGGATTGTAAAAAGAGACTTGGCTTCTTTTCTGGGTCCTAAAATCCCTTATGCCATGTTCTGTATTAAGGATGCCCTGAACAATTGGAGGATGTTGCTTGGAGTGACAGGATAGGAGGGTGGCTATGGAGCCAACCCAGAGAACAGCAAACAGTGTTGATCAACTCAATGCAGGGGACCTCTGTGTGGTGAGTGTGGACGAGCATGTGAGTGTGGCAGGAGGATCCTGGGGCTCACTGGCTCCCAATAGTCAGTTCTTGAAGAGTCAGTTCTCGAAGGTAGGACTGTGTGAGACTACGCAGTTCCTCCAAGGCATAGTCCTCAGGCATGGGGAGCCGGCCAATGTGAGGAGCCAACAGGCGCAAAGGGACTCGCTGAACATCTGGCGTTGAGTCCAAGGTTGCATCAGGGGCATGCTGAAGGCTCAGTACCACCCGCAACAGGTTCGCTACACGTTTGGCCATGTCTTGAAAGAAAAAGTGGAATGAGCATCAAGGATAGAAGGTGGGGAAGGGTGGGCACCAGGACAGGAGGGCATGGAGTGTGTGTGTGATAATCATAAAGACAGGAAGCAGGCAGACAGAAAGCAGGGACTTAGAGACTTACCTGACTGAGCCAGGCGATCCTTGGCATTGTGACACTGGATTTGCTCTATCCGATTGCATAGTGAGGTCACTTTGGTTTGTAACTGCTCCAGCTCATAACCTGAGCACTCTACCTACAAAAAAGCAGAGAAACCATTTAGGCCAAGAGGAGCTCCCATCACCACAATCTTATCCATAGACTGACTATGCAAAACTCTGAACACTGAGGTGAAGGAGGGGAAACCCAAGAAACTGGCAGACAGTGCCATGTCACCAACATCCTGCCTACTTGCTGAGACTAAGACATGGTGTTAGCAGTAATACACAACAGGAAAGTAATATAGTGTACAGAGGCTTGGATTGGGCAAGTCTTGAGATCACCATTCATGAACCATGTACCTAATAAGCTCTAACACAACACCAAAAATCTAGACAAATCTTGGTTCAGAGGAATGGTATGATTTCTTTTTTCCCCCCCTCACCTGAGGATATTTTTTCCATTGATTTTTAGAGAGAGAGTGGAAGGGAGGGAGGAGGGGGACAGGGGAAGAGGGAGAAAGGGAGAGAAAGAGAGGAAACATCCATTGGTTGCCTCCGGCACGCACCTCAACTGGGGCCGGAGATCAAACCTACAACTGAGGTACGTGCCCTTGACCAGGAATTGAACCTGAGACCCTTCGGTTCATGGACCAACACTCTAACCACTGAGAAAACTGGCTAGGGCTGGTATGATAAGAATTTTTAAGAGCACAGCTTGTGAGAGATAAAGCCCAAACTAGCATTTAATTTAGGTCTCCTGACTCCAAGTTCACAGCCTTCTTCTGTCTAGCATTTCCCTGTGTTGCGATCCACTCCTATCGCTCCAATTACAACCTATGTGCTGACGATTCTTCAACCTTTATCTCAAGCCTAACATTCCAATCTTCCATTCCCTTTGCCAGGGTCACTACCCAAGCTCAGGTTACCATTACTTCTCACTTGAAATACCTTAAGAGCTTGATCACAATCCTCAGTGTCATCCTTCCATATCTTTTTTCCTATCACACTGTAGCCAGAGCAGTCTTTCTAAAACGCAAATCTGTACTTTTAGTCATTACTTATATTCTGAATATTTTCCAGCAGCATCTTATCCTTATTTGTCTCATATAATATAACTTTTGGTTAGCCCCCTGCCCTCAGACTCTGACATTAAAGCACCTCTACTAAGTCCCCTATCACTACCTCCTCGTCCAAATGACTCACTCAACCCTTCCAAGAAGTCTCTCTCATTGAATCCACTTGGGGGGCGAAGGGAGGGGGGTAAAGAGTCTATCATTTAATGTGTATACAAGTACTTTCCTTTTTATCCACCAGAATCCAGTCTTTAACGTGACTTTAAAACGAGGTGAACAAGACAAGGTCTTTGCTCTCATAAAACTTAAAAGAAAATGAAATAATATCAGATAGCAATAAACCCTGAAAAAACAAGCCATGCAGATCATTCATACAGGGTTATGTGACTACTGGGGGATCAGGAAAGGCTTCCATGAGGAAGGTCATATCCAAGTGGAGACCTGAACAACAGGAGAAGGTGACGCTTTACAGGCAAAGAGAACAGCTAAAACCGCCCCAAGGTGGGAATGTGAAGAAAGTCTATGTGGTGAAACTCAGGGTAAAGAGGAGAGAAAAAGATAAAACTAGAGAGGTTTTATATAGCAGGGGATCATAACCAGGGGTCCTTAGAATTCAAAGGGTCTGTGAATTTTGACTTAAAAAATAAAATATTTTTACTAACTTTTAACTAAAAGGATGGCGGCAGACTGAGTGGAAACTACACTGACGCTCCCAGGACCAAACTGAAACTACAACTAAAATATAGAAAAAACACCCTAAACAATCAACTGCAACTGAAGAAGAGCTGGAGAGCACTCTCATAATCAAGGAGGAAAAGTGGAGACCACAAACAGTCTGGTAGGAAGTGCAGAGGCATGAGAGGGCTGGCTAGGCTCCCATAGTCAGCAGCTGAAGGTCCAGAGGATATCTCAGCTGTGGGGGGTTCCCACTGAGGACTCTGGGGTCTAAACCCCAAGCTGGGCTTCCCAGCCCAGAGCACCAGAACTGAGAAAGGTGCCCATATAACATCTGGCTGTGACAAGCAGCAGGGTTTCTGTGTGCCAGGGAAAGACAGCTGGAAATGCAGGCACCCTCTTAAAGGGCCAATCCACAAGGTTTCATGTGTAGCTACTCACCTTGGGCTCTGGCAGAGGCAGAGTGGAATAGAGCAGTTTGAGGAGAATCCAGGGGAGCTGGCTGGGGGAATAGATCTCAGAGGGCACCCATCTGGGCCCTGGTGCTGAGTCATACCACATTCTGCAGAGGACATGTTTCTCAGACATTTACCTTCCAAGCAGCTTTTGCTTGGGGCGGGAAGGAACTGCTCTACCCTGCTAAAAAACTTCTGGCTCCACCCTGTGGAGTTTCTATAGCATGAGGCTCCTTAAGAGACTGATTAACAGCCTCTGGGTGCTCTGAGTCTGCCTGATTTGCTTCTGGACCCAGGGCTTGGAAAAACAGACCTTGGTGCACATCTTGGTCCTGTCCAAACACACCCAGCCCCAGCAGAGAAAACCAGGTATGTGGAAAACTTCAAATAGGGTACTCAAGGCCAGTCACAAACAGCATCTGACACAGAGACCACCCAAAAGACTGGGAGTCCTAGCAGATCTACCTAATACAGAGAAACAAATCCAAACAGGCAGCCAAAATGGGGAGACAAAAAAAACAAGCTCCAAATGAAAGAACAAAAGAATTCTCCAGAAGAAGGGCTAAATGAAATGGAGATAAGCAATCTATCAGATGCAGAGTTCAGAATACTGATCATAAAAATGCTCAACAGCATGAAAAAAAAGATATAGAAACTATGAAGGAAATTAAGAATGACAGTAGAAATAAAAAAAAAATTCGAAGGAATGAATAGCTGATTAGAGGAAGCTGAGGATCAGATCAACAAATTAGAAGATAAGGTAGGAAAAAAACACTGAGAGATCCAAAAAGAAAAAACAATTACAAAACAGGAGGACAGTCTAAGGGAGCTGTGGGAAAATGTGAAACATATCAATATTCACACCATAGGAGTGCTAGAAGAGGTCGAAAGTAAGCAAGGGTTAGAGAAACTGTTTCAAAAAATAATGGCAGAAAATTTCCCTAACCTGGTCAAAGAAAAAGTCACACAAGTTCAGGAATAAAAAGAGTCCCAAGCAAGAAAAACCAAAGAGGCCCATGCCCAGACACATCATAATTAAAATGTAAAAAATTCACCAGCCGCATGGCTCAGCAGTTGAGCATCGACCTATGATCCAGGAGACTGAGGTTCAATTCCTGGTCAGGGCACAAGCCTGGTTTGCGGGCTCGTTCCCCAAGAGGGGGCAGGCAGGAGGCAGCCGATCAATGACTCTCATTATTGATGTTTCTCTCTCTCCCTCTCCCTTCCTCTGTCTCTGAAATCAATAAAAATATATTTTAAACAATAAAATAAAATGTAAAAAATTTAAGACAAAGAGAAAATCTTAAAGGCAGCAAGAGAAAAGCAAGCTGTTACCTACAAAGAAGCTCCCATAAGGCTGTCAGTTGATTTCTCATCAGAAACTCTACAGGTCAGAAGGGAATGGCATGAAGTATTCAAGGTAATACAAAACAAGCATCTGAAACAAAGACTACTCTATCCAGCAAGGCTATCATTCAAAACAGTGAAATAAAGAGCTTTCCAGACAAAAAAAGGCTATAGGAATTTATCACCACCAAACTAGCACTGCAAGAAATGTTAAAAGGACTGCTGTAATAAGAAGTTGAAATAGAATGAGAAACATAGGCATAAAGAAATAAAATGGCAATAGATAAGTACCTATCAATAACAGCCTTAAATATAAATGGATTAAATATCCCAATCAAAGAACAGGGTAGCTGAATGGATAAGAAAACAAGACCCAAATATATGCTGGGTCTTGAAAGCCACCTCAGAATAAACCTCACACCGGCTGGAAAAACTAAACAAAAAATTCCTGGATAACTTTAAAGGAGAGATCGACAGCAATACAGTCATAGTAGGGGACTTTAACACCCTACTGATGTTATTGGATAGATCTTCCAGATAAAAAATCAACAAGGAAACTGACTCTAAATGACACACTAGATCAGATGGATTTAATTGATATTTACAGAACGTTCCACTCCGAAGCTGCAAAATAGGCATTTTCCTCAAGCACACATGGGACGTTCTCAAAGATAGGCCACATGTTAGGACACAAAACAAGTCTCTACAAGTCCAAGAAGACTGAAATCATACCAAGTACCTTCTCGGATATTTACACAACGCAATACTTACTATGCAGCTGTAAAATAAAAGAAGGATCCCTTACCCTTTGAGACAGCATGGTGGGACCTGAAGAGTATTATGCTAAGCAAAATAAGCCAGTCAGAGAAACACAAGTGTCACATGATCTTACTGATATGTGGACTCTAATGAACAAATAAATTGATGAACAAAATAGATCCAGGGACACAGAAGCATGGAACAGACTGACCAGTCTCAGAGGGAAGGCGGGGGTGGGTGGGGAGAGATTAATGTAAGAATTTATATGCATATATGCATAACCCATGGTCACAGACAATAGTGGGGTAAAGGCCTAGGGGGAGGGGTACAGTGTGGAGAGGATCAATGGGGGGAAAGGGGACATTTGTAATACTTTCAATAATAAAGAGAAATTTTAAAAAATTAATTTAAAAAAAGATTATAGTAGTTAGTAGATCCACTGCTAGAGCTTATTGAAGATGTTGATAAGCATGTGTTACTAACCATGTTTTTAATATTTTGATAAATGTATTTTAATATAATTGGTTTTCTTTGTAATCCTACATATTTAAATCTTATGCATATAAATACATTAGAGATCCACCCATGAGCTTCACCAGACTGCCAAGGGGGTCCTTGGCACCCAAAGAAAGGAATTATTGGTGCAGAGCTTCATGACTTGCTAAGGAGCACTTTAAGTGAGATGAGAAGCCACTGGAAAGTTTTAGATAAGCGAGTGAGATGATATGATTTGTCTATTAGAAAGATTACTCTGGCAGCTATGTGGAAATGAACTGTAGTGGAGCAAGAGTAGAAGCAGGGAGAGCAATTAGGTGGCTAGTACAGCAGTCCAGGTGAGAGATATTTGTGGCTTTACTATATCCACATGGTCGCCCTTTCCACTCCACATTCCAAGACCACCAATGCTATTACAAGATCCCCGGAGGCACCGTGATACCTCTGAACTGTGCCCTTCCCTCGGCTGAAGCGTTCCCCCCTGCCCATCTTCCCTTTTCACTTTTAAGAACTTAGATGCCGCTTCTAGAAAGGATTGTTCACTTCCTCAGATTGGGTTAGGTACACTGTTTATGTAGACTCTAGTTAATCCCTACATTTACCACTCCATAGTAACTGCTGGCTTATCTGTATGTCTCCCCCACCAAAATTATTACTTTGGTAAGGGCAGAACAAGTACTATTTACAGTTAGATGCCCCCGATTCACTCATGCTCTCAATAATTGGGTTGGGTAAATTAATTAGAAAATAGAAAAGGGTTTCTTCAGAGATAACTTAGAGATGATGCTGTTAATCTACCCTAATGGTGCAGCAAACACTGAATTTTATATATCTTGTGCCAGATATTGTTTGTTAGTAGTTGGGACTTTGATGAGGATAATACTAGAAAACAATTATTAAGCATTTAGTAGATATAAATAGTATGCTAAACACTTTATGTTGCGGGGGGGGGGGGCCTAGAGAGAGACACACAGATAATGCTAGAGAGAGACATTGATCGGTTGCCTCTTGTATATGCACTAACTAGGGATTGTACCCACAATGTAGGTAGGTATGTGCCCTGACCCGGAATCAAACCTTCAACCTTCTGGTGTACCAGACAATGCTCCAACCAACTGAGCCACACCAGCCAAGGCCAGAACTGAATTTTTAATCTTTATATTCTATTGCTTTTGACCTTAAAAGAACGATCTTCCCAGCCCTAGCCCATATGGCTCAGTGGTTAGAGCATCAGCCTGTGGACTGAAGGGTCCTGGGTTCAATTCTGGCCAAGGGCACATACCTTGGTTGCAGACTCAATACCCGACCCTGGTTGGAGCGCATGTGGGAGGCAACCAATCGATTTATCTCTCTCACATCGATGTCTCTCTCCCTGGGAAAAAAAGAAAAAAAAAGAGAAAAAAAAAGAATGATCTTCCCCAAAAGGCACTCATGACAATCTGAAGAGAGATGTGGATAAGTAACTATAATATGGTCAGGTATGCTAGCAGACAAGCGCACCAAATGTTTTGGTAGTAAAAAAAAAAAAAGTGCAAGGAACTCATCCCAGGAAAAAAAGAGAGAAGCAGAACTTATAGCAATCTAGATCTTAAACGATAAGTATGAGTGTGGAGTTAAACAGTGGAATAAAACAAGGTTTGTTGGAAACACCATGAGTAATTTAATGTGAACAGAGCAGGCTGGTAAGGCTGGAATGTGGGTTAAGTGGAAGGAGTTAAGGCAGAAGGTAAAAGCCTCTATAGGGGCTTGAATACTATGTTTATGAGTTTGGTCTTTGTGCTGTAAATGAGAGAGACTGACCCTTATGATTACCGATATTGACCCGACATTTAAATGAAGACTAAAATGACTGTAATACTGCCCTTGCTGGTGTTGCTCAGTGGCTAGAACCTCCAACGTTCTAACCACTAAGGGTCTCGAGTTCAACTCCCGGGCAAAGGCACATACCTGGGTGCAGGTTTAATGGGGAGCATGCAGGAGGCAACCAATCGATGTGTCTCTCTCACACAGATATTCCCCAGACCACTCCCGTCCTCCCTCCCTCACTTCCCCTCTCAACAGAAAAAATATCCTAGGGTGAGGATTAACAAAACAAAAAAACCACAAGAAACAAACAGAAAAACTCATAATACTCGCAATTTTTTTTTTAAATCCTCAGCAGAGGATATTTTTTCCATTGCTTTTCAGAGAGTGGAGCCGGGCGCGGGGGGAAGGAGACAGACAGACACACACCACAGACATCGATGGTTGCCTCCAGGACCTTTCAGTCCATGGGCCGACGCTCCAACCATTGAACCAATCTGGCTAGGGCAATACCCGCAATTTTTAAACATACCAAATGATGTGTGAAATAATTATTCTCACCAAATCTCTGACCTTACTGTAGCTCTCATCCCTAAGCTCACTGACACTAGGGCTGGACAAGAATAGGAGACTGACTACACACAAACTGCAGGAATGTCTATTATATATACTACTTAGTAATAAACACAAAAATGTGTTCTTAAATTCTGACACAGCTATCAAGTCAATGGTTACATCAAGAGCCCCATCAAAATGCCCTTCTGCATTGACAGTGCTACCTCTATAGCCAATGAGTTTTCAAGTCACTGCTCAGGCCTTTTGAAGTCTCTTTAAGGGCCAGGGAAAAGGAAAACCAGGCAGTGGTTAAGGAACTCAGGTACCTGTTGTATTTGGTGGACCATTTCAAGGACCCGAATATAGTCCAGGTAAACAAGACCAGCTGTTTCCCAGTCCTGGATTAGGCTGCTACGCTCCGGAGGTGCCAGGTCTTCCAAGAACCCCTTCAGGTAGTCATAGTTCTCATTAATGATGGCATCTGAAGAACAAAATATTGAGTGCTATGTCTGCACAAGCATATGATTCCCAAAAGTGCCCAGGGGAAGGACACAGCAGAAATCCAAGACAGGAAGGGAGGGGAAATAATGTTGGGTCGGATTTGAGAATTTCAAGTAGTTATTTTGAAATTCTATTAAAAAAAAAATAAAAAATGAATTTTTGGCTTCAGTTTCCCAAACAGATATTTCTGGTGTTGCTGAATTCCTTAAACAAACAAAGCTGAACATAATTAGCACATATCAAGAACATTCTTGGCAAATGATACCATAACAATATTGGTGTCTCCCCAGCCCTGCCCCTCTAAGCCCCTCATTCTGGCCAAGCCTTGCCTGCATGGAGAGTTTTCACAAAGTGTGATCTGATTCACACCTGCCATGTCCCATACTGAGCATCATCTCTGGCCATGGAGTTCAGAGGGTGGAAGAATGTGTGGAGATTCCAGGAGACACAGGCCCTAGAGTGAAGCACTCACCAGAAGCTAAGTGCCGAATAATGAGTTTGTGGCAGTGGTTCCAATGACCGGCTTTAAACAAATAGAGGGCCTCTGAGTGCCTGTCGGATTCCATGTGTGCTCGTACTGCTTTGGCCTCATGAATCCACTCAGCAGGCACACAAAGCTTCTGGGTCAGGAAAGTCTCCTTAGCCCAAGATTCAGGGGTCTCTGATAGTTGGCAATGTCGGGTAAGTAGCTCTCGAACAGCCCTCTCACGCATGCTGTAGGAACAGATATAAGTTAGAATAAATCTTATGCTCCTTGATAGAGAAGGCTGCCTCAGACAGCTCAGAGTGGCCCCTGGGGCAGTCTCTCAAACTTCAGGTCTTGACCCTTAGTAGACCACCTCAAACTTCACACAAAAAAATAAAAAATAAAAAGCTATCCAAGCCATCCCACCAGGATTTCTTTTTAAATGAAACAGAAAAAAAAGTATCTATGCACATTGTATTTTCATGTCACAAAAGTCTGAAAACTAATACTCTAGGGAAGGTAGCCACTGCCCAGAAACACTTTCCCTAGCTAGGATCTCTCCTTTATTTCCTTTCTAGTAACAGGAGATCAGGACTGGGATAGGGAATTCTACACTCCACAGAGCAGTCCTCTGCAGTTCATTTCTAACCTTTTCCCTTCCGTCTCCCACACGGTCAGTACAAGCAAGCAAAGTTGTTGTAAGTCTCTTCCAGGTCCTTGTTTTTTTTTCTTTCTCAAAGCCATCAGCCTTCCTAATTCACTTTTTCTACACCTCTAGATTTAGGCTAAACTTACTCTTTCTCCTCTCAAGGTCCCTTAAGAAGAGTCCTCTTCTGCCTGGGCAAAGGGACCAGCCATTTACATTTTAGTCCAAAATTATTCTTATCTTAGATTCTTTTCTGAACTCCTAGGCTTTTCAAGAACTCCCAATCTCACAACTGCCTCACCCCATCCCCTCCTTTTTCTCCCAGCAAGCAGGGTCTGCTTCCCCATAGCCAACTCTGAATCATTAGTCATCCAATCAGCCTGCCTTTTACCATGTGAAATTCCCCTTATGTCTAAATAAACTAACAGGGAAAGTGTGGGGTCATTTTGCTTCCTGGGAAGGGAAAAGGAAAGTGAAATTCCTTAAAGGGAAGGTTGTGCTAGATGCTTTATACTTTTACTCCTTTAATGCCCCGACTACCTTTGAATAGGGATTAATACTATAATTTTACAGATTAAAAACCTGAGGCTTGGGGAGTATTTTACTCAAAGTCAAATGTGAGTAAGCTTTACCCTAGGTCAAAGTGAGTACGTGGTGGATTCAGAATTTAGGCAAGTGTGACAACAAAATTAACTTCTTCCACACCACACAACATTACACATAGCGCAGCATAGTGATTAAGAGCACAGACTCTGGCTCTGGCCGGTGTGGCTCAGTTGGCTGGGCATTGTCCTGAGCACCAAGAGGTTGCTGGCTCAATTCCCTGATTCCTGGTCAGGGAACATGTGTGGGTTGCGGGCTCGATCCCCAATAGGGGGCGAGCAGGAGGCAGCCGACTGATCGATGTTTTGCTTTCCTACTGATGTTTCTCTCTCTCTCTCCCTAAAAAAAAAGGGGGGTGGGCATAGACTCTGGGTGTTTTGAATTGGAAGCCTCCCTCTGCTATTTACTGGATATGTGACTTGGAGCAAAAGTTATTCATTTTCACTGTGCCTTGGGTTGCTCATCTGTAAAATAAATAAGAGTGTCTATCTCATAGGTTCATTATGAGCATTAAATGAGTTAATATTTGTAAAGTACAACAGAGCATAAACATATGAAATGGAATATATAATAAAATACTCTGTTTTTGTTATTATTGTAATGCCACACTGCTACCACTAACAACAAAACCCCTCAACATTCACAGCATGAAGAAAAGGGAACCAAAAAATTATGCATCTAAGCAAGGTTGTATTGGTAAATGCACTACTATCCAACTTGGGGGGAGGAAGGGTAGATGGCAAAGGAAGACCAGAGAGGGAGGAAGCCCGTAGACAGAAAAAAGCAGGGGCCCGTACTCCCTCCCTGTCAACCAACTGTATCACTTCATGGATCCAATGAGGCAGCTCAGTCAACTATTTCTGCATAAAGTAGTTTCCCCCCTTACCTGAGGGGGATACATCCAAGACCCCCAGTGCATCCACGTCAATGGTGGATAGTGCTAAACCCTATATATACTGTCTTTTCCTATGCATACCCACTATGATAAAGTTTAATTTATAAAATTAGGCAGAGTAAGAGATTAACAATAACTAATTATGAAAGTGAACAACTATAACAATACACTATAATAAAAGTTATATGAATGTGGTCTCGCTCCTTCTCAAAATATCTTACCTGTGCTGTACACACCTTTTCACTTAAAGGAAGCACTTCATGGCTTCTCTTTGGCACACCCAAATTGCCACCATCACCACTCTTGCACTTTGGGACCATTATTAAGTAAAATAAGGGCTATTTGAACACAAGCACTGCAATATAGCGATAGCTGATCTGATAACCAAGATGGCTACTAAGTGACTAACAGGTGGGGAGCACATACAGCATGAACATGCTGGAAAGTGCAAGATTTCATCATGCTAATTAGAATGGTGCACAATTTAAAACTTATGAAACTGCAGAAAAAGGGGGTATTATTGTAATTCTAAACATGCTACTCAAGTGAATCTGCAAAATTAACGGTGTTTCCCCATCCAGGCATATCCTTCCCATTTAACCATTTCATATTCTGAGTTTTACAGGTTTCCTCAATCTTTCTAGAGAGTCTGTGCAGTTCCCAAAGATCTCTTCTCCCTTCTCAGAATACTGAGAGGTCTTATGATAAATAGTACAATTTGTACTCAATCAAAGGCAGTTCCATTTCTAACTTGTTCACACGAATATACAGACACTACGGGCTACGGGTTCAACTGTCTTAAGGTTTATCACAAGGCTGGACGCAAAATATATTCTAAATACTTATTTGCTGAATTCAACCCTAGGAGACTGATTCCTTTAGCACTGCTCTGCAGTGTCACATGCACCCAGTAGGTTTGATGGCTTTTCACTCACCTTGAGTTGTCTATGTGCAGGAGAACAAAGATGGCCCACTCCCAGAGCCCTTCACTTTCCAGCTGGCCAGCATAACTGGCCTGCAGCACACCCTCACACTGCTCTGAGAGATGAGTGTAGTTAAGAGCCCGCAGCATCTCCCACAAGTGCCAGCTTAGGCAGTAGTCCAAAGGATCTGCTGTTATGCTTTGAGGCTCCAGCAGCTGATTGAGATCATAATGTCTAAAAAGGAGAATGTGCTGAGAGTTACCATATCCAGCCAGCAGACCACCTGCACTGAGTGTCATCTGGCTTTGACTCAGAAGACAATAAAGGCAGGTACCTGAGAGCAGAAGCATTTATGCCTTATAGTCTCCCTCTGAGACTATTGTATCAAATCTACCTCTAGGTTCAGTCACATTATAGATCCTACCAAAAAACAAGAAACCTTCTTTTCTGTGGCTATGTGACCTAACAGGTTTGCTAGATTTGTTTGGCCTAAATATTTTACCATCTTTAAATAGGGAGTTGCCATAGCTCTCACCCTTCCATTCATTCATTCTAGTGTTTACTTTTCTTAACTATTTAAAAGACGTATACCTTAGTATCTTTCAGACTGTTCTATCTTAATCTCCTAAAGTGCTAACTTTCCTGTTTAAACAGCTAGCTAGTCTTCATGACTAGTAAGCTATAGTCTGTATGTAGACTATATAGCATATGGCTTGTGATTCTTACCTTTCATTTTGTCTACAGTGTTTATCATTCTTTATATAGAAATCTAGGTGCCCTGGGTTTTGAGTGTCTCTACACAGACATTTGTTTTTCTTCCACTGGGGGACTGGTTTATGTGTTAAGTTCCTAGCTTGGAATTCCCAGATCATAAGAACTATACAAACTAAGATTCTACACTTGTAAGTTTTAAGGATCTGGATCTTAGATTACCAACCAATAATTTTTCCCTTTCACCTAAGACCCCAGACATTTTATAACTTCCTAGCACTTCTCTGAATAATGAGTTCTTGACCAGTGCTATCAAACTGAACTATGTGAGATGATGGAAATGTTCTATAACCTGCTTTGACCAATATGATAGTCAATAGCCTCATGTAGCTATTAAACACTTAAATAAGGCTAGTGTGAATAATTAAAATTGGGTTGTTTGTTTTCTTATAGAGTTCTGAGTTCTTTATCATGTCTGGATATAACTTCTTTACCAGATAGATAAAATGCAAATATGTTCTCCCAATCTGTCTTTTCATTCTCATAACAGGTTTTCAATGAGCAATAGTTTTAAATTTTGTTGAAGTTCAATTTACCAAACTTTTCTTTTATGGATTATTTGGTGTGTGAGAAATCTTTGCTTAACACACATTTGCAAAGATTTTATGCTTTGTTTTCTCCCACAAGATTACTGTTTTAAGTTTGACATTCATGTTTATGATCCATTTCCAACTAGATGAATAACAGAGATAACCAATGAAACCAAAAACTGGAGATAGACTAATCAAGAAAAGAAGACAGCCCTAGCCAGTTTGGCTCAGTGACTAGAGTGTTGGCCTGCAGACTGAAGGGTCCTGGGTTCAATTTTGGCCAAGGGCATGTACCTCAGTTGCAGGCTTGATGCCCGGCCCTGGT
Source organism: Miniopterus natalensis (assembly GCF_054644295.1). NCBI lineage: Eukaryota > Metazoa > Chordata > Mammalia > Chiroptera > Miniopteridae > Miniopterus > Miniopterus natalensis. The sequence continues at coordinate 40,435,014 of NC_142091.1, forward strand.
CAAAGCACATGTGGAAGGCAACCAATCAATGTCTCTCTCACATCGATGTCTCTCTCTCTCTCCTCCCCTTCCACTCTCTCTGAAAAACAATGGAAAAAAATATCCTCAGGTGAGGATTAAAAAAGAGAGAACATATAAATTATTAATATCAGGAAAAAAGGGACATAGTTACAGATCCTTCAGACATTTAAAAAGGACAATAAATGTTATGAATAATTTTATGGCAATAAATTTGGTGACTTTGGTGAATCAGACCAATTCCTTAGGGGGGAAAAAGATCAACAATGACTCAAGAATGCCCTGGCTGGTTTGGCTTAGTGGTTAGAGCATCGGCTTATGGACTGAAGGGTCTTGGGTTTGATTTCTGGTCAAGGGCAAGTACCCCAGGTGGGGTGCTTGTGAGAGGCAACCAACTGATGTGTCTCTCTCACACTGATGTTTCTCTCTCTCTCTCTCTCTCTCTCTCCCCCCATCCCTTCCACTCTCTCTAAAAACATCAACGAGAAAAATATCCTCGGGTGAGAATTAACCAAAAAAAAAAAAAGCAAAAACAAAACTGACTCAAGAATAATAGAAAATCTCAATGGCCCTATATCTATTTTTTTAAATCTTCACCTGAGGATATGTTTTTATTGACTTTAGAGAGAGAGAAAGGAAGGGAGATGGGGTGGGAGGGAAGGGGGGAGAGAGAGTGAGCAAGCAATGGAGAGAGGTGAGACTGAATCACAGATCAGCTGCCTCCCATACTCGGCCCATCTGGGAATCGAACCCGCAACCTAGGTATATGCCTAGATTGGAAATTGAACCTGCAGTCTTTTGGTGCATGGGACAATGCTCCAACCAACTAAGCCAGGGCAGCCCTATATCTATTTTAAAAATTTATTTTACAGTTTTAAAATTTTAATAAATTGGGCTTTGTAAAATTTTTACTCTTAATTTTTTTTAAAAATCAAAAATCAAGCACTTATACTGTGAGAAAATAATCGCAAAAATACATTTATAATAATGAAATTATATCCAGAATATGTAAAGAACTATTAACACAATTAAGACAACCCTATAAAAAATGGAAAAAAGATTTGAACAGCCACTTTAATGAGAAGATAATACAGCTGATATGTAAGCACATGAAAAAATGCTCAACATCATTAGGCATTAGGAAAATGCAAATCAAAACACAATTTTAGTTATATATATGTTTTACCACCATAAAAAGACTATTATACTATAATTGATATAGTTAAATACCCTTTATTTAAAAGAAATTATTTGAAGAATGGAAATGAGATATGAACTATTAGTTTTGACTTGAGAAAACCCCTCAGTGTTTCTGATATAATATAAAATATAAAAAGACAGTTCTGAGATAGTTTTAATTAACTGATTAGATATAATAATAGCATGTGTTAACATATTCCTGTAGGATAAATAAACCACTCCTCATTTCTTATTAAAACACACACATGTACCACTATATGAGAGATACCACTATGTGCCAGCAAATATGGTAAAATTTAAAACCTCTGTCCATCAACAAATGAATAAATTATGCAATAAAAGTACTTTTGTTACACACATTAACATAAATAAATCTCAAAATCATTATGCTAAGTGAAAGAAGCCAGGCACAAAAGAACATACACAGTGATCCCAATTATATAAAATTCTAGAAGAGCAAAACTAATCTACAGTAATGAAAAGTTGGTCAGTAGTTCTCTTGGGTAGTGACTGATTGCAAAGGGGCATGAGGGATCTCTTTGGGGGTTACGTAAATGTCTACTTTTGAAAAAAAAAGTTTTTATTGTTTTCAGAGAGAGGAAGGGAGAGGGAGAAAGAGAGCGAGAAACATTGATGAGTCATTGATCAGCTGCCTCCTGCATACCCCCTGCTGAGGATCAAGCCTGAAACCCAGGCATGTGACTTGACCGAGAATCGAACCTCTATCTCCTTGTTCATGGGTTGACACTCAACCACTAAGCCACGCCAGCCAGGCTGTAAATGTCATCTAGATTATGATGAGAGTTATGTTAAAACCTTTAAACCACATTCTTTAGTACATGCGAACTGTATCTCATTAAAGTTGATTATTTTGGTAATTTATACAGAATGGCAATCTGGCCATGTATGAAAGGGAAAGCACTCCCAACAGCTCATGGAACCCTCAAGTGACTACACTGCACAGCTCTGACTTACCTGTCACTATAGAGTTTTAGAAGATGAAAGCAGACGTCTTGAAGTGGTCTTCGTGAGTCTTGTTCCTTCTCCATATAGCCAGAGCCCTCTAGGTATGAAGGAAGTGGAGAGCAGGCGTATCTGTCACTCTCAGAGGTATTCTGAAGGTAAGCATTTGATAAAACAATACATCAGCTACTAGTGTGTTCCACTGATGCTATCTTGTCTCAATTACTCAAGACACATGTTTAAGAATGATGTGACAACTTCTAAAGGAATGTGCAAAAGATTTTAAATTTATTTAGATTAGTAATATATTCCACCTGTCTTCAAGGGACTGGCAAAGACTTCAGAGAGCTCTCACTAATCTCACCACTTTTCTTGCCACAATTCTTATTACACTCAGTTTCTTTAGTGTTCTCTTTTTCCTGACAAATAATATCAAAGATAATAAAAATGGAGAGTAAGAGAACTGAAAAAATGATGGCATTAAAAACAATAATAATACCTTAACCTCAGCACTAACAAATATGAAATATGATATTCAGAAGCAAATCTTAACCTAACTTGGGGCCATAGCAAATGTGAGGTAAGGCATACCCAAAGGAATAAGACAGCATTTGGAATTAAAAACATAAACCCTTTTATTTGGGGGAGAAAAAAACCCCCAAGAAAGTCAGTTATGGAAACACATCATATTAAATACAGCGGAAGCAGACACTTGGGAAAGTTTAAGGATAGCCCTATTCAGAGGCAGGAGAAAAGGAAAAAGTGTCCCATCAGATTTCCTGGGTCCATTTCAATTTTATGAAAATTCACAAAGAAAAGCAAGTAGGCCTGGCTGGCATGGCTCAGTGGTTGAGCATTGACATACGAACCAGGAGGTCATGGTTTGATTCCGATCATGGCACATCCCTGGGTTGTGGGCTCAATTCCCAGTGAGGGGTGTGTAGGAGGCAGCCGATCAATGACTTACTCATCATTGATTTTTTATCTCTCTCTCTCCTCTCCCTTCCTCTCTCTGAAATCAGTAAAAACATATTTTTTAAAAATTATGAAAAAGAAAAGCAGTTAGGAAAAAGTATTATGAAATGTGACTTGATGGCAAAAGCAGAACTACCAGGACTGTTGCTTGGCTCTACTGGACACACATACCTGAAATGCTTCCTCATACATGCTGAGTGCCATGGAAATGGAGGCTGTTGGTGGAAGCAAATACCAAAGATGGACAGCCAGGGAGCGTTTCCAATCCAACTGGGAGCACACATTAATTTGCTTCTGCTCTGAGAGCTGCCACACCTGCAGGAGACAAAAATCACTATCATAGCTACAGATTATACGTTACCTTGTTACTGCCCAGGTCTGAAACTTATTCACTTATTCAGGGAACAGTTTAAATTATCTAGATAGCAGTGTTAATAATCCAGAAATAAAACACATTCCCTAGGTGGAAGGTGATGGGGTGGATCTAGACAATCTGAGAACCACAGAGGTCTGCACACTGAGCACAGCTGCCAACTTATAAATTCTGACCAGCTTTTTCATTTTTGGAAACTGACTTTAAGATGGCAAACAGGTAGGCAGCAATGGAGAACTGGCTTAACATAATTATGGTATATCATCCATATAATGGAACAGAAGTGATCATTAAACAGAATAAGGCTGTCCAACATGAAAAAAATCCATACACATCAAGTAAAAAGAAGTTGCAGAATTGTTACGTATAATTGATTTTACTTGAATATACACACGTGTTAATATGCATATATGTATTTTAATATACTTAAGTACGTCTAGGAAGACGACAAATTATGTTATCACTATGATATGGGATATGGTGAATTTTAACATTTTTATTTCTATATATAACTAGTTGTTTTTTACAATGTACATGTTGTACCTTTGTAATTTTCCATTAAAATTTCCATTGAAAATAAGTTAGTTATACATAATAATGTATAATTTTCAAAGATGGCTTTTTACCTTAACTTAAGCAATCTAGAACTTATGAGAAAATTTATGAGAGTTTACGAGAAAAGAGGAAAATACCGGTTTTCCAGCCAACAGGGCAAAGATGCGCAATCTCTCATCCTGGATGAAGCAGTCAGCCTGGAGCTGATGCCAATCTACCAGTTGCATGGTAAGCAGCTCCCGGACAGACTGGCTACCCACCAACTGGGATAAAAGAAGGGCAAGACGATGATCACCTGTAAGAAAAACAGAATTGCTTTGGTGATGCTGAGGATTTAGACTTTCAGAAACACTTGAGGGCATTGCCTTATTTCTTCCAGCACTCAGGACAGAGGACTGAACACCTGTGACTGTGTTTCCCAGTAGTGCCAAAATATCGATCAAGAACTTACCACTTTCTGCTTAGGTAGAAAACCTTCAAAGTAGTTTAGTCCAAATTACATATGGGTTATATAGTATACCAAGTTCAGTGACAGAGCTACTACTACATTACTTCTGTGACCCTAGACAAGGCACTTCATCTATAAAATGGAGGAAAATATTATCTGATTCAAAGATTTGTAGTGAAAACTGAGATGACAAAATTGATAACATGCCCAAATAGAAGGTACTCTATAATGACACTGAGAAATGGCAAACCCAAACCTAAAAAAACAACACGTGTGTATGATATAAAGAGAATGGTTGAGTCCTTTAATCTCACAGGTCCAATAATCTCTTTTAATAAATTTTTTTAAGTACAAAGGGCTGGGGCAATAAAGAGTCTAATCAATCAGAATGTGAAGGGACAGAAATTCTGGCTTATGAAAATTTCCAGTTAAACTGTAAGCTGAGAAAAATTCTGTCTCAGCTCTTAATACAAACTTCCTAAGAGTCAAACTCCTAAAAGTCAGTAGACCTTTTCCTTTTGTTTTTGTATATGGGTCAGTGCTTACATGACTTTTAAGTACTGTTCTCATAGAAACTAAGGCTCTCATCTCAAATAGCTTTCTTCACAAACTGAAGAGGCCTGGAGGAAAGAAATCATGCATCAGGACACATCTGGAAATGAGCTGCTAAGCCAAGTTGTCTCTCTGATGTATGTAGGTAACAAATGAATGACTGGACTATGATTCATGCAGTAAGTGCTGAGCCCACCTGACCATGAGCTGCTAGTGTTCTAGAAAAATAATAATAAAGGCAAAAAGCAAAATGTTATTTCTGTGTCTGTAGAACCCCAAAGAGAGGGTTTACTAGTCAACAAGTGTAAATATCCTGGAGTACTAAAGATGGTCAAGTTCAGAGAAGAAACTGGAATATCATATCTTGATACAATCGTTTAGATCACTTCTCTTTGCTGAGATCATACAACCAATCAACTAGCTTCTGCCAATCCTTGACTTTTCACATAGACTTTCCCATTGATGAGAACATATACTCAAGCTCAAGTTGGTTTTAGTGCATGGTGTAAAGTAAGGATCTAAATCAGTCTTTTACATGTGAGTATCCAACTACCCTAGCATTATTTGTTGAAAAGACTATCCTTTAACATTTAAATTGTGTTGGCACCTTTGTCAAAAATTACTGACCATAAGTGAAAGGGTTTTATATTTGGATTCTCATTTCTGTTACCCTGACCTGTACATTTATCCTTTTACCAGTACACTGTCTTTATAGAAGTTTTGAAATCACAAAGTGTTGAGTTCCCTGATTTTATTCACTTATAACACTATTTAGGTGTTTTTACATTTCCAAATAAGGATCAGGACCTGCAAAAAAGCTTGCTGGAGATTTTGATACTGTGTGGAATGTATAGGATGGGCCAAAAGTAGGTTTACAGTTGTGAGTATACAAAACAGTTTATGCTTGTATTATTATTTATTAATTATTGTATTATTTCCATATAAACTATAAACCTACTTTACTTTTGCCTCACCCTGCAGAGATTGATTTGGGGAGAACAGATATATTAACAATTCTGAGGTTTCCAACCCATCAATGGTTCTCAGCCTGGGTGGTTTTGCCCCCCAGAGAACATTTGGCAAATATGTGAAGATATTTTTGGTTATCTACAAGGGAGAAAACTCTTGAGCAGATGGACAGAATGCTCTTAAATATTCTACAATGCCAGGGAGCCTCCAAAGCAAAAAATTACCTAAAAATGCCAATAGTGTTGAGGATGAGATGTATTCCATCTCACAGATGTATTCCATGAACACAGACTGCATCTTCATTTATTTAGGTCTTTTATTTCTCCAGCAATATTGTGTAGTTTTCAGCGTACAAGTCTTACATTTTTGTTACATATATTCTTTAAGTATTTTAGTCTTTCAGATGCTATTATGAATGGGTTTTTTAAAATTTCACTTTTGGATTTTTTGTTACTAAAACACAGAAATACAAATTGAATTTTGTATATTGACCTTAAATCCTGAGACCCTGTTGAACTAGTTTATTAGTCCCACTACCTTTTCTGTGGATTCCACAGGACTGTTTATACACAGAAATCATGCTGGCTATGAATAAAGACAGTTTTACCTCTTCCTTTTAAATCTGTATAACATTTTATTCTTATTTTTTTGTTAATCCTCACCTGAGGATATTTTTTCCATTGAGAGAGAGTGGAAGAAAGGGAGGAAGGGAGGGGGACAGGGAGAGGAAGAGAAGAGAAATATTGATGTGAGACTCATCAATTGGTTGCACACACCCCAACCAGGGCTGGGGAGTGAACCCACAACCCAGGTACATGCCCTTGATCAGGGAATCGAACCCTTGACCCTTTGGTGCGCAGGCCAATGCTCTAAGCACTGAACCACACCGGCCAGCGCTGTACAACTTTCACTTCTTTTTCGTGCCTGAATACATTGGTTACAACATCCATTACTGTACAGAAATGGTATTCCCAATCTCAGGGTAAAATCATTCAGTCTTTCAAACACTAAGTATGATGTTAAGCTGTAGGTTTTTTGTAGATTCACTTTGATATCGGGGTAATAATGTCATCATAGGATAAGTTGGAAAGTGCTCCCTCTTGGATTTTCTAGAGAGGCAGCAGAACACTGGTATTAATTCATCTTTATAAATATAAGAGATAGTTCACCAGTGAAGATATATGGTGTAGGCTTTTCTGAGTGAAGATTTTAAATTATGAATTCAATTTCTTTACCTGTTATGGATCTATTTAGATTTTCTACTTTTTCTTGAAACAGTTTTGGTTAATTTATATTTTGCTAGGAATTTGTCATTTTTATCTCAGTAGCTGAATTTGTTGACAGAGAATTTTTCATAGTATTCCCCTTTCTGTAGGGTTAGGAGTAATACTCACTCTTCACTTCTGTCCTTAGCAATTTGTGTCTTTATTTTTCTCATCAGTGTAGTTAATAATTTGTAACTTTCTTGCTCTTTTAAAAAAACTTTTAGTTTTATTGATCTCTCTGTTTTTATGTTTTCATTTCCACTGATTTCTGTTCTAATCTTTATTATTTCCTCCCTTCTTCTACTTTTGGATTTAGTTTGCTCTTTTGCTAGTTTCTTAAGGTAAAAGCTTAGGTTATTGATTTGAGGTGTTTCTTCTTGTTGGGTAATTAACAGGTTAACACTGGTTGATAGTGTTCAAGATTCTTTTTTTTTTTTCTTTGCCTCTCCCCTGTTTAAGTATTCTATACTCTTGATTTTCTGTCTAGTTGTTCTATCAATTATTGAAAGCAGAGTCAGTGAAGCAAAAGTTTAATCTTAGGGTAAAAAAATAAAATAAAATTTGTGAACAAACAAATTGAAGGATCCAACATCTGATGCTCCTTAAGGTTCTCTTCCACTACACGTATGTGTGCTGGTGAGCACTTTCTATCTTTAAAGATTCATAATCTTTATCGCTTTATAGGTCTTGCTTATCTGCATTTTCTAGTTTTATTACAACTGTGTATGTAGCATATAAAATTAAAATACTTTTAATTAAGTAAATCTAATATTTAAGGGTCTAAAAAGTAAACTAGAAGACACAGTCCCTCCTCTGGAGGAATGAGCAATATTCCTGGGATGTCTATACTTAATACTCAGGATAAAAGACAAAAATCAAGTCCACAATTAAGAGGTAGGGACAGTAAGTAGGAAGTAGGCAGAGGTACAGAGAAGGACCACATGCCCTACCTGATTGCTGGGCCAGAGAGCAGGCCTCACTGATCCTCTTGCCTGTTAGGTAGCTGAAAACAGCCTCCACAGGGTTGTCTTTTCGAGTTAAGGAGACCTCCTCCTCAATTTGAGGTGCAGCCGTATGGGATAGCCAGCGAGAGAAAGCTCTTCTTCGCTCCAGAATCTGAATGTATTCACTGGGTTCATCCAGCTGGCTGTCAAGCTCCTTCAGGTGGCCCCACAGAGCTTCACATAATGTCCATGTTAGGCTCCACTGCTTCACAACTAAGGAAATGACAGGAATATAATGCTATGACACGTCTTACAGCAACTACAGAGGGAGCATCATTCTAATTGTAGTGAGTCTAAATGACACTATTCAAAGCACTTAAGAGTAATAAGCCAGCTATAAGATACAGGTTTATAGTTGTGAGTACATGAAACACAGAGTTTACTACAGTATTATTATTTATTAATTATTGTATTATTTTCCATACAAACAACTGGAAACCTTTTGCCCCACCCCTATATACAATGTGACTACACAGTAGTTACTGTCTTCATTTTACAGATGAGGAAGTAAGGTAGAGTGTTACATGACTTGCTCAGTGTTCCAGGCAATATGCAGCAGAGGTAGGATTCAAACCCAAGTAATGAGTCCAACTCTATATGCTTAACCACTACGTATAGTGCCCCTCTAGAAGGAAAACAAAAAGGAAGCACTGTTTACCACTTTAAGCTGCTTACAAGTATACACTGGGAAGATGATTCACATGTTTGAAAAGATGAACATAATTCCCAAAATGTGTGGAATGGAACATTCTAAAATAGTCTCTTTTCAATAACGGTGATGTTGTAAAATGCTGTGAGACATGTAATTATGATTTTTCTATTATTTTAAACAGTAAGTTCCCAAATTGAAAATGCTGTGAGACATGTAATTATGATTTTTCTATTATTTTAAACAGTAAGTTCCCAAATTGAAAAAAAGACTTTTATCCAAGTAGTGTTTCAGAAAAACATGGTCACAACAGTTATAGAGACAACTGTGAGAGAGGTCAGGAAGGCAGTCATAAACACAAAAGTTGTTGGGAAGACCAAGCGAGAATTGAACTGGACATGGAAGAATGGGTAGAATTTAGAAAAGCAAGAAGGAATTAAGCTCTCTTTCCCTCTGTTCTCTGCATGGGGAAAGAAAGGAGATTTCATAAATCCAGGAGAGCTGACTGGCTACAGTTCCTTTGAACAGAACTTGTGTATAACTTCTCCTTACCTGGGACTTTGCTCATCACAACTCAACCACAGACAAGGGCTCAGGTACGCACCTACTCACTACACTGGTGCACTGAAATTCATTCTCCTATGAACACATGCTCCTACTCGTTCCAGGAACATCAAACAGAAGCAAGATCCATACTCACTTTGAGCTTCCAATAAATCTCCCGATGCTTCCTTAACCCAATCTGCATAGTCATGAATGACAGCAACTCCTGGATTGGGAACAATGAGAGGACAAAGCTCATCCACATGGACAGTGCTATGTTTTAATTTGAGCTCCAGAGGTGTCTGGTATAACTGCAGGTCTTCATCCAGCTTCTTTTTTCTCACACTGAGTTTTTCCAAATGAACTTTGAATGGGGACTCATTTAGGCTACAAGGGCAAATGATAAACAAGATAGAAAATAAAGATAAGACAGACGCTAGAATTTTCCTATAACCAAAAGTTTCTTTTTACGATTACAAATAGAATGCAAAATGATTTAAAAGAAATTCTGTTTCCTGATGTTGAACCATAATGAATGTACTTGCTATATACTGAGTAAACAAATTATCTGACCCATGCATTCAGAATCCAGACCTTCTTAGCTGAGGTTCAACAAGCATAGGAATTGGTTAGACTTGGAACTGACTTCAACATACAACTGGATACTATAAAATTCAAGGGCCAAAAATTGTGTGATACCCATATCTCAAATTACATTTCACGAGGTATCAAAAGTCACTGAAGAAATTACTTCAAATTAAGATTAACATATAGTAAATCTGGCCTTGATTCAATTTTTAAGATTGATATCAACAACCTCCAAAATATCATGACACCATGTATAGCCCAAGTTTAGAATCAACATTCCTAATTGTGAGGTTCAAGAGATGCTGTTATTTCTTCAAAGTCAACTTTAAAAACTAGGAATAATAGTTGATCATAGCCACTTAATCTGTAGTAAAGATAGAACAATTTGTTATAATTATTAAAATAGGAAACTATTATATATTTTGCACAACTGCATACATACTGCTTAGTAACTACCAGAAAACCATACATATGCTCTTACGGCATATATATAGAATATATAGAACTGTAAGCATACACATGTAAATGTTACTGGTAGGAACTGTATAGAAATATATAACACATATAGTAATCAACTGTCACCTTATTTCCAAATATTTATGCATGGATTATCCACAGTTCATACATTCTTTTTATCAGGTCTAAGATGCAGAAAATGTGTTTAGTTGAGAATATACCTTATATATGAAGAAAATGCAAATATCTGAGAAAACTGAAACAATGACTAAGGTAATGAAAAGGATGAAAGCCCAAAGGAATGCTGTGGCATTAGCTTTAGGTCTGTTAGTTTTCTAACTAAAGTTTAACTACTAGGTATTATCTTTACCTTCATGGTATAAATGGAGTTATCTTACTAATCATTTCAGTTTTTAATTATGTAAATATCTTCTGCTATCTAAAATTGTGCTAAGAATATATCTAGAAAGATTTCCTGATGATATAAAGTTCTTTCTCACCTACCATGTTACCTTTCTCAAAAAGCATAAGGAAATGTGACTCACGATTTAATAGCCACTGGATTAGGCAGGAATCCATATTCCACAGAATCAGCAGTCTGATGATTTTCCAGTTCACGAGAGCCACTCAGCTGTTCACCACTATTAGCAAGAGTCCAGTTCGGGCCCCAACCAACCCGAAATGAGCGTCCCATAAATAAGGCCATGTCCATCAAGAGTTTCCCCCTGCCATAGGTAACAGACTTTTCAAGAGCGACTAGGCCGGGTTGTCTGCGAGTTCCCACTGTTTTCAACTGAACCTCAGGGACAGGGCTGGGCACTGTAAACACAGAGGTCAGGGGTGGAGGGACAGACCAAGTAGATGTGGATGGGACATTCATCAAAGATGATGTTCTGGGAGTGCGACATTCTTGCACAGAGGCACTTGGTGAAAAAAAGGCTCCACTTGTAAATTTTGATTGTAGCAACCCACCAACTAAAATAAGGGGGGGGAGGCTATTAGAAAATACAGACTATTGCTTCTTGAACAACAACAATCAGGAAAGTTGAACTTACAGCTTTACCAAACTAATTAAATCAGATACAGAAGACCATAAGCAGGTTAAGTCAGATACTGCAGAACCTACTCTTCCAACCAGAAAATGAAGGCAGAAATTCTCATGATATCAACAAATAACATTAATAATAAACACTACTACTACTATTTTAAAAAATTATCTAGCACTTATCTGCAGTAGACTCTGCATAAGCAATTTATATACAATGTTTCATTTTATCCTTCGATAACTTCATTAAATGAAGAACATTGCTATCTTCATTTTACAAGAAAACAGGGCTCAAATCCAAACCCACAATGCTACTAAAGTAGCAGGACTGAAAGATGACTAATGCTCATGCCCCTATCAGAACGCTAAATGTAACCATTTTGTAGTTAATATAAAAAGCATAATAAGCCCAGCTGGCATGGCTCAGCGGTTTAGCATCAACCTATGATCCAGGAGATCAAGGTTTGATTCCTGGTCAGGGCACATGCCTGGGTTTTGGGCTCCATCCCCAGTGGGGGGGCATGAAGGAGGCAATCGATCAATGATGACTCTCTCATCACTGATGTTTCTATCTCTCTCTCTCCTTTCTTCTCTCTGAAATCCACAAAGACCTATTTTAAAAGAACATTTTTTTAAAAAGCATAATAAGATCAAAATTCAAATTCCTACCACTGTAATGCTCAATGCTGGACTTAAGGAAACACAGATCCACTGAGTCATGTGATTGCACGTCCTTTCAGAAAGACAGTTCCTGTTACTATTGCCTGTTTTCCAATTTTATATGGTTCCAGTCTTAAGCAAGGAGGTAGTTACTGAAATATGAATTTTCATATAGTGGCCATAATTGAAAAGGTTTGTGAATGTTTAACTGATGCTTTACTAGTTAAAGTATTAAAGAAGGAAAGTTAATGTATTAGGGCACTCAAAAGAATTGAAAAATAAATGTTTAGTTTTTAAGACAACAAACAAATGTCTTTCTGGTTTTCAAAATATTTTGACATTACATCTGTTTATGTCCTTTGCTGACAATACTCTCTCTCTAATCCCACAAGAAAAGGGAAAGCTTTAAAATCGAACATGTAATGATTTCCCTAGGAGTTTTGGAGGGTTTAGGGAAAAGTAGAAAGCTGACAAGTTTTGTGTATTATGAGAAGGAACACTTGCCCCTAAAAGGCAGTAAGAACAGTGTCAGCACTGTGAAATAAGAGTACAGTGCAGGACAACTTGCCATTTCCTCAATAGTCTGATAAACATTAGGAAATGGAAGATTACCTAATCCACATTTATAAGCAAATGAAAACATGACCCTAAACAAAACACAAATGCTTTTTTCTCCGTTTAACTTTCGGTGGCATCAATAAAAAAAATCATAGTTATCAAAAACCGGCCCCACCTTACGTATAAGACTATACTTCCTCTTGGAGTCCTTGTTATAGCCTTTAGAGGGATATTTGCAAGAGAAGTCGACTTAATTTAGAAGATATGTGAAAAGCAGGACTTCATGGCTTTCTTAAAAAAGAGCATCTTTTACAGTACCTAATGAACGGGATTTTGATGAGTGGGATGCTGAAATGGGGAGTCTGGGAGAACAGATTTCTTGAGAAGTATCTGCTTTAGAAGGAAGGCGGCTGAAGCGTTGATCCAGGACCGTGTCTGCTTCTTCCTCATCAGCAAGCAATGATGCTTTCATGATCTAAAAAGGCAATATCTATAGAATGAATGTGCTCCTCCAAATCCAAAGGCCATAAAAGAAAAATGCAGTTGACAACAACCAATAAATCGCTCTGCCTCAAGGTTGTGCCCAGAGTAGGTATAACATTTGTATAAATGACTCAATTACAGTTGTATATACCTGAAGGGTAAAAAGTTATACAATACTCTTCCTCCTTTGTATCTACAGTCTTACCAGAGGCTGGCACATAGCAATCACTCACACATTTGCTAAATGAATGATGTCAAAACCAAACATAAACCAAAGGCTAAACTCATAACACGCCAAAAGCGAAGGGCAGGGGGAAAACAGAGCTTAAAGAAGCCTGCATCTACTAAGTGTTTTTTTTAACTTTTAACTTGTGGAGAACTTTCAAGAGCCTCAAAACTACCCTACGAAGTAAACAAAGTAATATTTTATAGAGAAAAACGAGTGTTCACAGATGTTAGAATCCAGGCCTTCTGAATCTCAATATAGTTCTTCCTTCCTGAATAGGAAAATAAGGCTCAAATATGGGTCAAATTACTGTTTTTTCTTATTCCAGTGAACACTGTGCTCTTAATTAAAGGAAGACACCTGACGTTACGCAAAGGAAGTATTAGTTTGGCTTCCTGTCGTAGTAAGGGTGGGTTAGGACTTCACCTGTAAAACATGTGGATTAATTCCCAGTGAAGATGCAATGTGTGTTGAGGCAGACACAGGTTCCTGATCCTCAGGCACGCTCTCTTCTAACATGGAATCCAAAACTGGCTCCTGGGTGATATCTACCATGTCACTGTCCAGTTCCACAACCCTCCCTAACTGCTCCACCTCTGGGCTCTGGCTCTGTAGACAGCAGAAAGATTAGGGAAGCAGCATTAAATTACACCAAATAGACTTAGAGCTTTGAGACAAAAGTAGTTTATTCAGAATATGATATTGCCATATTAGATTCTGCCCATTCTACACAATGTGAGGTAGCATATTTGCAAAAGTAGATTTAACAATTATCCAAAAATCTCCCCTACAACTACCTGGGATCCAAATGATGGCTCACCGAATCACCTTTCTGTAATATCATGGTCTGGTGTCTGGAACCTAAGGCAGCACCCATTATGAACAAATGGTGGTCTTCAGACAAAGACTATGCCTTACCTGACTTAGCTAGCAACTACCATTTTCCAATTTACACAGGGTCACCCTCCCTTCACACTGCCTTATAGCTAGAAGCCATTGGGAAAGAGAATAAAAGGTACAAATATCAAAGTCGCATGTAACTTTGCACTGTTTTAAAGAAAACACTTAAAAATAAATTTCTAGTTAACATAATGTGGGGCTTGGAATTTATCTTTTGGGTGACTGCATCCTAAGGTCAGCTGGACTCTACCTGTGCAGGACCATGTAAGATACAAGAACTGTCACTCTAACTTCCCAAAAGAGAAAACAAAGTAATATTATCAGGAACAATTTTAATCTGGAAATAATTCCTTTGTTTAAAAGCGTCAAGAGTTACCAAAACAATGACTGCTCCCATCTATAACTGTAGAAAAACTGCCCAGCCAGGCGTGGCTCAGTGGTTGAGCATCGACCTAGGATCCAGGAGATCGGGGTTCAATTGCCGGTCAGGGCACATACCCGGGTTGCGGGTTGCAGCCAATCAATGACTCTCTCATCATTGATGTTTTTATCTCTCTCTCTCCCTCTCTCTCCCTCCCTCTCTCTGAAATCAATAAAGATATATTTTTTAAAAAAAAGAAAAAAAAGAAAAACTGAGGTGTTGGATACATGGTGAATTGCCGCTTAAGATACGACCAATCCCCAAAGACTGCTTAAACAAAACTAGAAGCGAGATAATGTTCAAACGACGAAGATGATACTATTTTTTACCCATTGGGGAGGCTACAGACAGGTCTCACTACTTTTATGCTTTAAAATTCTGGGGAGGAAAAACAGTCCCAGTGATGATGAAGGATTACGGGAACAGTCTCACTCCAACAGCTCCCTAATGTTAATTTTTAACCAATGCACTTTTAGGAAAAGTTCCCATTCTCTGTCAACCTTTCAGTTAGGGTACCCTCCTCCTTTGGGCTCCCATAATACCCTGTCTATACCTATTTTATATAATGTATCACAATGTATTATAATTTCTTGCATAAATACACTTGTCCCACCAGATTGTTGAGGCATGAACACAAAGATTATGGCCTACTGTTTCCTATATCTAACGTCAAGCACATGGGTAAATTCAACATTCACTGAACACGTTCTTTGTTATTTCTATTGCCTTAGGCAGTGCTTGGTACACAGTAGAGAAAGCAATTAACTATGAAAGGACAAGAAGGAGCAAGGATGGGTGGGAGGAAAGGAAAAGGGGGAAGATGGTTCCAATGTTATATTAGTCAACAAAGAAAAAATACTAACATGAAGAGATGTTCACCTAGAACATTTTCAGGCAAATGGGAATGATTTCATCAAATAATACACTGGATACCTAAGGGAACAGCATATCTTTTAGAAGAATGCTAATGATCAAGGCTTTATTTAGTCCATCCTCATGCATACACTTCAAAGCTACGAGATATCATCTAATAAGTGGACGTGGGGGAAATGCATTACTATGAAACCACGAGGACCTGATAAGCTCCTAGGACCCCCTATGCGTGAATTTTTTTTTAAAGTATATCTAATAAAAAAATGATGGTTCAGAAGGAATTGAGAAAATTAAAAAGGAAGTCCCTGGGAGGTCTGTGGAAAAGAAAGGCATGTACTGGGAGAAGCAGCCAGAAAATCATTTTAACTCTCACTTTCCCACACTGCAATCTCTTTAAAGTGGGATATCTTATTTATGTCTAAATGCCAGCAGAGTACATTACAAAGGCTAAGTACACAGACGAAATTACTGTCTATTTAGGTATATGGGAGGGTGAGGTTTCATGATTGAAACTTTTAATGATTTTGAGAAACCTCCACTCTCCAACTTAAAATAATTTTCCTCATAAAAACAAAGCTGCCAATATCCCAAAGATAAAGCATCTCTTAATCCAGTAGGTAAATGATTCGGGTAGGGGTAGGGACAGTAAACCAAGACTTCCTTATTCAACAAAGGATAAATGATCAGTCTCTGGTTAAACAGGTATGAAAATAATTCATACTGTCCTTCTCATCCAAATAGTTTAATTCAGCATAACTACTACTGTTGCCTGCTTCCAAAACAACTTGTTTCTTAACTGCAAAGAATGTTGATATTCATTTTGCTGGAAAATCAGCCCTTCAATAACATTGTGTTCTCAAGAGAAAAAATTCCATGTCAGGGTTTCAAGGCCCACCAAATTAAGTGTGTATATTTCTATACATACACTAAGGGAAATTACTGTAGGAGGCATACAACTCAATAACATTAGTATCTGAAGCAAATACGCTTGTGGCCATAGAATTATTTTATGTATATATATATATAATATAAATAAATTACATAAAAATATAAAATATATGTTAAAATGTATATTTATCTATTGGATAAATTTAGATAGCTGACATTTTATTTTTCAAAAAAGTATACATAGGTAAAATGGAATTTTCTTCAAAATCCTAAACACCTTTTTCCTTAAAAATATATTAAACTTCCTTGAAGGTACTGATGCAGTGAGCTAAAAACTGGATCTCAAATCAGCACTTTGGAAATAAGGTTCTAACTACCAAACAAAACGTTTCTGCAACTGCCCTAACTCATCTGTGTGAAGGTTTTTCTGCTAAAATTTTTCCCTAACTTAAAAGGTGCAGAAGAGAAGATTATATAAAATTTTAGTTGCCTTTAGGTTTTCTGATTGCTTAGATTTACTTGCTTTTTAGGAGCAAAGTAAGGCTTAAGAACAAACTACAAAGAGGTGACTGAAGATGTTATATAAAAGGCAGTGGAATGTGATCATTAAAAATATATATAGCTCGGCTGGCGTGGCTCAGCAGTTGAGCACCGACCTAGGATCCAGGCGATCCGGTTTCGATTCCTGGTCAGGGCACATGCTCGGGTTGTGGGCTCGATCCCCAGTCAGGGGTGTGCAGGAGGCAGCCGATCAATGACTCTCTCATCATTGATGTTTCTATCTCTCTCCCCTTTCCTCTCTCTGAAATCAGTAAGATATATTAAAAAATAAAATAAAATAAGTAAAAAAATATACATCTTTCCAGAACCTGAGATTGTGTACAGGGGGGAAAGGAAACTATAACAGCCCGAAAGAACTGCGTATCATAGAAATCAACCTCTCCAAGGGGGCCAGGTGATGGTGTGAAGACAGCCTTCTTGGCACTGGAATGAGAAGACTCGCAGACCTATTCCCAGTTCATTCAGGTGGCTTAAGTATTCTCATGCCAAGTAACATGTAGGTCTCTGGTACCAAAAACTGTGCAACCACTGGGCGATATGAAGAGTTCTCCAGAATCCCACCTTACTGTTTTAACACCTTAGCGGAATATCTAAACAACTCTACCCATTTCTGCTTCCCCTATCCAAAAGGTCAAAGGCTGCCCATTTCCTCCACCAAAGAAGGTCTCTGCACAAAGCCCCCATATTCACTATATTCTTTTTTATCATCTTGATCCTTAGCCCTCTTTTTCCTAGAACCTGGTTCTGAAATATTTTGGTGCTCAATTTGTCAAAGAACTCTCACCTACTCAAGTGTCATCACATGAATTTATAATTATCTGTTACTATTTGTATTCTGGAAATTAAAAAGTCTAAAACCACTGATAGTCAAATTTCGTAAATTTTCATCTGTTCACAGATAAAGCTTTGCCCCCTAGCTGTATTTTTAGGATCCTCCATATCACGTTTGTTGGCAGACGATAAGTATAACTGACTCTTATTCTAAGAAATACATACAATGTTAAGGTCAAAAAACACTTTGGAAAGAAAGGGATTATAAAAACTATGATTCAGACAAAATGAGCACACATAACTTGAAAACTAAGTCCATTTACAGCATTTCTTTAGTTCAGAAGAGCTTTCTTAGGGGTATTCTAAATGCTATAAAAGATTAAAAACATAAAAGTCAATATAGTTCCCGTCTCCCACTTTTATCATACCCTCCCCTTCACTCTGTATATGCAAACATGAACATAAATACACAATTTCCAGAAATTGCCTCCCAAGAAATTATTTAATAAACCATAAAAGTTGCACAAATCAGCAGCTGTAAGAATTGTAGCATGGAAAATTCCAAAGGTTCTGCTTTTAGCAGCTGAGAGGTAGAAGATTCTTTACAAAGTAATTCTATATCAAATTCTCTTCTCTGAGGAAGTATGGCAGCAAAGAAAAAAAAATTTTTGTAACTTGACTGAATATAAACATCTAAATGAAAGTAAATTTTTATGAGTTGGCAAAGAAACTACCTGATATTAAATTACAAACCTTTCCTTATAAGGACAGGAAGTTTATGGTGGTTTAACAATACTGAAAAAGAGTTTGATACAAGTAATTGCAATAAACAATGCAGCACCTACTCTCCCCAAGACAAATAATTTGTATTCTTAAAACTTTATTTTCATAAAGATTATGTATCGTTAAAATACAAGTATCAAGAGGTTACCTGAAGTATAAGCCAAAATCTTGAGAAAAATGGAGTTAAAAACCATTGCAGAAAGCTAATTGAACTTTTAAATAACCAGGAAGATAAAGAACAAGATTAAACTTGCACATCATTAGTCAATAAAAGCAGGATTTACTCTGCATCAACCCACAGAAGCAAAAGGCTATCTTAAGTTGATCACTGAACAGAGAATTCAGCAAGTCCAAGTGAGAGAGAGGGAGGTGTTTAAGAAAGACAATCGGTAGAAGGAATGATCCAAATGGCAAGAGAATTCTTTAAATCTCTCAGGTAAAAACCAGATGCCAGTACCACCTCATGCCCTCCTCCCTTATACTTGTCTCAACGTGATTGGCAATATTTGTACTCTTCAAAGTTCCAGGGGGTCATAAAACAGCTTTGTACTAGCTGAATGACTTGCTTTTAACTTCTGTATCATGGATTCCGTTCAAATTCACTGTCCTTTCTCTACCTGGGGAGAAGGTGCTGGTTTGCCATTAAGAGCCATCTGGAATGGTACATCCTGGCCTGCAGGAGGCAAAGCAGCAGTCTTCAACTTCTTTGTACTAGCTTTGGATGGCCGTTCCTCCTCCTCTTCATCAGAATCTTGAAGGCCATACTTAGAAAAATGGGACACCTAAGGAAGGGAAGAATCCAACAAAATCAATTTTAACACTTATTATTCAGAAGAGCTTCCACAATATTCATGCTTGCTATCTTGCAGGTAAAAAAAAAGAGATATCAAAAAATTTATTTAAAGCACAATGAAATGTCACTTCACTATTTTTCTAAGATTTAGATGATGTTTGATGCATGTACTAGTTGCTCATATAATTATTAAACATATAAACACAGGAAACTGAATCCAAAAGAGCCATTACTATTTTCATATCTACATACTGCTTAGCTGTTCTCTACCAACACAAGAGCCTTCAACAAGTGAAATACTCCAATTGGTCCGGCCGGGCATGGCTCAGCGGTTGAGCATCGACCTGGAATCCAGGCGATCAGGGTTTGATTCCTGGTCAGGGCACATGCCCGGTTGTGGGCACAATCAATGACTCTCTCATCATTGATGTTTCTATCTCTCTCCCTCTCCTTTTTGCTCTCTGAAATCAATAAAGATATATTTATTATTATTTATTTATTTTTTATTTTTTAAATATATCTTTATTGATTTCAGAGAGAGGAAAGGAGAGGGAAAGAGAGCTAGAAACATCAATGATGAGAGAGTCATTGATCGGCTGCAGCCCGCAACCCGGGCATCTGCCCTGACTGGGAATCGAACCCTGATCGCCTGGATCCTAGGTCAATGCTTAACCGCTGAGCCACGCCCGGCCGGGGAAGATATATTTTTTAAAAATAAAATAAAAAGAATAAATCTCATTAAAAAAAAAAGAAAAAGAAATACTCCAATTGGCCTAGAAGAGAAAGAAACCAATGGGTTACCAAAGTGGGGAACCTTTTTTCTGCCAAGGGCCATTTGGATATTTATAACATCATTCGAGGGCCATACAAAGTTATCAACTTAAAAATTAGCCTGCTGTATTTGGTCAAACATTTCACTGAATTTATTGAATTTGGAGTCCCATCTGCAGTTGCCTTGGCAGAGCCAGACCAAATGATATCACGGGCCATATAGGGCCTGAGGGCCAAACGTTCCCCACCCCTGGGTTAAACTATCAAGGAAGGGAGGAAGTCAGCCTCATCCCAGAAATCTTTAAAAGAATGACAATTATTTAGGCAGAGTTGATCTATTAAGAGAACAAAAATTTTGCCTGATGTCCCTAAATAATGCCACGTATTAGAAAATCACATCTTAGAAGTGTATCTAAATGCTCACAGGAAGGAGAAGAGGATTTGAATCGTAAGCCCATAAAGTTTATAACAGCTCCTTATTGTATTTCTATATCTATTTCCTAATTTGAACATAAAGAGAATTTAAGAGCAGATCACTTTCAAACATTTTGTGACGCTCACTACAGTTAATAAGAACTAGGTTAAGTGACTATACCTTAAACACCCAAGAACCAGTTTCAGGACGGTACTCTTTGAACTGAGCTCCCTGTTTCCTTGAAACTGCTTCTAATCTTCCCTCATAGTTGATATCAGCAAGTCGATCTGGGCTCTTTATTAAACAACGAGATGTTTTATCTGTTGGCCAAACTCCATCCAATGTAACTTCAGCCTTCCTGTAACATACAACCAAGTAAAATGTCAATGTTTCATATTTAAGACCAGAAAGTCAACACATCTACAGAAATAGCAAATAAAGGTACCTATGTTACTCTGAAATTACTCTGCAAATGTTTCATAAACTTGAGTCTTGCTTCCCAAGGTAGATAAGCTTAATAGCAAGGAACTACCACAACATCAACTAGCTCAGTATTTGGTTCAAGGGTCAAATTCCATTTATTCCAAACTACTACAGTACATCAATTATTTCCTATCTAATTTTAATAACACTTAAGTTATGTGTCCTTGACAGAGTCCAGTGCTAACAGTCCAATGGTCATAGTCCAGTGCTAAGAACTAAGTCTCAGTAAAGGTCTCAGAGTGCTACTGTACTTAATTACAGTAATAACAGCAGCAACTACCATCAAAGGACAATAAATGCTTGCAGAATGAAGTATCAGGAATATCATGGTATGAACCATTAAATAATGAGTGTGAAGATGACTATAATAGTGGTCAAGTTTCCTTCTAGTATCAATATCTGAGTTCAAGAACTGTGTCCTACTCATTCTGTATGCCTTGCACCTAATACAGTGACTAGCACTTAATAATAGATGACTTTTAAAAACATTTTTACTGTGGTAAAAAAGTGTAACATAAAATTTACCATCTTAGCCATTTCTAATCGTACTATTCAGTGGTGTTAGATATATGTAATTGTTCTGCAACCAATCTCCAGAACTTTTTCATCTTAAAAAACTGAAAACTATACCATTAAAAATTAACTCCCCATTTCCCCTTACTTCTATCACTGGCAACCACCATTTTACTATTTCTATGAATAGGACTCTCAAGAGGACTCAAATAAGTAGAATAATGTAGTATTTATTTTTGTGACCAGCTTGTTTTACTTAGCCTAATGTCCTCAAGGTTCATCCATGTTGTCACCTATGTCAGAATTTCCTTCCCTTTTTAAGGTTGAGTAATAGTCCACTGTATGAAGATATATTTTGTTATCCATTCATCTGTCACTGGACACGTGTTGCTTCTACCTCTTGGCTACTGTGAATAGTGCTGCTATAAACATGGGTGTGTAAACATGTCTTTGAGGTCCTGCTTTCAGTTCTTTTGGATACATATCTAGAGAGGAATTGCTGGCTTATTTTAATTTTTTTGAGGAACTATCATATTTTTTCCATAACAGGTGCACCCTTTTCCTTACCCACCAATACACAAAGATTCTAATTTTTCCACTCTTGCAAAAACTTATTTTTTTATACTAACCACCCAAATGGATGTGATAGCTCATTGTGGTTTTGATTTGGATTTCACTAATTATTAGATATGTTGAGCATCTTTTCATATGCTTGTTCGCCACCTGTGTATCATCTCTGGAAAAATGTGTATTCAATTCTCTTTTTAAACTTTTGTTGAGTTGTAGTTCTTCCTTCATATTCTGGTTTATAACCCATTATTGTATATATGATTTGTAAGTATTTGCTCCCATTCTGTAGGTTGCCTTTTCATTCGTTAATTGTGCTTTTTGATGTATAGAGGTTAAAATATTTTTTTTTTAATCCTCACCTGGGGATATTTTTTCCATTGCTTTTCAGAAAGAGGAAGGGGGGGGAGAGAGAGGGAGAGAGAGAGACATTTAAATTGATTGCCTCCTGCACTTGCCCCGACTAGGGCTAGGGATTGAGGCTGAAATTGAACCCAGGACCCTTCAGACTGCGGGCCGACGCCCTAACCACTAAGCCAAAACAGGCCAGAAGTTTTAAATTTTGATGGAGTCCAATTTGTTTATTTTTACTACTGTTTCTGTGACTTTTAGTTTCGAATCCAGGAAATCCTTGTCAGATATAATGTCATGAAACTTAAAGAAAATAAAATCCTTTATTCTAAGAATTTTAGGTCTTACGTTTAGGTCTTTGATCCATCTTAAGTTGATTTTTATATATGGCATAATGTGATGGTTCAACTTAATTCTTCTGCATGTAAATATCCAGTTTTTCTAAAATCATTTGTTGAAGAGACTGTTCTCTCCCCACTGGTCTTGGCAACCTTATTGAAAATCATTTAACTATATATGTGAGGGCTTATTTCTGAGCTCTCTTATTGTATCTGTTCCATTAGTCTATATTGTGTGTCTTTATGCCAATACCACACTGCTTTGGTTACTGTAGCTTTGTAGTAAGTTTTAAAATCAAAGTATGAGTCCTCCAGTTTTATTCTGTTTTCAAGATTAATTTGGCTATTCGGGCTCCCTTGAGATTCCACGATTTTACGAAGAATTTTTTCTATTTCTGCAAAAAAAATGCCATTAAGATTTTGATATAGATGCAGTAAATCTGTAGATTGCTTTGGGTAGTATGAACATCTTAACAATTTTAAGTCTTCCAGTCCATGAAAATGAGGTATCTTTCTATTTATTTGTCTTCTTTCATTTCTTTCAGCAATGTTATATAGTTTTCAATGTACAGGCCTTTTTACCTTCATGGTAAAGTTTATTCCTAAGTGTTTTATTCTGTTTGATGTTATTGTAAACAAAATTTTTTTGTGTTTTTATTTATTTATTTTTTTAAATATATCTTTATTGATTTCAGAAAGAGGAAAGGAGAGGGAGAGAGAGAGATAGAAACACCAATGATGAGAAAGTCATTGATAGAGCCCACAACCCGGGCATGTGCCCTGACCGGGAATCAAACCCTGATCGCCTGGATCCCAGGTCGTCGCTCAACCGCTGAGCCACGCCCGGCTGGGCCAAAATTGTTTTCTTAACTTCCTTTTAAGATCATTCATTGTTAGTGTAAAAAACCAAGTTTTTGCATGTTGATTTTGTATTCTGCTGAATTTGTTTATTCGTTATAACATATTTTTTAGTGGAATCTTCAAGCTTTCTTCATAGACGATCAAATCATCTGTGAACAGAGATAATTTTACTTGTTCCTTTTCAATCTGGATGCTTTTACTTCTTTTTCTTGCTTAACTGACTAGCTCAGATTTTCCAGTAGTGGCAAAAGCAGGCATTCTTGTCTTGCTCCTGATCTTAGGAAAAATTTCAGTCTTTCACTATTGAGTATGGTATTTACTGTGGATTTTTCAAATACAGCAGGGGAGTTTTCTTTTAGCACTAGTGTCTTTATTATGGAAGGATGTTGAATTTTGTCAAATGCTTTTCCTGAACCAATGGGGATGATCATGTGGTTTACTTCATTCTGTAAATGTGATGTATTACATTGATCAATTTTTGTATATTGAATCATCCTTGCATTCGAGGAATAAATCTCACTTGGTTATGGTCTGTAATCCTTTCAATGTATTGTTAAATTCTATTTGCTAGTATTTTATTGAGGATATTTACATCAATACTCATCACGATATTAGTCTGTACTTTTGTTACAATGTTTTTGTCTAGCTTTGAAATCAGAGTAATGATTGCCTCACAGGATGAGTTCAGAAGTATTCCCTTCTCTGCAATTTTCTGGGGAGACTTTGAGAGGAATTAGTGTGAATTCTTCTTTAAATGTTCAGAAGAATTCACGATTGAAGCCATCTGGTCTTGGGCTTTTTATAAGGTGGAGGTTTTTGATTACTGATTCAAGTTCCTTATTAGTTATAGGACTGCTTAGATTTTCTATTTCTTCATAATTCAATCTTGGTAGGTTGTGAAAATAAACAATTTTATGTATGGCCCTTTCACCTGTCTAAGAAATATCAGAAGCTAGCATCTCACACTAAAATATGGAGAAAGATGTAAGCATGGTCACCACAGAAATATGAAAAAATAAAATACTACTTAAAATGTTTTTAGAAATTAAGTTAGAGCTAATTTTAGAGAAAAGGCGTCAAGAAGTTATAGCATAGTATTGCTTTATCCGTTATATTTCTAAATCAAAGTAGAGAAACAATCAGACATTGGACAGTAAGTAAAAAAAGCAAATTGCAGAAAAATGTATATAACATGGATACATTTGTGTTTATAGAAAAAACTGTGATTTAGTTATTTTCTAAGTATGTAAATAAATTCATACCTATTTAGTCCTTCACCCACAGGTGGTTTTTGGTTATCATCTAAATAGACAATAACTTCTTTCCTTCGGATATGAACGATATCATCCAAATTTAGATTTGTCAAATTCACATCTCCTTCAAAATAGAT
This sequence comes from Miniopterus natalensis, assembly GCF_054644295.1. NCBI lineage: Eukaryota > Metazoa > Chordata > Mammalia > Chiroptera > Miniopteridae > Miniopterus > Miniopterus natalensis. The sequence continues at coordinate 40,460,223 of NC_142091.1, forward strand.
TGAACCATAACCTACAAGATAGAACAAATAGTTAAAAACTCATCCTGTATAGAGAGCAAATACCTACATTCTAATTCTGATTATTAGAAGGAGCAAGCTGCTTAAACATTAATCAATATTTTCAATCACCCAGCAATACCACTGAATGGGTTATTTCACCCATAACATGTATGGATGACACCAAATACACTGCCATCTGGTTTAACATCAGTATTTTCACAGCATTTAAGTTGAACTCAAAACAGCCTTAAATCTCGTCAAATACCTATACTGCTGCTATACAAACAACCCTTAGCACCTAGTCTGCAGACAAGTTAAAATACCTGAGCCCTTTTTTGAATACGATACCTGAGTTTTTCAATAAAATTACACTTGTAATAACTTAATAATATGAAGTTGAATCTAAATATTACTCATCTAGTCAACTATTGAATTTTCTCACTTAGTACTTCTTGCTGTTTACAATATTTTCTTTAATTGCAGAAAACTGCAATGAGCCAAATAGTTACCAAAGAATGATAAAAGGCTCTAGTCTTGTTCTGTTTCTTTTCTGCTATTCAGGCCAAGGTGGGTCCAAATGTAGGGGAAAAAATGGATTCCGCTATTAAGAGCTTCCTTTACTTAATTAAAAATATAAGGTGCAGATCTCTGGCTTATACATTACTAACTCCTAAACTCACACTCACCTTTACGGCCAATAGTGAAGTCAGAGACAATACACTCTCCTTTTTCATTGGTAATTTTAGCAAGATCATCCATACATGGAATAGTATAGTACCCAACCTTAGTGAGAACAATGCCTGTGACAAAAGAAACAAAAAATATAATATTAATTTTGACTGTCTTCAGGCAGAAGCATTTTCAGTAATATTTCACCTTTTAAAATTTTTCTATAAAATGAGTAATTTTTTAAATTACCTGAATAATCAGTAACTAAATTATTACATAAAGAGAAAATACACAGGGATAAAGCACATTTCCAAGCTGGTTATCTAAGAAGCATTAGTCCTAGGGAAAAAAGTGTTTTGTTTTTTTAGTTTGGGAAACATGCACAGCATGTTTAGGACAGCATATTTCAGGTTCTGAAAACTTGCAAAATAAGGAAGTCTATTCAACTTTACTCAATCCCATGTTTCCCAGGCTTAACCACAGGACTTTCTTTTCACTGACACCAGCTAAAACACTACACTATGCCTGGACAGCTTGGCTCAGTGGTTGAGCATCAACCCATGAACCAGGAGATCATGGTTTAATTCCCGGTCAGGACACATGCCCGGGTTGCAGGCTCGATCCCCAGTAGGGTATGTGCAGGAGGCAGCCGAGCTATGACTCTCTCATCATTGATGTTTCTCTCTCTCTCTCCCTCCTTCTCTCTGAAATCAATAAAAACATATTAAAACAAAACAACAACACTACACTATGAAAGGCATTCCACAGAAGATACTCCGGGAAAAGCTTACTTAGTTCTTTTCTTTTGTACAACTGAAGATACTAAAACCCAGGATGGAATGAACGTGCCTTGGATTACATAGCAATTCAGTGGTATAGATGGAGCTAAAACTCCAAACCCAGGACTTTTTATTTTATAGCTTATTGTCTTCCATAAAGCTCTTATATCTTTCATATTTACACCTCCAACGGAGCCAAAATCAAGATGAAAAACCCTATATGAGAAAGTCCCAAAGACAAATGGAAACTTAAAGGTCTATACATCTAGTGTAATTTTTAAAAAAGTACCAACTAGGTAGATTTCTAAAAAAATTCAAAGAAAATAGAATACTGGTTTGCTTGTTCTAATCACTCCTTGTCCCATGTATATGTAGAGGTGAGGCTAACTTTCTCTCTGAAAGAAAACAATTTAAGCCAATATCAGATTAAACACCAGCCTCCAGCAATGCCCACTTGTATACTTACCTTGTTTCTCTACTGGCAAGGTTTAGAGGATTGTTAATGTCCTTGGGAATGAAATTTTAAATTGGGAGGTGGCAAACAAGGTCAATGAGAAAACTAGAAACAATAAAAAAAATCTAGACTGGATATTTGAAAAAAATTGTAGTAGCATAATGAATTCATGTAGATATACACACATAAGCATATATACTCGGGATTCTTAGTGAATGTATAAAATTGTTTCCTTAGGGCACCAAGTGACCAGAAGATATACTATTAGAGCTGGCTTATTTTTAAGTGCTTTGAGCACTATATAAAGGCAGTAAGATCACTAGATATAGAAAAATTTTATAGACACTTCAAGAATAACTCTGAAACAACCCCAACTGTTCACTAACAGAATGGATTAAGCAAATGTGACATATTTAATACTACTGAGCTAAAAAAAAAGGTGCTGATACATACATCATGGATGCAATCTCATGAAAATTAGAGTAAAAAAGAATAATGTATATTTGATTCCATTTATATAAAGTTCAGGAACAGGCAAAACTAATCTATGTAACAAAAATCAGATTGTGACTGACTTCTGGGGATTGTGACACAAGGAACTCGCCAGGTAAAAGAAATGTTCTATCTCTTGATTGAGGTATTAGGTATCTGAATATGTATGTATCAAATTTTACTGAAATGAACTCAAGATCTGTGCACTTCACTATATATAATTTGTACCTCAATTTTTTAAGAAAGGTAATGACAGGCCGGCTGGTGTGGCTCAGTTGGTTGAGCACTGCCCCATGCACCAGGAGGTAACTGGTCTGATTCCAAGTCAGGGCACATGCCTGGTTTGCAGGCTCTTCCCCAGTAGGGGGCATGCAGGAGGCAGCTGTTTGATGTTTCCCTCTCATGAATGTCTCTCTCTCTCTCTCCCCTGCTCCCTTCCTCTCTCTGAAATCAATAAAAACATATTTAAAAAAACGATAAAATAAAATTTTAAAAAGGTAATGGCATTTATCAAAACCCAAATAAGATGTTTTATCAACACAGAAAAAAGGCAAGCAAGACAGTCTAATCTTATAGTTTATATTACTTGTTTCATAAGTTAGTTGGGGGGAAAATCAGTTCATTATGGGGGGGAAGGGGAGAAGCAAGCACAAAACTGAGGAGGTAATACACAATCATAGCAACAGCTACCTTTTGAATGCCTATACATGTCAGGCATTTTGTTCTATATACTTAAATCTAACTGAAATCTCAAACACCTTAAGAAATAATTACCACTATCATTTTAATTTAAAAACTAATCATCAATCTATGCAAATTTATAAAGCTAGAAAAAGTATGACGATAGCCTCTCTGGCTATAAAATCTGGGATCTTTAAACTATACCAGGATAATTTAAATGACATGAATTTTAACTACCTCAAATGTTACAAAAGTACATGAATTTAGAAACTGACCAAAGTATAAGTGAAAAGTGTTTTTATGTTAACTTCCATAAAATGCAATAAAAAACATTTAAAAGTTCAGATAGCTGACTTTCATTCTGTTAAAAATCTGTGACAAATAACAAGAAATTTCAAATGACTGGTAAGAGATTAGTTATGCACCAATCTGAACCTGACCTGCTGGATGCATATGATAAGTACTATTTTCTATTTCTTCCCGGTCATCCTGCAATGACTCCTCATGAAAAGAGGTTTCTTCACTGCTTCCTTCCAGCCCATTTCGCAAGGCAGCACGCATGTTCAATGCAACAATGGTATCATCCACACTGCTGCTGTTATTGTGTTTATTTCCAGCACTCTCTGGGGTCTGAGGAATGGGTTTGGCAATAGGGTTAGCATAAAAACGTGACATAAGAGAATCATCATCTCCATCTTGCTGATGATTCTCATCAACAGGTTTGCTCAGGAAACTGAATCTGAAAAAGGAAAATAAAAACAGTATCTCAGACCCTTGTAGTAGTAGTAACAGTGATAACAACCCTTACTGAGCCTTCACTAAGTCCCTGGCACTATTCTAGATAATTCCACATATTAAAAATTCATTTAAGCCCGGCCGAACGTGGCTCAGCGGTTGAGCATTGACCTAGGATCCAGGTGATCGGGGTTTGATTCCTGTTGCGGGCTAGGCAGCCGATCAATGACTCTCTCATCATTGATGTTTCTATCTCTCTCTCTCCCCCTCCTTTCCTCTCTCTGAAATCAATAAAGATATATATTTTTAAAAAATCATTTCATACTTATAGTAACCTGGTAACATAGGTTACTATCATTCTATTTTATACAAAAGACAACTAAGACACAGAAAATAAAGTAACTTGCCCAAGGTCACAAAACTGTTAAGTGCTAGAGTTGAAATTTTAACCCAGGAAATCTGGCTGTAGATTTCATGCTTTTAATAGATCTATTTTCATGAATAAATGGCTATAGCATCAGATTTTTAGTTTAATAAAAACAAGATGCTTTACCATGTGGGGGTCAAATAACCAGTAGTGAGTTTCAATTTTAAAAAACTAAAAGAAAATTTAGATTTTTAAAAAATATTACCATCAAGGTATTAGAGAATACATCATTAATGGAAAAAGGAAAAAAAAAATCAAACTAAAATTTTATCCAAAGAGAAAAAAAAAGGAGTGGATACACACACACACACACACACACACGTATGTATATATAAATTTTTCACTCAGTCATTATATTGAATATAGAGTATCAAATAATCTAAATGTCCTCCAGTAGAGAACTGACTGAATTATCTTACATTCACAAATGGCTATAGGGTTATCAATATTCATACTGATATAAAATGGCATTTATAATAAAATAAATGGAGATGAGCAGGTTATAGAATACATATCATTCATGCATAATCTCTGCAATGTTTATCTATAAGAAAACATTTATAAACAAACCTCTAAACTGTAAGAATATATACCAAACTATTAAGGATTCCTGCATATACTTCCACTTCCTCCTTTATTCATTTTATATACTTCTATACTTATTTTTCTTTGGTTTGGTTACAATTATCATCACTCCAATACTTATCACAAAGTATCCCTTGTTTTAAAGGGGAGTGGATAAATGTCAAATGTAAGCTAACTCTGTTTAAAATGACACACATGGATACCAAAATAGTTTTGCAGAACTGGATCAGAAGAACTCCAATAATTTTAAGATCTAAAGTACTCAAAAAGCAAAAACATTACTTAATTTCTAGGTGCTCATCTGCTGTAATATTTCTACACAACATCTGCCAGGCTTCATAAATTTTCGCAGAATAAATAAATTTTCAGCTCAGAATTTTTTCAAAATGAGAATTGAGTGCTCTACCAGAAACAACACAAAACAGAATGCAGTTTACCTCTCTCCATTTTCTGGATAATCAGATGGTGAGGCTAGATCTTCTGAATCACGATTAACAGGAGAGAAGAGATTGCTATTGTTAAGGTTTTTCAAAACCAACTTCTTAATGCTCTTTCTATAAACAGAGATCAAAAAGGGGGGGGAAAAACAAACCTCAGACACATAGTTACTTCACAGACATTATCTTAAAAACCAGAGTAAAAAAGGGCACTCTTGTTCAATTCTTATACATCTAAAAATGATCTAACAAGTTCATTCAACTCACAAACTCTTCCTATAAACACATGACCAAAGCATAATGTCCGAAATATATTGCACTCTGGCATCTGGAAGAATAAACCTGATCACGTTCAAAACAGTGGAAATTCCCCTAGAAATTATTACTCATGGTTCTCTGAACCACTGGGCACTTTATAGGTACACTTAGTTATAAACTCATCATACTGTGTTATATTTTAATTATTTCTCTACATGTCTTTTCTCTCTGTAAACATTTTCCTTTTCTTTTGGCAGTAAGGATTTATGACTGTCTCCTCCCAAAGAACTCAGCATGCTGAGTTCCTGAAGAAAGTAGGTAAATAAGATACTTCTTGACTAAATGAGAATAATTTTTAAAGTAAGATGACAAGAAAGAAACAGGAATAAAAATCTCTGATATCCAAAGATGCAAAGGATCACAAATACCTAGAATGTTCAGGTTTGTATACAGCGGGTTTACCTAAGGCAAGAACCTCCATAGTAAACAAGCTTCAAATAGAAAAACCAATAGAAGACATCTAAATCAACATTCACTTAAACTCATGGTATTAATATGCTTGATTTCTTCTTTAAAGAAACCACACACCAGCCCAGCCGGGCGTGGCTCAGTGGCTGAGCATCAACCTAGGATTCAGGAGATCGGGGTTCGATTCCCTGTCAGGGCACATGCCCGGGTTGCAGGCTGCAGCCGATCAATGACTCTCTCATCACTGATGTTTCTTTCTCTCTCTCTCTCTCCCCCCCCCCCCTGAAATCAATAAAGATATATTAAAAAAACAAACAAAAACCAACCATACACCAAACAACTATAAATAGCAGACCACTCTCATATATTTACTTCCAGACTCAGCAACTGAGTTACATGGTAATAAACACCAGTAGTGTTTGTTCCAAACCTGTGTATGCTATAGTCCTTATTGTAATGATATTACTAAATAAGCCAATGAAACAGGCACTTGAAATGAAGAACTGTTATCTCCAGGAAAACTAAGTTGGTACTTGCCCTATTAATGGTAGCCAAAGGTGGGGCAATTTGATCATTAAAAAAATAGTAACAACAATGGACTGAAAAACAGTGACAGAAGGGGAAAGAGAAGAGGGATTTAAAAATGTTTCACATGAAAAACATAAAACTTGAAGACAAAGAACATAAAACAGTGTCAGGCAAAAGTGAAGAGGACTGGCATCAGAAATATCAAGTGAGACAGGTACAGAGAACAGGCGGATGAAGCCAAATAACAGAAAAGTGTAGAAAACCCTAAAAAAACCCTGGTGAAACTGCCCTGAGAGATGGTTGGACTGGTGAATCCAAGCCCTTTTCAACAACTCTGTGCCACACAATTTGCTAAATACTGGAGACACGAACATGAATAATACAGTCTCTGACTTCAAAATAATCTAATGCTATTCTAAGAAATATATAAAATTGGACTTTCCATCTTTTTTTGAAAAAGCAGCCCACCATATTATTATCATGAAAGAAAGAAGCGATCACTTTTTAACATCATTCATAGACAAAAAACTGTAAGTGATGAGTTTTATCTCCAAAGACAAAAAAGAGAACAACAGTTTTTTTCTGATTAGAAAAGTATTTGCTGTTTAAAAAGACAAAGACAAAAAAGAGAATGACAGTTTTTATTCTGATTAGAAAAGTATTTGCTGTTTAAAAAGTTCGTGTCTGTGTGTGTTCATGTGAAACTGTGTATCTCAAAAAAATAAGCCACCCAGAAATAAAATGCCCTGAAGTTATATTTTCAGATATTAACTACTGTTAAGAGTTTAGTATGTATTTTTATTCAGGGTTTTTTTCCACGCGTGTATTAACATTCTAGGGCATATTTGCTCTAATACATAATTTAAGTGTAATTTTCTATGTTTACCAACAACTCTTCTATATACTTTCCTGTATGTTTTTCTGTGTAATTTTTTTATTATTTGTTCAATAGCTATATGTATGGGAATCAAAATTATAGAGTCTTCTTAATCAGTCTGGCCAATTTGCATTGTAAGTAAAGTGTCTTCAGCTTAAAATAAAATTATGTAAGCACTAACCTTTCAAAAACAAAACAAAGAAATATGTATATGTAAAACTAAAGCATATTAATTAAAATATTTTTATGTTAACTATATTATCCTCGAAAAGTGGTCAGGTCATTTTTATTCTCTGTGACATTCTATATTTTTCAAGTAAAAAAAATAACTGCATAACATTGTAGTATACTTTATTAAATAATTACATGAATAAACTCTGTTTCACATAATCACAACTGTAAACCTACTTTTGTCCCATCGTGTATTTTACATTTAATTTATGTTAACAAAAGCAAACTCACTTGGGCATGAATGCTCCATTGGCTAAGGATGGTTCATCATCATCCAGTCCATCAAAGAGCTGTGACTTGGCTGTGCCTGTTGTTTGTAAAGCCTTTGGTCGGACTCTGGTGGCTGGGCGGGGTGTCAGTTTGTAATGAGTGGGTGTGGTGAGAGCCTTCTGGGCTGCTGGATTTGTTGGTTTCAACCTCTGAAAAACAAAAGCATCAAGAAAAGTTTAACTCAAATGTATGATTTTGGCCATAAAAATCAGAAGACCAGAGTGCAAACCTCATCTCTGCTATTCACCCACCTGGCTTCCATAAAACAAGGATGTCAACACCTAATTTTGTACGCATGTTTAAATGCTAATGAAACTCTTTATTTCTCTATAATTGCTTTTTAATCTAGCCAACCCCTATTTCAACTTTGTCTGATTTGCTTTAAAATGTAATTGAAATTCTGCATTTGAAGAGCTCTATAAATCAAAATGTACTACCATATTATTGATAATTCTAAGAAATTTATTTTTCAATTAAATAAAAATTTTATGTTCAAAAAAACCCGAGACACAGCTATGAATTAATGTTCAACTTCTATGCAACCCAAATCACTCTGAAAAAACAAAGACATATTAGCTTGCATTTATCCATCATTCTATATGTGATCTTCTACAATTCTGTTTGTTTTGGAATGTCTTGACCTCGATCTACCAACTTCTACGTACAAACACAGAAAGAGTTAAATGTTACCTCTTCCGAAAAGTGTTACCAAACTCACTCAAGAATCTATGGTCTTCCCTCTGTTATGTTTAAATTTTTATTAAGATAAAATTCACATAAGTCACCATTTTAACACATATAATTCAATGGTCTTATTATATTTATAAGGTTGTGCAACCATTACTGCCACCTAACTCCAGAACATTTCCCACTCCAAAAGGAAACCCCATACCTCCCAATTCTTCTCATCACTAAGCAAACACGAATTTACTTTCTGTCTCTATGGATTTGTCTATTCTAGACATTTGATATAAATGGAATCATTAGGCCTTTGGTGTAGCATTGCATCTTTCACCTGGCATATTGTTTTCAAGGTTCATCCATATTATAATACTTACAGTATCTATTTATAGTATCAGTACTTCATGTTTTTTAAAAAATATTATCTTTATTGATTTCAGAGAGAGGAAGGGAGAGGGAGAGAGAGATAGAAACATCAATGACAAGAGTTATTGATCGGCTGCCTTCTGCACGCCCCCTCCTGGGGATCAAGCCCCTAACCTGGGCATGTGTCCTGACCAGGAATCGAAGGGCGATCACCTGGATCCTAGGTTCATGCTCAACTGCTAAGCCATGACCAGCCAGGCAGTACTTCACTTCTTTTTATGGCTGAATGAAATTTCAATGTACAGATACATAACATCTTGTTTATCCATTCATCAGCTGATGGGCTCCTCTCTCTATTATTGCATATACTACTATATTGAGCTACAGAAGATTTAAACACTTACAGGTATGATCTTCCTCATTAGATAACAAGATCTGAGACAAGTTTTTATTTATTTTTGTATCCTCAGTGCTGAACACAAGGACTAGCACATATATAGCCACCTAAAATTATGCTGCGTGAATAACATGTAATTTGTATCTAATCACAACTTACATTTATATAGTACCTTAGCACTTTAAGTTTTCTATATACTGAACAACTAACTTACTACAAGCCAGGTTTGCATTATCTCATTAAATTCTCAACAGTGATCAGTACTATGAATCCCATTTTACAGATGAGGAAACAGATTCAGAGAGGCAAAAAGATATGTTCAGTGTCTCACAGACTATAAGTGGTAAAACAAGGATTAAACAGAGCAAAGACTATGCACCCCTATGTTCACTGCAGCGCTATTTACAATAGCCAAGATTTGGAAACAGCCCTAGTGCCCATCAGTAGATGAGTGGATAAAAAAAGCTGTGGTCTATTTACACAATGGAATACCACTTGGTTGAAAAAAAAAAAGAAAGGGAAAAATCTTACTTTTTGTGACAGCATGGATGGACCTGGAGAATATTATGCTAATTGAAATAAGCCAGTCATAGAAAGACAAATACCATATAATTTCACTTATACGTGGATTCTAATGAACAAAATAAACAGAAAGAGACTCACAGATACAGAAAACAGACTGACATCTCTGAGAGGGGAGGGGGTAGGGGGGTGAAAAAGGTGAAGGGATTAAGCAACAAAACAAAAAACTCATAGACACAAGCAACAATATGGTTGTTACCAGAGCGTAAAGGGAGTGGGAGAGAGGTAGAAGAAGGTAAAGTGGGGATAGTGGTGATGAAAGGAGATTTGACTTTGGGTGGTGATCATACAATATACGAATGATGTATTATAGAACTGTACACCTGAAACCTATATAATTTATTAACCACTACTCCAATAAACCCAATAAAAACCACCAACAACAAAAAAACAGACCAAAGACTATGCTTTTAATGACACACCAGTGAGCAAAAGATCATTTCTCTGCCACTAGAGCATAAAAGATTAGGACAAAGCTATGCAGAAATCAGGAGAAAAGATTTTGGTATGCCACTTAAGAGCATTATGATTTTAGGAAAAGTAGCCTCTCGGAGATGAGCCTTGGTTTGCTCAACTATAAAATATCTGCCGTATTTCAGGGCAGTTAAAAAGTCACAGACCTCGCCCGGCTGGGCGTGGCTCAGCTGTTGAGTGTCGACCTAGAATCCAGGCGATCAGGGTTCGATTCCCAGTCAGGGCACATGCCCGGGTTGCAGGCTTGATCAATGACTCTCTCATCACTGATGTTTCTATCTCTCTCTCTCCCTCTCCTTTCCTCTCTCTGAAATCAATAAAGATATATTTAAAAAAAAAAAAGAAAAGTCACAGACCTCATCTCCAGTAAAGTGTTCATTTCACTGTTAGTCATGCTGCATTCCAGTAGCAAAAATAATTTATCCCTGGCCTAGTGAAAAGCATGAATAAATATGTCTTAAAAATTAATTACATCTAACTTTGCTTAGGTTTTATACAGAAGGAATTACATTCTGCATATTTAGATTATTCTGAGAATAAATTCTACAGAAGCATCCTTAAATTTACCTCTTCTTTCTTCTTAGGGTCTGACATGGGATTCCGGAAGAGAGGTGAGTCTCCAAAAGGTGAGTATGTTAGACTGTTGATGTGCTGTTGAAGAACAGCCTGCTGGGCAGCAGAGGCATTTGGATCTGTCAAAGCTTTTTACAAAAAAGAAAAGGGAAAGGAAGACGTCAGTCCAAGGATCCAGTGCATTTATAGCAAGAGAACTCAAAACTCTTTTTGAAGGTGTGGTCTTCAAAATGTTCAGACTCAATGGCATTATTGGGGGGGAGTAGGGGAGCAAACTGTGAAGAAATCAACAATCAAACGAATGGGTCAAAGATATAAAGAGGCATTTCATAAAAAAAAACATACGAAATTTTACTTAGGCGTTCATTGTTACTAATAATCAAAGAAATGTTAACCAGAACCTTTAAGAAATATTTTTATATTCACCTCATTATCTATCAGTGGCACAGTTATATAAAAAGAGTAAGTCTTTGACTTTTAAAAACATTACAAATTGGTATAGTCTGACTAAAAGAAATAATATGACAGTACATACAGCAAGTACAGTTTTTATATTTTTTATCCTAATAATTTCAAGCATAGAAACTTAACCCAAGGGTTTATTTAAACAAGAAACAAAATAAAGAAAAATGCAAATGTTCACTGAACGTTATGTAATAGCCAAGACTTGGAAACAATCTATGTCCAACATTAACAGTTGTAAAAATTATGATACAGCCCAGCCAGCGTGGCTCAGCAGTTGAGCATCGACCTATTGATCCAGGGGATCCCTGTTTGATTCCTGGTCAGGGCACATGCCCAGGTTTCGGGCTTGATCCCCAGCAGGGGGCATGCAGGAGGCAGCTGATCAATGCAACTCTCTCATTGATGTTTCTCTCTCTTCTTCTTCCCTTCCTCTCTCTGAAATCAATACAATATATTAAAAAAAAAAAAAAAAAAAATCAAGCCCAGGCAGCATGGCTCGGTAGCTGAACATCAACCTATGATCCAGGAGATTGTGGTTTAATTCCCGGTCAGGGCACATGCCTGGGTTTCAGGATCGATCCCCAGTGAGGGGGTGTACAGGAGGCAGCTGATCAATGACTCTCTCATCATTGATGTTTCTATCTCTCTTTCCCTCTCCTTTCCTCTGTCTGAAATCAATAACATATTTTTTAAAAAATCATGATACATCAACATGGTGAGTTAAATAGCTATTAAAAATAATGACAATGTGTTTCATAGTGGAAATAAGAAAGTATCTTTTACTTAATTAAATAAGTAAAAATTTCAGAATTAAAGGCTGTTAAGAAGTCCTTATAGGTGTAATATTTATATTTAATACACATATTAAAGTAAAAACTGAAAGGAAAAAAAGATAACCCAATTAGTCTAATTTTCTTTCAAAGTTAAGAACAAATGTGTCATCAGTCAGAAATAATTTAAGGAACAAAGAACAACAATCTACAACTGTACACAGTTAAAAACAACAAACAAACCCCATACTATCTGTATTGTATCTTGACTGATGAAAAAATCTCTTTGCAACATAAATATTTCCAAAAATCATTTTAGAGATATAAATACTTTTTTCCTTTAAATGTTTAAAATAAGGCTAAAGCTAAAATATAATAAAATACACATTAAAGGAGTGTCATAAACAAAACATTCTGAAATTTTTAATACTCATGATAGGGAGAAAAAAACACAACAGAAGCAGTAACAATAACAAAAAACCTAGAACAGACAGCTAAAACTAAACGTATGATGAATTTAGTCAAATTAAGCTTTCTTTAAATTGAATGTATTCACTAAATACTAAAACACTGAAAGTTAATATTTAAAGAGAGAGTGCAAATTTGCTCAGGATTGTGAAACCCAAAGGAGATGTCAATTTAAACAGCATATATAGTACATCATCTGTATTCAGAAAGTTCTTGCTCAGCCATGGTGTGGCTCAGCATTTGAGCATTGACCTAAGATCCAGGAGATTGCAGTTCGATTCCTGGTCAGGGCACATGCCCAGTTTGTGGGCTTGATCCCCAGTAGAGGGTGAGCAGGAGGCAGCCAATCAATGATGACTCTCTCATCATTGATGTTTCTATCTCTCCCCCTCTCCCTTCCTCTCTCTGAAATCAATAAAGATATACTAAAAAATAAAAATAAGTTCTTACACCCATTTTAAGACTACAGGTGAGGAAAAAATGTAGAAAAGTATCTTTTGCTACACAGTGCCACACAGTATCAGCATAGTGTTATTCTGTGGATTATTCAAGGACACTTAAGAAAACCTGAATATTTTTAAAGGACTCTAATATTCACTGGTCAGTTTGTTACTTCACAGCCAATTACCCATTAGAAAAAGCTGATTTTAAACCAGCTGATTCCATCATTTATCAAGGATAGGTAACCTCACCTGGGTTTGCTCTAAATAATTAAAAACTTCCTTTAATAAATTCAAACATAATTAGAAAAATTGTGAGGATGTTGTTATTTTTGTATGTTTAAATATGAAATCTTCCCTATGTTAACTGTATTATGTAAAAATACAGAAAAAAAGCGCAGATACATTAGCAAAAAAAGATAAATAAGAAAGCATAAGCACTAGTTAAGCCACCATTGGTATTATATTCAATTCTGATCATAATAATTTGAAAACATATTGAAAAACTACATTATGACCAAATGATTAAAGGGAGAGAAAAAAGTTTCAAGATTAGGTCTTCTGAGAACTGAAGAAACTGATAATGCTTTATCTGGAAGATAATGAGGCTCTGCAAAGAATTGTAGCAAACTGGTTTTACTTAGCTTTAGGAGATAAAGTAGAATTACTGGGTAGAAATACTATTGAATGAGGGTTTGGATTCTAAACAAAGTGAACAAAACAACAAACTTAGACTGACCTGTAAGACAGGAACCTTAACTGAGATTTTTAAGTTAAGTAAGGGAGTCCCACAATAAGGGTGGATTTGCATAAACTCTAAAGCACCTTCCAACTAAGATTCTGTGATGCAAAGATGTACTTTCTAGAAGTCAATACAACTACTTTTAAATAGGTGGTAACACTAACATATACAACTGTTGGCCTTTGAAAAAAGATGGGATACAGAGAGCAGACTGATGGTTGCCGGGGGGGGGGGGGGGGGGGGGGGGGGGATTAGGGGGCTGGGTAAAAAAGGTCAAAGAATTGAGAAATACATAATGGTAGTTTACAAAACAGTCATGGAAATGTGAAGTACAGCATAGGGGATATAGACAACGATACTGTAGTAACTATGCATGGTGCCAGGAGGGTACTGGAAATATCAAGGGGAACACTTTGAAAGCATGATTGTCTAACCAAAATGCTGTACAACTGAAACTAGTACAAAATAATATTGAATGTAAAATGTAATTGAAATTTTTTTTTAAAAGATAAGATTATTAAAACAATTCAGAAAGCTATCCAAGTGAAAATGGCAGGTTATGATATACCACCTTCTTCTGAAAACCACCAAAAGGAAAATAAAATAAATCATTTTAATCATAAAGCTGATTCAAATGTTCACACAGAGATTAATTAGAATTCTAATTCACCCCTGCTCCCTCCAAAGACCTAAATAAAACCTATGGTTAAAAAAAAAGAAAAAAAGAAATATATCTATGGAACCCATAATTACGAAGAATGGGGAAGTAGCATATGAACAGATGTGAAAATACAGTATACACAAAATAGCTACCCCATCCTCCTCCTAATCCCTGATGCTCAACAGATAGGCCAAAATATCAGTGTGTGCCTCTGATGAAACCAAGTTAACACATGGAAAGAACAAAAGCAACTAGTCTGAGTGCTTGCACCATCCCAGAGCTGACATTTAGAGGACCCCTGGATAACAACTGGTTCCTAGACTAGTTACTTTAAAGCGAAACTTACTGGTAAACAAGCTCTACCCATACACACAAGTAGCCAGTGAGCCTTTTATTATATTCTTAAATATAAATGGAAATAGTCACCTTGCATTAAAAAGTAATATCAAAACAAAACAAAAATAATCCTGAGGATTTAAGAAATAGAAGAACCTGTGCAAACATTAGAATCAGCTTTAGCACTAAAAAAGAAATTTTAATGCCTATTAACAAATTCAGACTTTCAAGAAAAACGTTATCTAAGAACCAAATGCTTTTATTATTTTTTAAGTCCTCACGTGAGGATATTTTTTCCATTGCTTTTCAAAGAGTGTAGAAGGAAGAGAAAGAGAGAGAGACATCGATTGGTTGCCTCCTGCACTCGCCCCAAGTCAGACCAGAGATCGAGCCTACAACCCAGGTATGTGTCCTTGGCCAGAATCAAACTCTGGACCCTTCGGTCCACAGGCTGACACCCTAACCACTGAGCAAAACCAGCCAGGGCAAAACCAGAGGCTTTTAAAAAAAGAAACTTTCAGAGAACAAGAAAGAATTCTTACATGTTAAAAATAAAAATACAGCCCTGGCCAGTGTAGCTCCATGGCTAGAAAGTCAGCCCCAGAACTGAGGGGTCGAGGGTTTGACTCCCAGTCAAGGGCGAGGGCACGTACCTGGGTTGCAGGTTTGATTGCCCTGCCCCAGTCCAGATGTGTGTAGGAGGCAACCAACAGATATGTCTCTCTCACATCAATGTTTCTCTCTCTCTCCCCCATCCCTTTTTCCCTTCTACTCTCTCTAAAAAAAAAAAAAAAAAAAAATACATCCTAGGGTGAGGATTAACAAAAAATAATAATAAATAAAATAAATAAAAATACAGCCCTGGCCAGGTGGCTCAGTTGGTTGGAGCATTGTCCTGTACACCAAACGGTTCTGGGTTTGATTTCCGGCCAGGGTGTGGGGGGCAAGCATTTCTCTCTCTCTCTCTCTGTAGAAATCAATAAAAACATATCCTTGAGTGAAGATTTTAATAAATATACAAAAAGGCGATGATTTAGAAGACAACCAAAAATCTCCTAGAAAGTAGAAACACAGCTGAAAAAACAAACAACCCTCCCTCCAAGCATTATGATAGGAAAAAGTCTAAGCAGATACCTGAAATTTCAAAGGGACAAACCTAAATGTTTATGTGAGTAGAGGGAACAAGTCTCAAAAATCAGAAAGGCATTAGACTTCTAATCAGTAATGATTAATGCAAGAAGGAATATAGTAAAAGTTGTGAGAGCAAACTACTTTCACACCAAAGTTTCTTAACATTAAAGTGTGAGAAACAAATGAAGATATTTTCAGGTCTGTAAGTAGTCAAAGTTTACCTTTTATATACATTTTACTTGAAAATATATTCCAAAGAACTTGGGAAATAAAGAGGAAAACCCTATACCCAGGACACAGTAGTGCCCACTGGGTAGACTTGAAGGAAATATCCCAGAACAATACTGAACGCATAGGGAGTAATCAGAGTTCATAGTGCTGCAGAGGACATAGGGATCAAAGAATGAAGTATTCTTGGGTAAAAGAATTCTGATACCATCCTTAAGAATTTGGACTAGTTTAGGAAGACAATAAGGGCTGGTAAAGCAAGGGGAAAAAAGAATCAGAAATCTCAGGAAAAGCTATATGGGAAAGGTATACTTGGCTGGGCAGCAATGTTTTCATGGTTATAATAAATGTGTTCATGTGCATCTTTTATGCTTTAACCAAAGAAAAGAAGACAGTAATAAATCAGTATAAAAATATAAAGATGGCAAAAGAAATGAAAAAAAGGGAAGGGTAAGGAAGGGCACTAATATTCTTATTTGACCAAGGGGAGTCAAGAAATACTATCCCCTATTTGAGAAAAGTTAAAGTATATAAGGACACAGCTCAAATCTACAAAAGATTCTCAAAATGTGGTACATGGATTATGATAGTACTGGAGATGAATTTAAAATTCTATCTTGCTCTATTTTTGCCAGTTGGTATCAATTTTTCCTTTCTGGTAGAATATAACTTTCTTTAAAGTGATATTTAAGTTAAGAATTAATTTTATATCAGAAATAATAATAGAGGTGGCAGGCAGGTGTCGCAAAAACTGCGAAGGGGTATTCAAATGAATGAAGTAAGAAAAATACTTCAATAGATAAAACTAAACAGGGAATTGAGTAAACAGTTATATTGGGAGAAGTAAATAAGCAGAGAGGTGATAAATGACCTAAATTTTCATCTATCATTAACAATTTACATTTACTTATATTTAATAAAGCAAATCACAGCAATATAAGCATATCACTCAGAAATATGAACTTAATTATATACCAGATGAATTAAAAGCTGTAACCAAAGTGGTTTCTTGCTTGGCCGGGCATGGCTCAGCAGTTGAGCATCGCCCTAGGATCTAGGGGATCAAGGTCTGATTCCCTGTCAGGGCACATGCAGGGTTGCGGGGTCGATCCCTAGTAGAGGGGGTGCAGAAAGCAGCTGACCAATGACAACTCTCTCATCACTGATGTTTCTATCTTTATCTCTCTCCCTCCCTCTCCTTTCCTCTCTCTCTGAAACCAATAAAGATACATAAAAAAAAAAAAAGTGGTTTCTTTGGGTGAGCAGGTCTGAGAATGAGGAAGCAGGGAAGGCCACAATCTATTATAAGTCCTTCCGCACTAAATAGTTATTTAATGACACATATGCATGTACTGCTTTGGTACGGGTGCAACAGAGGTGAAGTGGGAAATCAAGTCAGCAAGTTAAGTATTAGCAAGAAATAAAATGAAAAAAGCCTTCTAAAGTGACTGACACTTACCTACTGGGGCCTGGGGGGCTCCAAAGCCCAAAGTGGCTGTCGAGGTATTAAATCCAGGGGCCCCAAAGGCTCCTGTACCAAGAGGCCCTCCGATCTTAGGTTGGTTGTTCCCAAACAAAGATGCCTGTCCAGCACCAAGAGCTATGGAGACAAGAGGAAAGAAAAATGCGCCACAGAAGATCCTTTGAATGTTGTACCAGAGGTCAGTTACTTAAAAATATAATACATTTGAAAAATTCATTATTTGTTGAACACTCATTTCAACAAAAGAGCAGAAACAGTAAATGCTTAACTATATGCCAGGCACTATACTGAATACGTTATATACATTATAGGCAAAATATTTAGCCTCACTGTGTTGTTTCCGAAACTATAATGAGATAGTAACACATAGCTTATATATTTATCCTAAGATTTAAAATGAACAAATACATATTAAGCAAGTAGATGTCTGGTAGATATTAACACTCTTTAAATAATGAGTACCATCTCATTTAATCTTCATAAGCCTGGAAGTAGGAAACCATTACCCCCATTTTACAGATGAGAAAACTGACGGTTTAGTAATCAGCTCAATGTCACATAGTAAATGGTGAAACTGGGGTTCAAACATCAGTGCATCTAACAATACAATCAAGGCTCTTAACTGCTACTCTATAGTAAAACAAATTTTGAAAGAATTAAAAAGTTAATCTTAAATTTCAATATTTGCAAAATACTCTACTTTAGACTTTTTGTTTTATAAAAAGCTAAATGCCTTGTGATAAGGTTACTAAAGAGAATCAAGTTTCAGCATGAATCAGATTGGATGGAATAAGAACTTGTTTTCACCAGAGGGAAACCCATTGCAGAAATATGTAATGTTCTAAAGCCAAATGATTCTTACTTATAGATCTTGTCAGCAATGATTTTTAAAGTATAAAACAGAGAGAACTCGCTTATTTAGAATAAGTTACTGGCAAAAATCATTTAAAAGATTTTCATCCCTTCTTCCCTCAAGAAGTTACTGGCAATTTGGAAGACCTGAAACTCCTTCTAATGTATGAATACGTCTTAATATAGATAAGGGGTTACCAAGAAAATCAGTAAAATCATTTCAAAGATATAACACTAGGAGGTTAAAAAATCAAATGGGAACTGCTTTGAAATCATAAGCAAAAAAATAAATAAAATTGAAAGTTTATACTCAGAAAATTCACACAGTATAAACTGGTGAGGGTGACTACTGAACGGACAAAATATTCCCTAACTGTCCAACGTCATTAATAACAAGACAACAACGCAGCAATGAGATTATTTCACCTTAAATAGCCCCATTCTGGAACAGAAACTATTAGAATTTGGTGAAAATTCCAAGAAAAACTAAAATTTTATTACATCCTCAAAGGACATATTTAATGGCCAAATTTCAGGATTCTTTATTTTTCCAGGTAGCAAACACATCTCTACCCCCAAACAAAAACTTAGATGAAACCCAAATACTTTAAATGGATAAAAAGTTCTGTTTTGAATGGGTGTGTATTGCCCTGACCTTTGCAGCAGCCCTTAATAAAGAACCATGAAACATTCTCAAAACCACAACATTTCAATAACGCACAAAAGAATAAAAAGACATTGGGAAGTTCAGGTGACCTAGAAAGGGACTGTCATAAAATGACCTGCATACTTTTACAATTTATCAAGGGAAACATATGTATTTTATCCAGATCTGTCTTATATTATGCTTAGTGAAGGACTTACTGGGGACATTCTGGTGAATGATAATGTCAGTTTATGAAATGTGCTGTATTTATGATTAGGTGTAGGAGTCATAACGAAGATATATGGGGGGTACCATGGTCATAGTGACCCCAGAAACTCCACAAAAAAGTGAAGATGATTATATTCCTTTTGAGCTCTTCTAATAAATTTTAGAATTAAATTTTATCTATGGTATCTATTAGCATAGGGTAGATTTTTCTCTGTATATCTTAGTGTAACAATCAACTTTACTAGCTGTACCCTTCAACTTATTACTTCATAGGAAGATTTAAGTACTAACACTTTTTATTTATTTAAATTTTTTTAAAAACTTCACCTGAGGGTACTTTTTCCATTGCTTTTCAGAAAGAGTGGAAGGGAGAGAGAGAGAAAAACATCAATGTGAGAGAGACACATCAATTGGTTGCCTCCCAAACAGGGCCAGGGATTGAGCCTGCAACTGAGGTTCATACCCTTGGCCAGAATCAGACCTGGGACCCTTCAGTCTGAGGGTTGACGCTCTAACCACTGAGCCAAACCAGCCAGGGCCTAATACTTCTTAATATTAGTAATAAGTAACAACTAAGAGAATGGTATACCACTGATAATTCTAATAGTTAATATCACTATAAAGAAAAAACTGATAAATTCATGATTTAAAGAGAGTTCCTTCATCTGAGCACACTGGGGGGTAAAAAAAAATCACATGCCAAAGGATAATATAAAATATTTTATATGGATTGATCACTTACATCTAAGTGTACAAATAAAATACATGTATTTGTACGTCATATTTCAAGTCAAATATTCATGAAGTAGGCAAAGGCCTATGTTACAGGGAAATTTAATTCTGTTGAGGTATGAGTTTGAATCTCCATCACTCAAAACAAGAAGCTGCACAGGAATCCCCATTTAGCTTATATCCCCAAAACACACAACCCAAAGCTACAGTGCTATTCTACTTATGATACCATGAAATGCAGAGTTCATGAATGTGGGTGTTTATTATATACAGTAGTCTCCAGACACTCCTCTCAGAGCTAAAAAATCTGCTTTAGCAAATGTAATCAATCATCAAAGAAATTCAATAGTGTGTGCTTGGTGATCCCACCATTCTTGTTTCCCTATGTGATCTGCTGCTAAGGCTGGGGTTTAAAATTCTTTATTAATTCGATTTGGCTTTTAGTTTATGGGAACAAGGCATGAATGAAAAATATATAACAGTAACAAAAATTCAATTCACTGTGAGGTAGAATTGTTTCAAGAAAAATGAAATATACTCAAACTAATAAAAGGCTGAGATATTATATTACTGCGGAATAGAAGAAAATAGCATCACAAAAAAAGGCGGCAGGACATTTTATAATCTTGGCCTTTAAGAGAAGGTATTGCTAATCATAACCTGCAAGACCAAAAATCTGAGGAGAGAATGACAATTTTGATCATGTAAAAATAAGACTTGCATAAGAAGATAACATGAGCAAGATGAAATAAAGGCTTGGATGAAATATCTTTAACAGACATTAAAATAGCATCTTACCTAGGCCTTAGACTTATGGTTAGTATGCTGTCTAGAGTTAAAACTACCTTTGGGAAAAAAAACCTTCATTTGTCTAAACCAAAGCTAATTTTTTCTCTAGGACTAGAAGAGAACATTGATGTCAACAACATATGCTGCTTAAGTTTAGGAATCCAACTGTACAAAAAAATTTTTAGTTCTATATGTGGTAGAATTTGGGTAAGTTAAAAAGTTAAATGAAACTGTCATATAACCAAAGAGTTAATATCCACAATATATAAAGCACTCTCAGAAATAAATTAAGAAACAATGATAAAATATTATGGAATAGGGAGTTAAAAGATTCAACTAGCCAGTAAACATACATAAGGATATCTTTCACCACTAATCAGTGAAGTGCAAATTAAAATATACCAATTTTCACTCTCACGCATGTAAAGACGAAAAAGTCCAACAATATAGAAAGGTATAAGAAATGAGCACTTTTATACAATGTGAGCAAAAATACAAACTGGCATTCTTTTGAGAAGGCAAATTCAAAATCTGTGTCTTTTCTAACAGAATTCCAATTCTAAGAATCAATCCTATATAAAACTAACACAAAATTATATCACAAAGGTCTTCATTATTGCATTGCTAATAATATAAAATAACTCAAATGTCTATCAAAAAGGAAAGTTAAATAAATTATGGTGTGTGTATGCCTTTATGTATGTATATATATGCACATACACACAAAATAAAATACTAAATAGTTATATTTAAAGAATGAGTTAGATACATACATACAAAACAAAAGAAAAACTATATGCCCAAAATGTTTGGAAAATGAAAAAAAAAAACCACAAAAAAAAACAACAAAAAACCCTGAAACACAGAACACTATATAAGGCACTTGCTTTCAGTTTGCAACTTTTGTTGTTGTTAATCCTCACCTGACGATATTTTTTCCATTGCTTTTCAGAGAGTGGAAGAGAGGGAGGGAGGGGGAAGAGAGAGAAACATCCATGTGAAAGAGATACAGCGACTGATTGCCTCCTGCACACTGGTGGCAGGGATTGAACCTGCAACCCAGGCATGTGCCCTTGACCAGGAATCAAACCCTCGACAAATTAGTCCGCAGGCCAACACTGCAACCACTTATCCACACTGGCCAGGGCAGTTTGAAACATTTTGCTTGTAGCACATAATATCAAATACACTGAGACCTATAACACTGACACAGGGATGAGCAAAAGTAGGTTTACAGTTGTTTGTATAGGAAATAATACAGTAACAAAAAAAAACACAAGAATAAACTGTTTCACGTACTCACAACTGTAAACCTGCTTTTGCTACACCCTGTGTGTGTGTGTGTATATATATATAACTGAAAGAAAAGTTAAATAAAACAATACTTAACCTTGTTTTGTACAAGTTTTTTAAAACTATTAAAAAATTTTAAAATGCTAGTTCCAGCCTACTACATTAATACCACAGCCAACTAATTATTTTTTAAAGATTTTTAAAATTGATTTTTTAGAGAGAGAGAAACCTTGACATAAGAGCAAACATCAATTAGATGCCTCCTGCACACCCTGTACTGGGGATAGAGCCCAAAACCTGGACCAGGATTCGAACCGGCAACCTTTCAGTGTACTGGATGATGCCCAACCAAAAATGAGCCACACCCACACCAGCCAGAGCCCAACTAATTACTGTTATTTCATTGTTTGGCTTAAAAAACACTTACATAGAATATGGTTTCCATTTAAGAATGTAACAAAAAGGCCTATACATGAAACACGTATATGTTTAAACATATGTGTACGTGTGTACATGTCTAAACATGTTTGAAAGGTGCATATAAAGGGATCTGACAAGATACATGCCAAACTTTCAATAGCTCTTACTTCACAGCTGAAAGACATGGACTTTTCATACTTCTGTATTACTGAATTCTTTTTACAAGCACTCATATCTTTTATTTAAAAAAAAAAAAAAAAAGAAACAGTTCACAGAGTACAAAAAGTTCAATTAAAAAAGATGACAGATAAACAATCAGCACACAGAAGCAAAGACAGCAGATAATTGGTCAGTGGAAGCAGAGATCAATGGAAAGAAATGGTCTGCAAGTAAATGACCACACCCATGGACAGATGAATTGGCAAAGTGGGCGTAACTATATGCTTATACAACCTTGTTGAACTGTACATGCTGGAGCACTTACTCATTTTATGACCATCACCACTCTCCCATTGTTTAAAACAGCTGGGTAGGTAGAAAGGTCAATGTCTTCAAAGACACTGAATAATAATTATAAATAGCAGGAGTAGAGACAAAATTGTGACATTTCAGCTCTGTATCAAGGTGAAAAGAACTGAAAAGTATGCACAGACCTTGCAAAAAGTTAGAATATCTGAGTAATAAACCTTACTCAACAGTTCAAGGTCTCAAATCCTGGTCACAAAGGTTACACAGGGGAACTAAAAGTTAAAAGTGTAACCATATTAACAAGTCTTGCTTTAAAGATAAAATACTGAAAATCCCAGATAGACCAGGACTATCAGAGGACAAGCATTTTGTAGAGAGGGAGCATATACAGCCTCTAAGAGAAATGTGGTAATGTTTTAAAACCTGGTAAATCATAACTGCTGGGAAATGAAAATCTAGACCTCTTATTTCCAGGCATATGATCAAACACAAGTCTTAAATTCCAGCAATTAGAAAACCAAGATTATCACTTCCTAAATCTCATGGCACAATTCCTTACCTGTTCCAAATCCTGCACCAAGCCCAGTTCCCAGAGTCCCAGGTCCTGGTTTACTTCCAAAAATACTATTCCCACTGGTATTTGTGCCAAAACCTAGAAAGACAAAAGAATGAGTGGACTGTACTTTAAATACAACTCTCACTTTCCTGTACAAGGGACTTTAAAGCAAAGCAATCTGACCCTAAGTTTTACATCCTTTCAGTTAGGTATCCTAAATGACAAGCTACTTAAATTTTTAAATTTAAATTTGATGTCTGTAAACAGACCCTACAAGTCTTCCTTATTAATACATTTTTAGCCGTGAAATATCAATTCAATATAGGGTAATATCCAATTTTTAAAAGCAAAGTGATTGTGCTTAAGCTTGGGAAACATTTCCTTTGTAAGGCTCAAAGTCTCCAACCTGTTTCACAATTAACTATTAGAAGAAAACCTCATTCCCTCAAACTTTCACTAAAAACTAAGACACTTAACAAATCTCTAAAGCAGCTTTTGTTTTGAACAAATGGACCCTGTATGGATAACTTGTGTCTGATCACACATGCTTTAATGGTGTCATACTCAATCAGCTCATAGGAGCACTCAAAGATTCAGCTAGCTGATATTAAAAAGAAAACAATCATTTACAAACTTTTCTACAACTGAATTGTTTTAAAGAGATGATGGAGAGTTGAACAAACCATCCTCTTTCACTATGATCCATCATTTAGAAAACTCCTGATGCCCCTCTCAAGTCCACAGATCTCCCGACAAACACACCTACATCGCATTGTTGCTATTATTTCTTTTTTTCAGGTATTTCTTTTTTTCTGCACTCTTTTCAGAGTTATATCCAACAAAAAAGCTAATGAACATATCATTAATCTTTCATAAGAGGAAAAAATAATCAATCATTGCCAGAACACCCTGTTTGTAACAGACCTGAAAGTCTTGTCTGGCTGGGCATGACTCAGCTGTTAAGCATCAACCTAGGATCCAGGAGATCACGGTTCGATTCCTGGTCAGGGAACATGCCCCAGTCAGGGACCTGCAGGAGGCAGCAGATCAATGACGACTCTCTCATCATTGATGTTTCTCTCTCTTTCCCCCTCCCTTCCTCTCTCTAAAATCAATAAAGATATATATTAAAAAAATAAAACTTGTAAGGCTTTTTAGAGGTGATTATGAAGAGAACAAATACAAAAGATTTATAGAATAAAGAGAGTATCTCAGAATGTATGACAGTATCACCTATTAAGAATATTATTACTTTGTCAAGTCAACATTTGGGTTATCATCTCAATGAAAAAAGATTAAGAAAAAAAGTTGAAGAATTTAAACAGACTGAAAACATATTTCTAATGTTATTTAAAAATCTAAGTAATCTGAGTTGATTTCAGTATATTTAATTCACACATTCATTAAATCTTTTCAATTGTGTTAATAGCTTTGCCACCAAAATGGAGTACTGCCTACTCAAGCACAACCAATTCTTTAAAAAGAAAAAAAACTATACTTGGAAACACTTTTTTCTGAGTCAAAATTTAACCAGAAAGGATTATCCATCCCCATAAACAGCAGAAAACAAAATATTTGTAAACTACCTCAAACCCACAGGAGGGAAATAAGTCCCAACTTACACTGTTTACACCACACATTTCCTCAGATTCTTACTGACAAAAGTTTATCAACTCTGTCATTTCAAACAATTTCTAAAATTAAAATTAAGGACAATTAATTGATTAACGGTCAGTTAACTTACGACAAAAAAGTCAAGAATATACAAATGGGAAAGAATATTCGAATGGTATTGGGAAAACTGGACAGCCACATGCAAAAGAAAAAACAGACCACTATCTTACACCATACACAAAATTCATTAAAGACTTAAACACAGACCTGAAACCAACTAATTCCTATAAGAAAACATACGTGGTAATCTTCCTGACATGTATCAAGGCAATGATTTTTTGAATCTGACACAAAAGCAAAAATAATCAAGTGGGACTACATCGAACTAAAAAGCTTCTACACAGCAAAGAAAACCATCAGTAAAATGAAAGGTGACCTACTGAATGGGAGAAAATATTGGCAAATCATACATGGGATAAAAGGTTAATATCCAAAATATATGAAAAACTCATTCAACTCAATAGCAAAAACAAAACAGAACAATCTGATTTTAAAAAACGGGCAGAGAATCTGAATAGACAATTTTCCAAAGACATACAAATGACCAACAGGTACACAACAGGTACACAAAAAAGGTGCTCAACATCAATAATCATTACGAAAATGCACATCAAAACCACCTAAATTATTACCTCACACCTGTTAGAATGGCCAACATAAAAAAGACAAGAAACAAGTGTTGGCGAGGATGTGCAAGAAAGGAACCTTTGTGTGCTGCTGGTGAAAATGGATGGTGTAACCACTACGGAAATCAGTATCAAAGTTTCTCAAAACATTAAAAATAGAACTGCCATACAACCCAGCAATTACACTTCTGGATATTTATAAGAAAATGAAAAAACTCAAAAAAATATATGCACCCCATGTTCATTATTTACAGTAGCCAAGATATGGAACCAACCTAAGTGTCCAACGATGAAGGAATGAACAAAGAAAATGTGGTGTCCTTATACACACACATGTATGTATATATACACACACATAGAAACAGTATTATTCAGACATAAAAATACAGTGAAATCTGGCCATCAGCAACAAGATAAAATTTGGGGGCATTATGCTAAATGACATAAGTCAGACAGAAAAATACAAATACTGCCCAGCCGGGCATGGCTCAGGATCCAGAAGATCGTGGTTCGATTCCCGGTCAGGGCACATGCCCAGGTACGGGGCTCAATCCCCATTTGGGGGCGTGCAGGAGGCAGCCGACCAATGAAAACTCTCTCATCACTGAAGTTTCTATCTCTCTCCCTCTCTGAAATGAATAGATATATTTAAAAAAAAGAAAAAAAGAAATACAAATACCATATGATCTCACTTATATGTGGAATCTAAAAACAACAAAACAACAAAAAATTAGCTCACAGAGACAGAACAGACCAGTGGTTATTAGAGGCAGCAGGTAGGGCGATAGGTGAAACAGGTAAAAGGGGGATCAAAAGGTGCTAACTTCTGGTTATAAGTCATGGGAATATAATGTACAGCATGGTGAATATCGTTAATAATACTGTATTGCATATTTGAAAATTGCCGAGAGTAAATCATAAAAGTTCTCATCACGAGAAAACGAAATTCTGTAACTATGTATAGTTACAGATATTAATTGGATTTATTGTGGTGACCATTTCCTAATATATATAAATACTGTATCATTATGTTGTTGTACATTTGAAACTAACATAACTATACCTCAAAAAAATCAGCTTAGCCCTGGCCAGGGAGGGTTGTCCCAATATGCCAAGGTTACAGGTTGGATCCCTGGGCAGGGCACATACAAGAATCAACCAATGAACGCATAAAAAAGTGGAACAACAAATAGATGTTTCTCTCTCTAAAATAAATTTTTAAAAATCAGCTTAAAGACAGACATGTAAGACAGTGAGGAGTTAGCTGTATACAAAAGCAGTATAGAAGAGACACTGGTTTATTGCTAAGCACCATCTTACCAATACCCAAAGGATCTTCACCCTCTTTAAATCTATTCCACTCATTAAGGAATTCAGACATTATCATATAGTCACTTAAACTTGTCTCTGCTAGGAATAATTACTTATCAAGAAAATAAGCTAAGCCCTAGCCAGTTGGCTCAGTGATTAGAGCAATGGCCTGCAGACTGAAGGGTCCCGGGTTTGATTCTGGCCAAGAGCACGTACCTCAGTTGCGGGCTTGATTCCTGGCCCCAGTCAGGGCACGTGTGGGAAGCAACCAATCGATGTGTCTCTCTCACATCAATGTTTTCTCTCTCTTCCTCTCCCTCTCCCCCTGCCCCCATTCCTCCCTTTGACTCTTTCCAAAAAGCAATGGAAAAAATACCTTCAGGTGAGGATTAAATAAATAAAATAAAAAGAAAATGACATGATAACTCTAAAGAATGACTGAGGACCTGGCAACACCAATTAGTTATTGCAAGTTTCCCAACTTTTAACACTGGATTAATCACTACCAGAATGAAGCGCAATCCCGTACTGGATAACGTGTAACTAACAATGAGATAATGATGTCCCCAAATCTTGGTATACCCTTATTTCATTTCCGATTTATTATATGACATATTTCTAATTCAGAAGATTATCTCTGCCCACAGACAAAGCTGACAGCTTCCCAAGAAAATAGGATCAAAGAAAGCTTTACTTAGATCTGGGTCCCTCAAGGGCAATAATGAAATAAGTTCATCCAAGAATATAACAAAACTTGCCACCATGCAAGCCCCATCTGACTTATAATTATAGGGAATCCTTCCTCTTAGGGCTCAAATTATTCATTTTTTAATTCATTAAACAAACTTTTAGTGAGCACCTACTAACTGCCAGGTACCAGGTCAACACTGGGAATAAAAAAAAAATTACGGACAATTGAAATTCAGTATGAAGCCAGTAAGACATATCAGACAATGATGAGACCTTTCATTTTTAAATCACTGAACACGAGTTTAAGTATATCCATATACAACAACAAAAAAATCTCCAAACAAACCAGAAATCTGCAATCATGGAATAACATCAAATACATTTCAGAAGTCCAACCTATTTCATCAAGTACAGCCTACACAAGCTCTGTCAGACAGAAAATATCACTTAATTCTGAACATGAAGTGTGCTACAAAAAAATATGCATTTTCAAAGGGAGCGAAAACTGGTTCTTGAGGGGGATAAAAAAAAATTTTTTTTTAAAGTCATATAATGATTTATGGCCCTCCAAAGGATACATAAACAGATACGTAATACATATGTGCTATTAAAAAATTTCATGGAGCCCTGGCATGCATTCCTCAGTGGTTAGAGTGTCTGTCTTCATAATACCAGAGAGTCAAGGGTTCAATTCCCCGTCAAGGCTATGTACCTGGGTTGCAGATCTAATCCCCACCCCCCCCACTCCGGTCTTACGTGGGAGGCAACCAACTGATGTGTCTCTGTCACAGCAACTTGTCTCCCTCCCTCCCCCCATTCCTCCCTTTCACTCTCTCCGAATATCAATAGAAAAAATATTCTCACTTCTCTGGTGAGGATTAAAAAAAAACCTCATGTACAAAAAATGTGATCTAGAATAATTCCTTGGAAATGAAGTGTTACGGAAATAATTTAAAAAAAGAAAAAAGGTTGAAAAACACTGATTTAATGCTTAAGTATCTTTCCCATGTTTAAAAAAAAGGTTTTGCTGATTTTAGAGAGAGGAAGAGAGAGACAGAACATCGATCAGCTGCCTCCTGCATGCCCCTACTGGGGATTGAGCCCACAACCCGGGTGTGTGCCTTGACTGGGAATCAAACCAGGGACCTCTTGGTGTAGGCAGACGACACTCAACCAACTGAGCCACACTAGCTGGGCTCCCATCTTAATTTTGTAGATAAAAGCAAGTACACAAAATAGATGTCCATGCTAACCAAGTCCACTGCCTCAAAACCTTTCTTTCATGGAGTACAACCAAAACAGAATTACAGGTGGAATAACCATTACTGGGAGTGACCAAGCAACACAACAAAAGTTATGAAACACATAAATTTAGGAAGCTGTACCTGACAAGGACCTATCTACTTCACAGAGTTCATATTTCTGTGAAAACACATAACCTTCCAATGGATGCTTAAGGTAGTCTCTTTCTCCAGTACAAGATCATTTAAAAACTCACTGAGCCCTGGCTGGTATGGCTCAGTTGGCTGGAGCAGGGTCCCATACAACAAAAGGTGCTGGGTTCCATTCCTGGTCAGGACACATACCCAGGTTGCAGGTTCGATCCCCGGTTGGGGTGAGTATGGGAGGCAACCAATTAATGTAACTGCCTCACAGCAATGTTTCTCTCTCTATCTCCCTCTCTCTCTTTAAAATCATTAAAAAAAACCCAAAAAACCACAAACTGAAAAATTGTGTGACTACTGACCTATGGCAAATAACCATGTCTTTGTACTCACCTCCCACTATATATCCAGCACCTACTGAAGTATCTGAAATCCTTATCAAATATTTAAACCACAATTTCATTTGGTGATAAAAATGAACTTTCCATATCTGATTTAACACAAATAATGCTGAATTTGTTTGAAAACTTAAGTAGGTAGTTACAGAAGGCATTTAAACGTAATATAATGTTTCCATTAACAGGCTTTAATTTTCCCCAAAGAGTAGTTTAGGGCTTGTTTTGTCAATTACTGTTCAATCTTATCTCAATTTTCAGAATTTTTTACAATGAACATGTACTCCAAAATAAAGCTTTTGCAACTATAAGAAAACTAAATAATCCACAATCAAAAAGGATTCAACTTTCAATAAGTCATCAAATCTCAAAAAAAAAACAACAAAAACCTGTTGTGTTTTCTCAACCAAATATGTTTCATTTATAGTTTCTCAACGATTGGTTATGTAATGCAAAGAAAATTGATGTTTCCCTATTTTGAAAAAAAATCTATCTCCATTAGAGAACCAGCTTTCCAAAAGGACTGCTACATGTGC
This sequence comes from Miniopterus natalensis, assembly GCF_054644295.1. Classification (NCBI taxonomy): domain Eukaryota; kingdom Metazoa; phylum Chordata; class Mammalia; order Chiroptera; family Miniopteridae; genus Miniopterus; species Miniopterus natalensis. The sequence continues at coordinate 40,490,512 of NC_142091.1, forward strand.
TAAATGGCCCACTTTTCCGAAAGCAGGAAGTTCAAAAGAATATGAATGAGGAAAGGCAACTGAACATCTTTTCTAAGTACCTCAACCCAAGTCCATGATTTTAAACCTTTCCCTCTTGTACTGGCATCGAGCTACGGCTTACCTGAAAATTTTTAAATATTCCCAATCATATGAATCAGGAGAATGATGTGTGGTATAGTCAGTGTAACTTTAAGAGAGCCAAACCTGCTTTTTATATGTACCAAAATTGGAAGTGTTTGTATTGGTTCCTAAAGTCAGGGTTGGTTTGTTACCAAAGAGCCCGCCACTCGTTGTACCAAATGAAGGAGCACTGGTTGTGCTGGTTCCAAATGTAGTAAGCTTGTTATTGCCAAACAGGGTCTAAAGAGAACAGAATACAGGAAAACTTTTAATATAAAGATACATTCCAAACAGTAAACAGAGGTTACCTCAGGTATGTGGGATTGGGTGAGAAATAAAAGAGGTCATTACTTTTACAAAAATATAGGAGGATGAATAAAGACTAACAGAAAAGTACACTAGTCTGAGCAAGATGAACTTTATTAATAAAGAATGCTCCTAGCCTGAGAGTTAATGGAAACCCCTCAGCAAACATAAGATTTCAGTGAGGCAATGAAAAAAAGTACAGGAATCAAATATTATATTTTTACCTGGAAACCGAAATGTATCGTGTATTTAATTAGCCAGTGGAAACAATTAAAATAAAAAATTTAAACATGCTACAACATAAGTGTACCTTCAAAACATTATGTTAAGTGAAACAAATCAGTCACAAAAGACCACACATTGTGTGATTCCATTATATAAAATGTCCAAAACAAGTAAGTCCCATAGACAGAAAGCTGGTCTCAGGTAATTGGAGGTAATGAGAAATGATGAATATGAGGTTTCTTTTTAGGGTGATAAATATGTTCTAAAATTTGTGGTGACAGCTGCACACTTTGAAAATAATATTAGCCACTGAACTGTAAACTTTAAAAGGGAAAATTGTATGGCATGTGGATTATATCTCAATAAGGTTATTAAAAAAGAACCTTCAGCCCTGACTGGTGTGATTCGGTGGTTAGAGTGTCTGCCCTGGAACCGAAGGGTCTCAGGTTCGATTACTAGAGTAAAGGGCACATACCTGGGTTGTAGGTTCGATCCCCATCCCCAGTCGAACTGTGTGCGGGAGGCAACCAGTGTGTCTCTCTCAAATCAATGTTCCTCTCTCCCCCTCCCTTCCACACTCTAAAATTGAATGGAAAAAAATATCCTCAAGTGAGGATTAACAAAAACAAACAAACAAACAAACTTTTGGAGGCATTATATAAAAAACTATCCACAACAGCATGTTTAAAGCTTTTTATAATGCGTACATAAAACAGATTGACCGTTCCTAACAGCCTGTCACCTCAAACAGGTTAGGACTAAGAGTTAAAAATCCGGATTTATTTAAGAGTGAAAGCATCTCAGTTTAGACTCAACAATTTAAATTTACAAATTGGAGTGACAGTTTGCCATCAGAAGTAAACTTCACACAAGCAATAAGGCAAAGTTGTTTAAAAAAGAACTTACTATTTGAAAATTAACCTAATAAAGTTACCTAGTTATTTTAATTTGCACCAAATAAGTTTTAGTTACTATCAGTATCAAGTCATACAATATACCCAATAAAATACTTGAAAGACGGTCAAATCTTTCTTAGAAATTCCTTTAACAGATTCAGACACATCTTCATATTATAATCAACTGTAAAAACATACCGAACCAACAGGACCGAATCCAGTATTGGTCTGCCCAAAGAGACCTGTTCCTGTTCCAAATGCCGTCCCACTGCTGGTGTTTGTAGCTGTTCCAAAAAGACCTCCAGGCTGCGAGGCTTGGGTTACTCCAAATAAACCCTGTAAAAGGTAATCTAGATGAAAAGGTATCCTACAGTAGTCAATTTTCTTTAAGAGTCTTAGATTAATAATAATAGTTGCAATTTTTTTAAAGTTTAACTGACAAGTACTATGCTTAACACTCTACATAGAGCATTTCTTTTATTCACAACAACCCTAAAAAGCATGGCCATTTTTCAAAAGAAAACAAAGCTCAGAGCAGTTAAAAGTTTGCCCAATATGTTACAGCTATGGAGTAGCAGAACCAGATTTCAAATAACTGAAGGTCCTATCATCCAATGCCTAAGAAGGTACTTTACTTATGCATTAGCATTAGTTAACAAAAGAAAAATATTGCACTAATGGACTATTGCTGAATTAAGAATTCAAAGTAGTGTTTTTAAAGTTTCATTGAGACATAATTCATATACCATAAAATTTACTCATTTAAAGTAGACAAGTCAATGGCTTTTTAATATAGTCAGAGTTGTGCAACCATCCTCTCTCTAAATTTAGAACACTTTTATCACTATAAAAAGAAACTCTCGGTCTATTAGCAGTCATTCTCATTCCTAGATAACCAATCACTAATCTACTTTTATTATTTTATTTTAATACATCTTTATTGATTTCAGAGAGAGGAAGGGAGAGGGGGAGAGATAGAAACATCAACAATGAGAGTCATTGATTGGCTGCCTCCTGCAAGCCCCGCACGGGGGATCGAACCCACAACCCGGGCATGTGCCCTGACCAGGAATCAAATCTTGATCTCCTGGATCATAGGTCAATACTCAACCACTGAGCCACACCCAGTCAGGCTCTAATCTACTTTCTATTTCCATGAATTTGTCCATTCTATATAATAGGATCATACAAAATGTGGGTGTTTGGTAAATCATTTCTTTCCCTTAGCATGTTTAAAAGGTCCATCCATGTTGTAGAATGTATCAAAGTACTTCACCTCATTTTATGGCTAAATAATATCCTACACACCACACTTGTTTATGCATTCAGCACTGACAGACATTTGGGTTGTTTCCACCTTTTAGCTATTATGAAAGTGCTGCCCAGCCAGTGTGGCTCAGTGGCTGAATGTCGACCCATGAACCAGGAGGTCGCTATTCAATTCCCGGTCAGGGCACATGCCTAGGTTGCAGGCTAGATTCAGTTAGGGGTGTGCAGGAGGCAGCTGTTCAATGACTCTCTCTCATCACTGATGTTTCTGTCTCTCTCACCCTCCCCCTTCCTCTCTGAAATAAAAAAAAATATTTAAAAACAAACTGTGCTATTATATAACTTTGTGTACAAGATTTTGTTTTCATTTCTCTTGGGGAAATATCAAGGTGTGCAACTTGTTATTTATTCATGGTATATATGGTAACCCCGTTTAACATTCTGAGGAAGCACCAAACTGTTTTGCAGAATGGTTGCATATGCGGGTTCCAACTTCTCCAAATTCTTTGAAAATACTTCTTACTGTCGTTTTGTTTACAGCCTTCCCAGTTGATTTGAAGTGGTATCTTATTGTGGTTTTGATATGCATTTCCCTGATAACTACTAATGTTATCTTTTCATGTGCTTACTACAGCACTTCTATATCTTTTTTGGAGAAAAGTCTAATCTAGTCTTTAGATCACTTTTCCCCCCTTTGGCGATTTTTTAATAGGTTATTGTTTCGTTATTGAATTATAAGCATTCGTTACATGTTCTGGAAGCAAGTCCTTTATAAGATTTATGACTTGCAAATATTTTCTCCCATCTGCAAGTATTATTTTTGCTTTCATATACCTTCGATCCACAAAGTTTTAAATTTTGATAAAGCCCAATCTATTTTGTTCTTTTCTTGCTTTTGATTTTGGTGTTATATCTAAGAAACCACTGCCTAACTCCTTTTCTTCTAAAAGTTCTATACTTTAGCTCTTACATTTAAGAATTTAATCTATTTTGGGTTAACTTTTTATAGTTACCACAATGGTGTGAAGAATCCAACCTCATTCTTTTGCACATGGAAAATCAGTTGTCCCAGCACTACTTGTTGAAAAGATTTTTTCCCCATTGAATTATTTTGGTACTCTTATTGAAAATCAATTATCTATAAATGTGAGGGTTTATTTCTGGACTCTCAATTCTATTCCACTGATCTGTGTGTATAATGTTATGCCTGTACCATACTGTCTTGATCACTGTTGCTTTATAGTAAGTTTTAAAATTAAGAAGTGTAAGCCTTCCAAGCTTTCTTCTTTTTCAAGACTGTTTTGGCTATTCTGGGTTCCCTTCTATTCTTTTTTGATTGTTTGTATCGTGAAAGTGTGTCAAATATTTTTTCAGCACCTACTGAGGTGATCATGTGGTTTTTGTCTTTATTCTATTTCTATGGGTTATTGTATTGTCATATGCTGAACCAATTTTTCTGGGATAAATCTCACTTGGTTATGGTGTATAATCCTTTTTATATGCTTAATTCTATTTGCTAGTATTTTGATAATTTTGGGGTCTAGCTGTACTTGTTTTTTTATCAGGCAGAGTACCTCTAAAACTCTGAACATATCAAAAATTAGAGATAGACGAGGTAAATTCCAAGAATTCTAATAAAAATAATCATACCTCAAATTACCTTTAATTTTACACTTCCCTAAAAGTCCCTAGAAATAAACTGGTAATGATGTAAAGGCTTTCTCTTTTACTTTCTGCACAGAAGTAGCAATTACCCAATATTTCTCTAAGTTTTGGTTCTCCCTTTATTTATTTTAATGAACTAAACTTCTTTGTCTGACTCCGCTTAAGAGAAAAAGCTAAAAGAACATTTTGAAATATAACCAGTAATTTTTAAGTATTTCCTCCTACAATATATAGAATGGCTGGAGTCAATGTCTTAAGGTGTAGCTTCAGGATGACAAATTGTAGTACACTAAGCAGCTCTTACTGATAAGAAAATATGCTCAGAAAAGATAAGTGACTTGCTCAACAGTCTCTCAATGAGTACAGAGCAGAGTCTCAACTGGAATCTAGGTCTTAATTATTCCAAGATTTTGCTCTCTTCCCCTTACTACATACCATCAATCCTTAAGAAATGCAGTACAAGTAGAACTTGCTGATTTGACATGATTAAAGCTTCATTACTTAGCCCTAGAAATAAGACCTGGAGTTAATTGTGGACCTGTTTCCTTACCATGGTGTTGGTGCTTGGCTGTCCTAGTGTGCTGGTATTACCAAAGGAAAAGCTAGTGTTCTGGGTGGTTGTGGCCTGGGCAAATGGTTTGCTGAAGAGGCTGGTAGTTTGCTGATTCTGTTGGCCAAAAAGACCACCTGGATTTGTTCCAAATCCAGTCGTACCTTTCAGGAAATAGAAATGAAAGGAGAAATATAACAACAGTCTTATGATATTGATCACACATCTCTATTACACTACTCGAACTGAATAACTGTTTCATTTTCCATGTTCCTTCACATAACTTCAGATTTGCTTCAGACTTTAATCCCTACAATACTCTAACCTGAAGAACCGTAGCTGGGCTAAGTAATCTTCCTTCTTGAGTCCATAGCTTTCTTCTCTTTTAGAAGATACCACACTACACTTGAAGTCTATGTGTGCACTTCAACCATGTTAGACTAAGTTTTTACTGAGAACAGAGGCTTTCTCTTTATATCAATACATTCAGCATAGGGTGTGACACAATACTTAAAGAATACGTGGCTAAACTAAATCACAAAATACCAAGACTGGAGAAAATGTTAAATGCCATTTAAATGTTTGTTTAGTGTGTATGTGTGTGTGTGAGCGTGTGTGTAGATCCCTCTAGAAATCTACAAAAAAGTTCAACTTCTACTTATTTCTCCAGAGGCAAACTGGTGGCTGGGGGAGGGAAAGAAGAGATCTTTGGTTATACACTTTTTGTATTTCATGAACTTTATATCATATATATTACCTTTGCAAAAGTAATATATTTATGAATTTAGTAATCATCCTAGACTTCCGTCTTTCACATCCCGCATCAAATCAATCCATTACCAAGTCCCATCAGTTCTGCAGTCAAACTGGGTCCACATTCTGACCATCTCCATAGCCTCTTTTCTCATTCAAGCCACATCACTCTCATGTAGACAGAGGAATAGCTTTTCTAACTGATTTGTTTCCACCCATGTCCCCTTACAATCTACTCTTAATATAGCAGTGTTCAGAATGATCCTTCACTCATAATCACAAGACTTCTCTTTCTAAACCCTTTAATGGCTTCCCAACTCAAAAATTCAAATCTTGACACTGGCCTAGAAAGTCCTACAAAATACTGTCCCTATATTCCCCAGTACTTCCCCTTGTCCTGTCCTCTTTGGCAAAAACTCAGGATTTTTAGATTTACAGTTTCCTCTAGCTGGAATGTTCTTCCACCAGAAATCTGTATAGCTTTATCCCTCACCTTCCTCAGACAGGTTGCTGCTCAAATGTTACCTCATCAGTAAAGCCCTTCTTAACCATAACCATTCTTCATTTAAAACTGTATGTCTCCCCACCCCCACATACATACCAAGCCCTCCTTATTCCAGCATCCTGAATTATTTTTCTCCATAGCACTTATGACAAAATGACAATTATAGTTTACTTTTAGTGGTCTGTCCCTCCTATATATGGTCCAATATGATGTCAAGTGCTTACTAGTTCCAAAGGCTGTTTTGTTCTGACCATATGCAAAGCCTGAATTAGTGGTGGAGGAGCTGAAGAGTCCTGTTGCACTAGAGGTGGCCGGAGAAGACCCAAACAAGCCAGTCGTGGTACCTGCTCCCACCTGGTTCTGCGGGCCTTTCCGGTTAGCCTGATAATCCTCTAAACGAAGTTCCTAGAGAAGGAAGGGAAAACATATTTCCAATCTTACTATGTAGCCAAAAAATATTTAGGAGACTAAATAGCTGAATTTAGTATTCAAGTTCTATGATTACACAAAGAACCATGACTGTAAAACAGAAAGCTATAAATAACATTAACTTAATATCACTATAGAAAACATTTTCAATAGTGTATAACGAACATTAAAATCTATACCACAATTACCATAAAACTGCAAGCCAAAGGATCAACCAATCTTAATTTTAATTTTCTTTTATAAACAATAACTTTTTTTAATAGAAAATTTTAATCAATATATATTTTCCAGCAAAAAGGCAATATAATAGAAGATGGTATACACTGCTGCTACAGAAACAAACAAAAATACTGGGAAAGGATGAAAAACAAGTGTGATTTGCTGATGCTATTTTACTGCATTCAAAACTAGACATATAGCTGGCACGAGCTCCAAAATAAAAGGTCAGTACTGAAATGAAACTACACACAAGTATCAATATCAGTAAGAATCACTTGCAGATTCACACAACAAAAAAAATCACCTCCTCCCAGCAGTAAATTGTACATGTTCGTTCATTAAAGATACAATTTCATTTTTCCTGTGTGTTTTTTTTAATTTTACAAAGTCAATAGCTTACTAACCACTAATAAGCATGCTCTCTTTGCTAAAAGGCTCTTCTTTTTATTTTGTTCCATTTGAAGGAAAGGGTATTTATAATTTTTTCATCTGCTTGTATGAATTCTTGAGATCATTAAGTTTGCCAAGAGGCAGCATAGTATACCTTCACTGTATTTAACAGTGCATTCCATTTAACAAAAAGACCCCAGAACGTCTGCCAGACTATATGCAGCACATCCACTTTGCAAATGGGCTGCAGAACAGTAGTGGCTGATGGAAGTGAGCCAAGTTTATTAAAAAGACACAGGAAGCACCCTGGCCAGGTGGTTCAGTTGGTTGGAACATTGTCCTGTGCACCAAAAGATTGCCAGTTCAAAAACTGGTCTGGGTGCATACGAGAGGCAACTAATCGATGTTTCTCTCTCTCTCCCCCTTCCTCTCTCCTTAAAAATCAGTGAAAACATATCCTTGGGTGAGAATTTTTTTAAAAAGACCCAAGCAGCTGGGAGAGATCCAAGGATAATACTTTCCTTTAGTACAATGCTTTTTTAATTTAGCATAATAATCTTGTCTACTCCCACTCCAAATTTAAAAATTAGCAGATTAAAAGACAAAGGATTCTGGAAAATTCAGAAAATTTAAGGAAACAACGGATAAAGTTTAATAGTTTTGTCTCACAAGTCAGGATGTTTCTGCACTCTCCAATAAACACAGTTGGGGTGTAGGAAGAAGCAAAAGTTACAATCACGAATGACAATCAAAATGTACAAAGAACTACTACACAGCAATGAGAATGAACAAACTAACTTCATGCAGCAACATGGACAATCTCAATGCTGAACGACAGACTTAAGAGTAAATAATGTAAGATGCCATCTATACACAAAAATAGGCAAAACGTGGATATTGAGGACAGTGGTTACTTTTGGAAGGGAAGGATTGTGACTGGGGGGTTGGGCACAAGGGGGATATTAGGGGTGCTGGTAATGCTGTGTCTTTAAGAAAACTTACTATGTTTCCTTAAGAAAACTTACTATGTTGTATACTTATGACTTTGCATAAATTTATTAAAAACACATTCATGAGTACGCACACACACATTGCCCAATCAGAATACACTGTTAGTAGAATGATGCTGGTACATACAATCTAAATATTATTCCTGCCTAAAACAATATACAGCTATAAACAGTACATTAATTTAAAAAAATATTTTGAGCCCGGTTGGTGTGCCTCAGGAATTGAGCATCGACCTATGATCCAGGAGATTGTGGTTCGATTCCCGGTCAGGGCACATGCCCGGGTTGTGGGCTCAGTCCCCAGTGGGGGTCCGGCAGGAGGCAGCCGATCAATGACGACTCACTCATCACTGATGTTTCTATCTCTCTTTCCCTCTCCCTTCCTCTCTCTGAAACCAATAAAGACATATTAAATAATAATAATTTGTTAGTTTTTTATATAAACCCAATGTGAACCACTTGATTCTAAAAGTAATCAAAAGCATTTTCAAAAGCTGCTTTTCAATAGTATCAAAAGGTTAGGCTGATATTCTATGTGGCATTTTACTGACCTCTAGTGACTTGCTTTCATATTCTTTCATAGCAGTGATACACTGGTGCTTGGTACTGATATTAGTACTAACTCCAGCTTTAACCATAGTATCGGTACCAGTTAGAGGCTGCAAAGGAAGATAACAGTAAATTTGAAAGTCTGAAGCAAATGCGTAAATCCAGGTTTTATATCTCTACTCTCACAGACACAATTCTGCAACCACTGAACTCTATAAATGAAGTCTACTAGGTCTTTTACTAACGAGATAGCTTCAAGGATGCTTGATTAAATACACTGCATTTCTGTTCTCTTCCTTCATCAAGGTTACCTTATAAGTCACAATAATTATCACAAACCTAGAGATTAATCCCATAACCAATCCATCTAATTATCTACTAAAATATATTTATTATATATATATAAGAAAAGCTTTATCTAATTTACCTAATATATACATTTAAATCTCTTATTTCTCAGATGCACCTCATTTTCTGCTCTAAAATGTCTGCTTTATAACTGTTGTTGCATTTAAGAAATATGGAAGCCTGATTCCCTCCCCTATAATCATATGAGGAAAAGGGCACAATAAATAACTAAAGATTCCTACTTATGTCAGTTTTCTCAATTATTGTACTTTCTAAGAGACAAAAAGTATTTTCCCTCTATCATTTATATTTAATTTTATTTTAAATTCAGGATTCTAAATTCAGTATTATGAATTTACCACCTTGCCTAAGAAATTCTTTACTTTCTCAAGTAAGTTTTGCCAAGCCCTATTTTTGCCAGAGGTTGCCAATTAGGCTAAGTGCCTCAAGCCTATCCTAAGTATCTCCCAACCAATCACATCAAGTGGTATCTTACATCAAGTGGTATTCCATATATTTTTCTAAACAACAAATTCCACTTTAATCCTCTACCCAACTCCTCTCAAAAAGCCAAAGAAAACACAAAACACTATTGCCCCATTTTGCCATTTCATCCACAAAAGTTTTATTTTTAACTAGCACACAATATTGATGAGTTCCATCTATCTCCTTAAAGAGGCCTTAACTACCTATAGTTTGCTCCACATTCCTTATTTCTAAAAAGAATGGTTGACCATTCAGAGGTCAAATTATGCACACAGTAAAGATAAATTCAAATTCAACCTTATACTAGCTGTTAATCAACTTTGTGAATACAAATTTGACTAGGTTGAGTATAATTCAATTATGCATTATAATCTAGATTTACATTTCAAGACCTTTCCTATCTATTATACAACTAATTACAGTTACTGTTCTTAACACATGTTTCAGGAAGAATGAGACTAAGCTTTGCATAACTCTAAAGAAGAAAAATTTTATGACTCATCCTGCAAATAAATATACAAATGGGAGAGAAATTCCACAAACATTGGAAGAAAATACTTACATTAAATTTAATAGTAGTCCCAGTGGGAGCAGCTGTAAAACTACTGGGTCCAAAAAGGGAGACAGATGTACTACCAAAAGGATTAGAGGTGGTATTTGTAGTTCCAAAAAGTCCCCCACTGCTAGTACTTGTTCCAAAATCTATAAATTAGACAGAAAAATTAAATGTTAACAGTAAAGAATTTAAGAACCTGTAAGGTATCTTGAAATTAAGCTATGGCCCTAGAACAGCAGTACTTTCACAACCTCAAATTTTCTCTTTCAAATATCTCTTTTTCACTAGCAAGTACCTTCAAACTAATATTTCACACACACAGAATTTTAGGCTCACAACTTTGAAGTGACACAAAATCTGAATCCTATAGTCAACTAAGTTTCTATGAAGCCCTTCTTGGGCACACCTGAAGACGAGTTAAAAGAAACAGTACTTTGGTCCTGGTTGGTGTGATCAGTGGTTAGAGCGTTTGCCCACACACCAAAGGTGGCAAGTTTGATTCCCGGTCAAGGGCACATACCTGGGTTGCAGGTTCAATCCCTGGCCTTGGTTGGGGTACATGTGGGAGGCAACCAATCAATGTCTCTTGCTCACATCGATGTTTCTCTCTCTAACCCCCTCCTCTCTCTCTAAAAATCAATGAAAAAATATATCCTTGTGAGGATTAACAATAAAAAAGAAACAGTACTTTGTTTCATCATAAATTCTATCTCATTTCTCCTTTCTTGGCAAGACTAATGATAAATGAGCTTGTAATTCTGAAAACAACTTATCACAATAGATTTCTACAAGAGGAATAGTACACTTTATTTACATATATTACTAAAAATACCCACACGTAACTAAAAAGTTTAAAACATACTAATGGTCCTATTATGGCAACTGAACATAGGTTAATGGAAAATTTCACACAGAAAAATAATTTAGAAAAATTAGGAGGCATGCTGATCATTTTATAGAAAAGAAATAGAGCCTCTCATTACCTTACTTTTCCAAAAAGCTGATTTTTAAAGTTATTACATGAAAGTGAATTTAACTGTTATCTACGGAATATATTTTTCAAAATATGAGAAATACTTCTAAAGAAGTCATACATATAGAGCCAGAAATGTCAGCAAGAAGTGAAAAGTTTTCTGCCAATATATTTAATATTAAGCAACATCCTAAATACCAAGTTTTAAAAAAATGTGATTTCTTATTGGCAAACTATTTCTTCTCTAAAAACATATCCGAATACATAATTTAAAGTAAATAAATACATCTCTTTCAAATTAGCACTTTAGATGGCATTTTACATTGTCATGGTTAAATATTTCAACACCCCCACAAAAGCTTTCCCTTTGTAAAATACTGATAGTTTGGTAACTTAGTCATTCTGCCATTTGCTTGTCCTGAGAATAGCATCAATTCACAGGGCACATCTCTTCAACTAAAGTACTATGTAGAGAAGCATCCCCAGGCCACATTCAGACAAAAAAAGAGGGAGAAGCAATCAATTAAAAATATCTGCCATGGGCAAGAAATGGAGGAATAACCATGCCATGGCCAGTATATGTCACTGTGGCTTTAGCCTCTCCATACCAATGTAAAACGGAGAGGAGACAAGAAGGTGCCCATGCCATACAATACTGTTGACTACACACATGCTTCCTTGAAATTCTCCTGTCTTAATACTTTTGACACAACTCTGACTTGGTTTTTCATCCTATCTCTGGTCATTACATTATCTATTATTATCAAGTGCCCTCTACCTCTGCCTATCCCTTAAATACTAATGATTCTCTGATTTCCATTCTTAAAGAGATGTACATCTCCCCCCTCCTTTCCAGTATATTAAACTTTCAATACATTTGCAAGTTTTCTTCTCCCTGTGTTTCTGAAGCCATCTGGAGGGAAAAAACAGGAGGGGTTGAATACAGGGAAGAGAAGAGAAAAAAATCCATTAGGCAAATCAAATTGTTAGATGCAGATGTCCTACTTACTCCCAAAGCCAGTTGGTTTATTTTGTGCAAAGGCATTGTTTTGGGATGAGAAAAGACTGGACCCTGTGCTTGAAGTTCCAAACAAGCTATTTGATGTTCCTGTTGATGTGCCAAACCCAAAGCCGGTGCTTGTGGAGGTAGCTGGCTGGCTAAATGAATTGGTACCAAATAATCCTCCTGGGAAATGAAGAGGGGTAAAAAAACAGTTATATAGACATATTAGAGCCACTTTGTAAAGTCCTGTATCAGCTATGAATAAACCAACCCTTATTCCAAATAAAAGCCCTACCTGGTTTGGTCTGTGAATTTCCAAAGAGGCTTCCAGTATTGTTGCTGGAACCAAATGCAGATGTTCCAAATGCCCCTCCACTAGTAGTGCCAAAGCCAGTATCTGAAAAAGCCAAATCCAGAATAAAAATAAGATCTTAATCAGGTAACACCATGAAAAAGAACATTAATATTTCTTAATATTCCCCATTTGGATAGGACTATTGGTATAATCTATTTGTCTAAGCTGTTTTTTAAATTTACTGTTGACGGAATTATAGATGTCCCCCCATTTCCCCCACCCCCAGCCCACCCCAGGTCTTCCCCACATGAATGTCTGTGTCCACTGGCTATGCATATATGTTCTTTGGTTAATCTCTCCCCCTTACCCCCATCTAAACATTTTTTTTCAAAATTCCATTAGACTACTAATTATAGTTAAAATTAAGCCATTAGACTACTAATTATAGTTAAAATTAAGCCACATTTTATTCACTGTCCCCAGGTAAAGTAAAAAAACAAACTGAAAAGGTATGGCTTCAATAAAAGTTATAGGTAGGTTAAAAAAAAAAGTGTGCCAAGGTAACCAGTGACTGAATTACATACAAAAGTAAAATCATCAAAATTAAAGTGTTAAAATTCTCTTCACACATAGTACACTCCATAGTCAATGGAATGAATGGTCCTTAATTTGGGGGGCATATCAGAATGACCCGGGAAGTGTTTTCAAAATATGTATGTTCAGGTTCCAACCCCAGAGATCGTAATTCCATAGTTCTATAATGGGAAATATGTACTTTGAGGGGGGAAAGGTGACTCTTAGGGGCACTTAGTTTAAAAACCAAGAACCTAGATGTAGAGTACTTTAAGAGGTCAGGAGACACCTGAAAATTTTTCTCCATTGTCATTTTTATTAGGCATGATTGAGGTTTGTAGTTATGCTTTTTAAAAATCCTCAAAAAATTAAAAACTACTATATGAACCAGCAATTCTTCCACTGGGTAGTTATTTGAAGAGTATGAAAACACTAATTATGCACTCTTATGTTCATTGCAGCATTATTTACAATAGCCAAGATATGGAAATAACCTAAGTGTCCATCGACTGATGAATGGATAAAGATTTGAGAGATACATATACACACAAATACACACACACACACACACACACAATGAAATACCACTAAGTCATAAAAAAATGAAATACTGCCATTTGCGACAACATGAATGGAGCTTGAGGGTATTACACTCAGTGAAATTAGATAAAAAGAGGACAAAAACTGTATGGTTTCACTCATATGTGGAATATAAAACAAAACAACAAAAGAACAAATGAAACAAAACAAAGCCACTCAGATACAGACATCAGATTGGTGGTTAGCAAAAGTGATGGGGAGGTTGAGGGGAGGGCTAAATGAGTAAATGTATGGCGACAAAAACTAAACTTTTGGTAGTCGTATACCTGAAACTTATGTTATTAACCAATGTTGCCTCAACAAAACCCACACAAAAAAATTTTTAACAGTTTAAAAATGAGGGAATGTGTTCTTAAGAACAGCTTAAGATTTCCTCCCCCAACTTTTTTTTTTAAAACTTACTCTGCCCAAATGTTGAAGTTGTGCCAAAGCCACCTGTACCACCCCCAAAGGGTGTTCCAAATGACTTATTGAACATCTTCAAAATGAGTCTGCTTCAGAAAGCTGGAAAGAAGAAAAAATTATCACTGTATAATTATCACCAAAGAATACAATGCAATTGTTTCATAAAATGTTATCAGGCCATTAACTCCCTTAGGCCTGTTCAAATTGTAGCATAATGCTTACCACTCTCAATATCCTAAAACTCTCTGTATGATAAAATAGACCTTGAAAACTGAGCTGAATAAATAGCATAAAATGAGCTTAAACTTCAGATCCCACCAAAAAACATTCCTTTAAAACAGTATTTTCCAACCTTCTTTAAACCTAAGCCTATCCTTTTAATGACAATTTCAGGTCCACTATGCCAGATTTTGACATGGCTCACCATGGAGGTTATGTACAATTCCCATAAAAAATTACAATGATAATTCTGTTATCCTAATGACTTGAGAAGCTAAAATTTTTGCTTATTTTCAATAGTTTGCACTGTAAAAAGTGCCCCCCCTTTTGTATATAAAATGTTTTCAAAATTACGCTTGCCCCTCTTCCCATCTCCAAATCCCAGAGACCCTGGTACCACGACATTCTCTTGGAGATTATTTCTTAAGACTATCCTCTATGATTTCCTACTTATCTATTTTCTACTACTCCTGGGAACATTAGAGAATACCTTTGGTGAAAACCCCCCAACCTCACATGAATGATACCTGCAGTATCTAAACTATGTACCCAGTCACTTAATGAACTGGATCAAAGTGTTTCACAAATACAAAAGGGAAGTTTGGGGGTTTTCGCCTCAATTTCAAGAAAAACAATTTAAATGTATCATTTACTCAAAAGTAAAAAGGTTTTCCCTTCCATAAATTTTCCTTAAACTTAAGATAACTGCTACCACTTACCTGCCAGCAGACAAGAAAATAATAAGTAAGCTACTTTTAATATAAAAACTCATTAATCATGCTTATTTGGATTTTTTTGACAGGTACTATGACTTTCCTATTATATACACATAATGCAGTTTTTTTCCCTTCTAGTAAAATCATGCCTCGTATAAAATTAAATGTTTTTTGTTCTAATGTATTCTAACACCTGAAACATTTTGTGCGACATTAGGAAAAATGAAGTTGTCCTTAAATACCTAATGCTTTTATAGAAATTAATATTCTGTCCCCTAAACTATCCTAGAAAAAACCTCCAACATTTAGGTCTCCTTCCCAACATCTAGGGATTTAATAACTCCTCTGATTAAACAAAGCTCACTGAAACTAGTGGTCTAAAAGGGCCACATTAGAATCAGCTGACAAACTTTTCAAACTACATCCACCCTAGATCCCACTCTAGAAATAACTGAACCAAAATATCCAGGGTTCAGACGTAGACAATTGTTATCCTGAAAGGCTCCTCAAGTGACTCTAATGCATTCCCTTGGAACTAGAGGCTGCATTTCATGTGATTATCATTTCTCTTTCAGTAATAAGATCTGTTCTAAGTTTCCTGCCTTCCCGATTTATCAGGTGTCATAAAGTTACAGAATGGGCCTTTATTAACTGGTTCTCTTTTCCAGAGAAAATGTTCTTGGAAGCACTTTGCAGAAGTCTAGGCCTCCATGAGTCTATCTATATATCTATGGTTTTTAAAGTTCATTCAGAATTGACAGTTGTGCTAGGGGTTAGATGTCTGGACCAAATCATTTTAATTGCAATCTCTCACACTACTTTCTTGGGTTACTGCCCACTTTCCTGTAACTTTTTACTAAGTTTTTTGATCCATGATTAGTAAGGCAAAAACTATGAGTTGTATTACAGTTATGCTAAATTTGCCATCCATTTTCTTATTCACCCCCACAAAAAATAATTTGTTCATGTAAATCTGACATCATCTATGACGCAAACATGCCAGGATTAAAAAAACGAGTAATGTAGTTTTTCTCTATGAAACTGGTCCTTACAGAAGATTTTAGTGGCACCAGGTGGTTCAACAGTCCAAATCCCATAGCTCCTAACAATAAAAATTTGATTTTTAATAATCTTATCCTAACACAGAAAATTAGATTCACACACATATATTTCAAAAGGGATTTTAAGTAGTAATAAAATATCCTGGGAAACACCTCAGTTTATAAGCTCTTATATATTATCCCAACAACTCTGAAAGGATATTATGCATTACAACCTATATTTTACAGATGAGAGAACAGAATCAGATGTTTAGCAAGTTTCCCAAGGTTAAAGTTTCACCGATCTTCTGACTTCCCATGGACACCTTTAATCCTAGGAAGGAATATACAATGCAACAAGAACATATGTAGTATTAAGAAAATTTATCTGTTCCAGATGCAAGAACAAGGGACAATGCAAAGACCAAATCCAATTTAGACTGCTGGAAAAAAGCATCTCACTCAAGCTCAGCCTATCTTTTTGGTTCTGGCAAGGATGAGCTTGGCTTAGTCTCAACCCTGATCATACTGAGATTCTAAATGTTTTTTTTTAAATTATTACCATGAAAGCAAACCAAGATTTTGAAGGGGGAAAAAAGCCTCATGATTTTTTATTATTGCTAGAAATTAAGGAATGACTAACACATTTAACCCTTTGCTCTTCAAACAAATCATTCATTTTCTTGGCTATGCTATGAAATGTCACAGACTCAATTAAATATGCCCCCCTCTCCCACTAATTCATTCTTTAAAACCTAGCTCAAATGGCACCTCTTCTATAAGCTTCCCTAACTCCCTCTTGTAATCAATCATTCCTCTGGGCTTCCACATTTCCACAGCACTTTATGATTTGTTTACATGTATCATCTTGACCCTGACTCCCTATAATGGACACTGAGAGCGCCCACAGATCTCCCTTTATTTATTTAAAATGTATCTTTACTGATTTCCGAGAGAGGAAGGGAGAGGGAAAAATAGAGAATGAAACATTGATGAGAGAGTCATTGATCGGCTGCCTCCTGCACATCCTCTGCTGGGGATCGAGCCCGCAACCCAGGCATGTGCCCCGAACCTTAATCTCCTGGATCACAGGTCAATGCTCAACCACTGAGCCATGCCTGGCCGGGCCACAGATCTACCTTTAGAACTGAATGATTTGTGGTCCCAGCTGCTGAAAAGTACTACCAGAAGATGGCCCTCAGCTGTCAGTCCTCTTCAGAACTGCCTCTGCTGAAGAGTGCTGCCTCACCCAAAATAACAACCTGTTTCTAGGATTGCCCGTATCCAAAAGCCAGGACACTTTGCTCCACCTTGGAATAACTCTAAAGGGTGATCCCATCTTCATACTCTCCATGAGATTGGCTGAGACATTTATCAAAACAGTATCACAGCTGGTTCTGGTCAAGATAGCAGAATAGGTAACAGCAGTACTTGGAACCTCCCACAACCACATCAAAATTACAACTAAATTACAGAAACAACCATTATTCAGACCGCCTGAAATCTAGCTGAACAGAAGTCCTATAACTAAGGATATAAAGAAGTCACATCAAGACTGGTAGGAGGGGGGAGATGAGAAATGGGCTGGTCCCACACCCACATGTGGCAGTTAAAAACTGGGAGGAATATCTTGGCTTCAGAGGTCCTCCCTAAGGAGCAAGGGGGTCCCAGCCCCATATCAGAACTCCCAACCCATGGTTCCAGTGCCAGGAAGAGAAGGCCTCATAACTTCTGCCTATAAAAACCAGTGGAGATTGTGGCTGAGTGAGAGAGGGATCCTGGAGTCCCAGGAATTCCTCTTACAGGGCCTGCACACAAACTTACTCAGGCTCACTTGCACTGAGTTCCAGCACTAGGGCAGCAGCTCAAAAGGCACCAACAACATACAAGGAGGAACTGAATTGTCTGACATCAGGACAAGAGCTGGAGCAGCAGCTTTCTCCCATGCAGAAGTACTGGAAGAGGCCATTGTTCCTTTCCTGAGCCCTCCCTCCACAGAAGCCACAGGTGGGCGCCATATCTGAGTCTCCATCAACCTGGCTAACACTGCTTGCCCCACCCTGAAGATTCCCTGAGACCTTGCCCCACCCAACCACCTTCAAGCCCACCCAAGCCATTTCCAGTGGCTTTTCCATTTAAAAAGCCAGTATTGGCTCATGCTTCAGGCTATCCTAAAATCTCTCAAACAAGCAACATCTGGCCTCTGCATGCCCTATAACTCTTGCTAAATGGCGCCAGGCCTGGTACTAGCAGCAGCCAGTCTCCTTGGCTCACAACTTGGCCTCTCCCAGGCAACTCCAATCCCAGCCACCTGCTGATTGCTCTATAGCTCATGCTGGATGGCCCCAGGCAGGGCACAGGAGGTGGCTGACCTTGCACCTCCCAGGAGGCCCCAGAGCCAGTGCACCTGGTGAATAGCTTCAGACCATGCCAGATTACAACTCAAACACCTCTATGAGTGACACACTCAAGGGCCAGATTTGGTAGGCACCAAAGCCCCACTGAAGCGAGTCCTGCTCCATGGGGTCGGGCCCTGCAGAGCAACAGGTCCTCAGAGCCAACTGGCCTAGAGCAGGGTGTGTGTGTGTGTGTGTGTGTCAATCTCTCCCAGTCATATCTCAACAGCAATCAGGGCTCAACTACAACAGATCAGTGCCTTCACACAGGGGCACAAATGGAGAGCCCAGCTTGGGTGACCACAGGTCCTACAGAACACCTACTACATAAGGGCACTCTACCAAGTTCAGGAGATGTAGCAGCTCTACCTAATACATAGAAACAAACACAGGGAAGCAGCCAAAATGGGTAGACAAAGAAACAGGTCCCAAACGAAAGAACAAGAGAAATCTCCATAAAAAGAAATGAAACAAAGGCAAGCAAACTACCAGGTACAGAGTTCAAAACAATAGTTATAAGGATGCTCAAGGAACTTGGTGAGAACTTCAGCAGTATGAAAAAAGAACATGGAAGCCATAAAAAAAATGAAGGGTACACTAACTGAAATGAAGACTAAATTATAGGGACTCAACAGAAGACCAGATGAAGCAGAGAATCAAATCAGTGATTTGGAATATAAGAAAGCAGAAAACACCCAATCAGAACATCAAAAAGAAAAAAGAGCTCGGCGAACGTGGCACAGCAGTTGAGCATCAACCTATGATCCAGGAGATCAAGGTTCGATTCCCGGTCATGGCACATGCCCAGGTTGCAGGCTCGATCCCCAATGGGGGGCGTGCAGGAGGCAGCCAATCAATGACTCTCTCATTATTGATGTTTCTATCTCTCTCTGAAATTGCAAAAGAAATATGTATATAAAAAAAAAAGAGTCCAAAATACGAGGATAACGCAAAAAGCCTCTAAGGACAACTTCAAGCACACCAACATTTGCATCATGGGGATGCCAGAAGAGAGCGAGCAAGAAATCGAAAACCTATTAAAAAAAAAAAAAAGCCCAGCCGGGTGTAGCTCAGCAGTTGAACATCGACCTAGGATCCAGGAGATCAGGGTTCGATTCCCTGTCAGGGCACATGCCCGGGTTGCAGGCTCAATCCTGTCTGGGGTGTGCAGGAGGCAGCAGATCAATGACAACACTCTCATCATTGATGTTTCAACTCTCTCCTCCCTTCCTCTCTCTGAAGTCAATAAAGATATATTTAAAAATAAATAGAAATTTAAAAAACTTAAGAAAGTGGTGCACATATACAATGGAATATGATTCAGCCATAAAAAATAATGAAATCTTGACATTTGCAACAAAGATGGATGAACCTAGAAGGTATTATGCTAAGTAAAATAAGTCAGACAGAAAGACAAATACCAGATGACTTCACTTGTATCTTCACTTATATGTGGAATCTACAAAAGAAAAGACACAAACAAGCAGAACAGACCCACTGATACAGAGAACATTTTGAGGGTTGCCAGATGGGCGTGGGGTGGGGGCAGGGGGATGGGTTAAAAAAGTGAAGTGATTTAGAAGTACCAATTGGTAGTTACAGAACAGTCACAGGGATGTAAAGTATAACAAAGGGAATATAGTCAATAATATTGTAATAACTATTTATGGTGTCAGATGGGTACTAGATGTATTGGAGTGATCACTTCGTATGGTGTATAAGTGTCTAATCATGGGATTTTACACCTGAAACTAATAAAATATTGTATATCAACTGTAATTTAAAGAGGAAAAAAAAAGACCAAAAAACCCCCAAACATTATCATAACTCTGTTTCTGTCAGCTCATCCCTGCTTCCTTCTCTCTCGCACAGGTGGTGATCCCAAGAGCACTCTCTAGTAAAACTCATGCAGGATTATCTGTAACTCAAAGTATGCTTCCCAAGGAACTCAACCTATGAACCCCCTCAGTCTTCCCTAATACACAATGAACTTCTCCAGGACAGGGACAGTATAATTTACTATGCCAGAATCTGGCAGTGTCTGAAACAAAGATGTACTCATTTTCTAATTTAATGACAATCACCACTAATGTGTTTTTTAAACACAGACTGAATGATCAAGTTACTTTAGAAATTTATGCTAGATTGATTAATTCTGACAACAAAAGGAAGCCATGAAAGGGAAGATTCCTGGTAGAATTTATCATCTAATCCAGAGGTTGCAAAAAGAAAGAGATCACAAAATGGCTGGATACAAAACCAGCAGACACTTTTTTGTTTGGCATATATACACACACCCCCATGGTGTCCCCACAAAAATGTATATACACACTTTGAATAATTATAAAGGCAGTGTTTATTAAAATACATTTCATTTTCAAAACTGAGCTATCAGCTGTTAAAGTATGTATACATTTTGGGGGAACACCCTTTTATATATGTATGTGTATATGTATGTTTGTGAGTACATATATGTATGTATATATGGCATATCATACACCTACATATATATGTATGGAAGAATGCTCATGTATATGTATATATTATCTTAAATTAGCTGATAACATTTAAAATAGGAAAATGTCAGAAAAACAGATTTTAGACTTTTCATGAAAAACCTGATGATGAACAAACTAGAGTATAATCACATCACGGCAATAACAGTCTGGAGCTTAGTAGCAACTGCACCCTTAGGACAGAGCCATACAGGCCCTGAACTAGGTAGCTCAGTTGGTTAGACAATCATCCCGACATGCCAAGGTTGTGGGTTCGATCGCTGGTCATGGCACATATAAGAATTGACTAATGAATGCATAAATAAGTGGAACAAATTGACGTTTCTCTCTCTTCCCCATCCCTAAAAGTCAACTAATAATAAAAAATATTAGGTCAGAGCCATATACTCTCCAATGTGCCACAATATCCACCCAGTATCATTCATTTCCATCAGCTGCCGGGCCCCAACAAGTTTTGAGCTTGTAACTTCTGATATAATCAGAGAAAGGACCTATACATTAAAAACTTGAAGGGCATGTTAAGTGTCAGGAAGCATAATAGAAAGTCAAATTAAGTCAGAAAATGAACAGGAAATGTGAGAGAAAAATTCCTGGGGATTTAGAATGTGAACTGGGCCTTGAGGAACTAGGAAGAGAAGGGAAAGAGCATAAGACAACGTAACACAGGTAAGAATGGGTATTTGTATACCTATCCTGTCTGGCCTTATATCTCAACACCACACCCAGTTTCCCTCATATGGTAATCATATAATAAATGTACTTATCAGTTTATTTTGTAGTGATGCCATTAACCTTAAGTTACCCAACAATAGGAGCGAATCAGAGCACTCTGCTAAGTATGTACCCAGGATTTGGTATCAACAAAACATTAGGACAAAGTTACCCTATGAGAGTTATTTCAAGTAAAAAATGTTTAAGGAAAAAGCAAGTTGTGAAAAGATACATTTGACAGATTCTTTATGTAACACAGAAAAGTCAATACACTGATATTTATGGATACATATATACATAGTAAAAGTAAAGAGGACCTGGCCAGTGTGCCTAAGTTGGCTAGGCATTGTCCTGTGTATCAAGAGGTTGCAGGTTTGATTCCCGATCAGGGTACATGTGTGGGTTTTGGGCTTGACCCCTGGTAGTGGACATGCAGGAGGCAGCCAACTGATGTTTCACATCGAAGTTTCTCTCTCTCTGGAGTGAGGAAAGGAAATGGGACATGGGGCAGAGAATTTTCTTAATGTTTGCTTCCTCTATTAACAGCAACAAAAGATTTACAGGATATAAATATTTGCATTATTTTCCCATTTGGAAAAAAGTACAAAATCCACTCAAAAAAAGAGAAAGAAGTAATCCTAGGGACTGAAATGTGTGGAGCTTCTAAATCAACTCAAGTTTAAAGGCATGTCACACATTCTTGGACTGATACTAGTTAGCATCTGAGTTCTTACCATTTCCCAGGCACTGTTCTAAGCACTTTTTATGAATTATCTCATATAAATTTTCCAAGAATCCAGTGAGGTATTTTTACCCCTATTTTTCAAATGGTGAAACTGAGGCACAAGAAGTAATGTGCCCCAGATCACAAAGCTATTACAGTCATCTGCCACCTAACGATGTTTCAGTCAACAAGAGACTGCATATATGATGGTGGTCCGTAAGATTATATTGTATAGCCTAGGTGTGTAGGTGTACACCTGAAACTAATATAATATTGTACACAAGCTGTAATAGGCTATACCATCGAGGTTTGTGTAAGTGCACCCTATGATGCTGGCACAATGAAATCACCTAATGATGCATTTCCCTGTTGCTATGTGATACGTGACTCCACTGACACTAGCTGTACCCCTAGAGCCCAGAACCTAGAGCTGTCCTAGAGAAAGAACACTGACAACTAAAGGGAAACGACTTTGCACTCACTATAAGTAAGGAGGATATAAAATCAAAATTTGGAAGTTTTGCCCTAGCTGGTTTGGCTCAGTGGTTAGAGTGTTGACCTGCAGACTGAAGGATCCCGGGTTCGATTCCCACCAACCGTACATACCTTGGTTGCAGGCTCGATTCCTGGCCCCAGTCAGGGCACATGTGGGAGGCAACCAATTGATGTGTCTCTCTCACATCAATGTCTCTCTCTGTTTCTCTCTCCCCACCTTCCACTCTCTGAAAAAGCAATGGAAAAAATATCCTCAGGTGAGAACTGAAAAAAATAAAACAAAAATTTGGAAGTTTTGATCCAACACTATCAGGGGAAAAGAGACACTACTCTGGTAAACATGGAAGTTCTAGTCACTAGAAAAGTACTATTTCTTAGAGACAGACAATTTACAAGGTATCCCCGTAGACTAGATGAACTTTCCTACAAAGGTTAACCACTTCCTTTATGGATGAACATACATTCATTGTATTTTTCTTTAATGAGGCATATTTAGAAAGAAAAAAATCAAAATGAAATAGTGCTATACAGTAAGAGACAATGCCCTTAAAATTTACTATGCTCTCTCTGCCTAATCTTCTAATTAATAATTCAGACTGTACGATACAAGAAAGAGGTAGCCTTAATAACAGACACCAGCAGTTGAGTATCCCCCCACTGTCCCGAACGAAGCTCAATAAATTAATGTCCTGGTTTATACATCCAACTTTTGTGAGCTTTGTGAACTCTGGGCACAATGACAAAACTTTGTTTTCTTCCAGAAAAGTGATGGACTCTGACACATGGTAATACCTAAGCAACTGCCAACTCTAAGTGCTATCTGAATGACTAAGCAAGCTTGATGCTCTCTGACAACAAACAAGTTACACAACGGGAAGTATAGTTACACCTTGGACATTCTAGACCACTTGCAAAAAGCTAATGTCGCAATAAAACGAGTCACAATTTTTTTGCTGGAGGAGGGTCTTGCCTTTGATTTGTAAAAAAATGAAACATCTATGAAACGCAACAAATAAAGTATGCCTGTAATTTTTCCTTTCCATTTCACTGAGTTCCTTTGTATCATTCACTGATACAAAGAGCGAAAACAATAAATATTTGTTAGATGAATGGACTAGTACTTTCCAATTTTACAAAGTACTTTTTCATATACTCTCATCTGATCTTCACAAAAGTACCAGAAAAGGCAGGAATTAGCATCTACACTTAAATTGAATGGGAAAATGTTCATTTTTTACCTAAAATGAGTGAGGAAGGATGGGAGAGTTACATAGAATTCCAGGAAGAAGAGATCAGTCTAAACTTAATCACCTAACATCACATCTCAGAAAAATTATCTGCTATCCTCTGAATTGTCTTACTGTATCCTTCCTATGATTGATCCCCAGATCAAACCATTTTTCCCTTTAAGACATTCATTTTTTTCTCTATAAACTATGTCCCCCTTTCTTTCAAAAATTGCTGCTCGAACCTCACCTACTTCACAAGACTGTTCAAGATTAGATCCTTCAGAAACACTTCCCCTTCCCAAGCCCTATTACATAAGCTAAATGCCTCCCAGCTGTTTGTAGTTATGCAATATATGTTGTTATACTTGACACTTGAGTATATGAGCTCTGGTAAAAAGTATCTTGATTTTACTCAATTTCTCCCATTAAGGTGTAAATTAATTTAAAATAATCCTTAGTATCTACTATAGCTCCTTCCTTATAAGGCTGAGTAGCATTTTTTTCATCCTCTTAACATAATCCTCATTTAAAAAAAAACATTAGTAACGAAAAAAGTACATTAGCTTTGGATTGAGACAAATCTGTATTTAAAATTCTGCCCCTTATTACCTTTGCAATTCTCTATAAATCTAACATTAATTCAAAATAAAAAGTTAAAAAAGGAATGAAAAACCTTTGCCACTTGCTTGCTACGTGTAATTGTACTTAAGTCACTGATACTCAACCTCTTAGACCTCAATTTCTACATCTAAACAATAGACATTATATGGCCTACACTAAAGGACTGTTAGGACAAAGTTGCCTCAAACTAGAGCTCCTTAAAAGCAGGTTTCGTTTTTCAACCAACATTTTACAATATTTTTAATTAATAAAGTGTAATAATTTCTCCCACTCTAAACCATGATCGATCAATGCCTAATCAGAACTCCATACATAACACAATTTATTTCCCAATACAATTTATTTCATTGTCATCTACTAACCATTTAATACAACCATAAAGCACCACTGCAAATGACAAAAACAAACACACACATACGCACCTCCCCATACACAATATACTAAGGTCATTCTGATCATCCATCCTCTCCCACTCATCTCACATCTCTAGCCTCATTCCTAATTACTCACATTTATTATTTACAAACACACTTTCCTATTTATTTCTTAAGAGGCTTACTCCAGCAAGAAGAGATAGGTGTGTAAATAACAGTGATCTGTGCAAAGAAGCACATGGAAGCAAGACTAAACAAAGGTGCGAAATGATGGGTGGCTACAACACATTCCCTTCCAGAACAAACAGTCCTAATTCAGGCACTTGATTCTTTTTCTCCCCCCAGGCACTTGATTCTTTTCCCTTGATCAATGGTTTTCAAATATTTTTAGCTATGGAAGCCAGTACATAATACAGACATCAGCAGAAGCTGCCCTGGCAAAAATAAAGAGGGCTGGGTACAGTAGAGCCCTTTCAAAGAAGCTTCCTAACTCCTAAAGACTCATCTGATGAGTTGAGTGAAAACATTAACAACTGTACAACACAATTAAATTTGTCAACATTTGGAAGAGCTGTGTAACTCAGTGAACGAACGATTTCTAAATGACCAAAGCATAATGTCATAAAATCATGCATGGTTAACATCCATTCAAAATGCAAGAGCAGCCCAGCCGGGCGTGGCTCAGCGGTTGAGTGTGGACCTAGGATCCAGGAGATCAGGGTTCGATTCCTAGTCAGGGCACATGCCCCTGTTGAGGGCTCGATCCCCAGTCAGGGGCATGCAGAAGGCAGCCGATCAATGACTCTCTCATCATTGATGTTTCTATCTCTCTCCCTCTCCCTTCCTCTCTCTGAAATCAATAAAGATATATTTAAAAAACAAACAAAATGCAGGAGCAAATGAAGTTTAATGTACGAATATAAAAGTCCAATGATATAGTTTCAGATTCCATATTGCAACAATCTTTAAAAAGGTTTGAGTATAGTGTCAAAGAGTATCTACAATTACTTGAAAAGGCTACTTGAAAAATCCCCCTTTAATTATTAAAGTCATCTAAACTGTAAAAAACTAAACACACACTCTCCTCCCTTTTCCAATATCTGTATAAAGCTGGATTTTGTTCATACTTCAACCAAAACAACATAACCATTAATGCAAAAGAAGAGCTGCAAATCCAATAAGCCAGATATTAATGAGATTTACAAAAATGTAAGATAACACCACCTTTGTCACTAAATTTTTAGCAATTTTTCATAAAATTGTAATGTTAACAAATTAATTGATTATTTTTGAAATCAATGAATCTTTTACAAATTTGTTTTAATTTCTAGTACAGTAATACCAGTAGATAGAACCCACATAAATAAAAGCTGTTTGGAGTCTTCTACAAGTTTTAAAAGCATAAAGGAATCCAGAGACCTCAAACTTTGAGACCTGCTCACCTAGACTTGCTATAACAGACCTACAGTTCCACATCTTCCAACCTACCCTACATTGCCCACGGCTTAAACTCACTTTTAGTATCAGACTTAGCTAATTAGAGCTATATTTTAAAAAGCAATTTTTATTTCTCTACTGAAAATTTGTAATTGTTCCACACTTCACTGAATTAAGCACAAACTCTTCAACATGGCAATTATCAGTATTTATCAAAGTCTTTAGTGTCAGTACAATGGGACGAAGCCTCTTAGCAGTTCATATTTATGTACATCAGTGAAATGGAAAAATAATGGAATCACAAAGCATCACATTTAACTACATCAATTCAACTACAAGCTCCTGTGCCCTCTTTCACAAAAATAGATACATACTGCTTTGCTTTACTTACCCAATGGTCTATTCCCTTTCAAACAAGACTCTGACCGTTCCTATACCGGAGAATAGGAGGCTACCACAGAAATGAAAGGAGAAACTGAAGAAAATGAGTCTAGGACTCTGCAGCTTCCCAATACCAGATGTCAACAATTTAAAGGTTTTTCAAGGACAATTTTAACAAAACGCAACTTATTAGCTGACTTTACAAGCATACATCAGGCAACATAAAGGTATGATTTCACTAAAATACGTATTGGGAATAGTCTCTGGAGGAGTGGCCTCAATCAGAGGCAATTTTGCCTTGCAGGGGACATTTGACAATGTCTGGAGGCATTCTGGATGGTTACAACTTGGGAAGGGGGTATTACGGGTATCTAATGGGTAGAGGCCAGGAATGTTGCTAAACATCCTACAATAGAGAAGACAGCTCCCCCACAATAAAGAATAACCTGGCTCAAAATGTCAACAGTGTCAAGGCCAAGAAACCTTGCTCTAGAGACATACTATATCAAACACAGTGGATCCTTGAGTAACTTCATTTAGTTCAACATCATTTTGTTACAATGTTTATGAGGTGTCACAAGAATTTAACACATTTATATCAATTAGCCTATGGTCAAATTGGTTGTGTTATACGTAGTTTCACTACAGTTCCAAGAACCTATCAACGATGCTAAGTGAGGACTTATTGTACTTAGGTTCAATTCTGAACACAAAGAGTGCACCAAATTTTCAAGAAACATTTACATACCTTGCCTCTAATACCTATTGTTTAATCTCTGAATTTCTAAGTCCTCTAACCTTTCAACAAATTCCATAATTACAGATGTGGTCTTTATTAGAAATTAAACATCAGTATTACTATCCCTTACTTCCTAGGTTAACTACCACCATAAAAATAATATCGCAATAAAATAATATAACCAATTTTTTTTTTTAAGCTGTGAATGTGGTTTACTGAATGTTCTACTTGCTCTTAGCTATCTAGGAGTTGGTAGGCATGAATAAAGTCAGGTACCTAAGCACCATGTAACATATAAATGGTATGGGTTCTCTTATCCTGGCCCCCTATTTCAGGAGCACATAAATACACAGCTTCTTTACAGGCTATTTTTAGGTTTAACTCTTCCATATTTGTTTACTCATTCAAGCAAACACACTGAGAGCCTACTATGTGCCAAACAACCTGAATATAAAGATAAGACAGAAATATTTACCACATACTAATAAAAAGACAAACAGCTAAAACAAAATTACTTGTGCTATAAACAGAAATATCAAACCATGTTAATGGAAGTTTGCAGGGGAGAGGATGCCAGGAAAGGCTTTCCAGACGAGACTGATGCTTGGACTGAGAAAATGTCACAGAGAACATACCCTGTTCATATCTTAGTATTCAGACTACAGTTCTCTTCGGCTCTTACACACTACTCTCTTTCAGTTTTGCTCTGTCATCTAAACAAGAGCAAAGTGAAGATATGACTGATGTAAATGGACCAAAGTGACAACTAACTTACTTTCATCAAATCTTTTTAAATTGATTTTTAGAGAGAGGAAGGGAGAGAGGGAGAGACATCAATTGGTTGCCTGCCCCATGAGCCCTGACCAGGAATCAAATCTGCCACCTTCTGGTGTACAGGACAACGCTCCAACCAAGCCACACAGGTGAGGGCTCATCAAATATTAATGGAGTCAAAAAGTAGTTCTACCAATGTATTTCCTAGTCCCTCCATCCTGTCCAGCTTCTGATTTTGTTTTTTAAAATTCTAACTTCCTCCACCAAGTAAACATACCATCTGTCACCCAGTTAACAAGGGTTCCTTTCTTAATTTATAAGGCTGCCACAGGGACTGCTCATTGGTTTTTCTGGTCTTTTCTTTCTTCCACTTAGTTTCTTTCTCAAAATGGAGTTTAATTTTCTCACCTTCTTCTACTACAAAACTCTGAATTCTGTATGAGAGAAGCCATGAGTTCCAAGTTGAAAGAACTCCAAATTATTGCTGCCTACCTTTCTAAGTCTCCTCTGTATTTTCTGTTCTCTATGCCAATACTGCTGTGGGTCGCTAACTGGACTCCTTCTTCTGGGTCCCCAGGAGAATAAAATTTTTTTACTTGGAACAGGAAACTAGCCAATAACTTACCATCTCACCTATTCGTTTTACAGTACATAACATTACTGACATCCTTTAACAAACTTTTAAGTTTAGTTCTCATGGTCTAGGCTGGGGTACTACTAAAATGAAGCGTCAGCCTCATGATAATGTAGTAGACAAATTTCTAGACTGAGTCAGACCCGGCACTGGCTAATCCCGTCCCTTCCCTGGGCCTGGGCCTCTCCATCTAGAAACCCTGCCGGTGACCTAGCGTAGACAGGCTTAATTACTAAGGTCCTTATGGCTATACAGTAATCTAAAAACCCCATCTTTCTCATTTAGCTTTACATGAAACACGTGGGGGACCAGAAAATAATCTTCCATACTCCACTAACCCGATCTTAATTCTCAGATGTTTCAAAAAGCTAACAAACTCTAGATCCACCCACCCTATCCCTGAAGCTGCCAATTTCCCCGGTAGAAGAGGCCAAGGCAAATAAAGCCCACCCCACTCGAGTGTCAAGGAAGAGCTGGGAGACCATATTCAGGGTTTTAAGGGACTGCACCCGCAAAGGGCCGGCCCACCTGGTCGTCGCCGGGCACATGATTAAGTCCAACTAGAGAGATGGACGCTCCCTCACCGTAGGTTGCGATGGGAGCCCCGGGGCCCCGACCGCACCGAGATAGCCTTATTCTCCCAGTTCCCGAAGAGCCTGCCGCGCCTCCCAGCCGCGGGCTCGCCCCCTCCCTCAGGGCAGAAGTGCGCGCGGGGCGCGAGACTCGGGCGCCGAGAGGGCCCGGGAAGCCCCGCACACCGCCCGCCCAGGAGAGAGGAGGAGCCTGCAGTCCCGAGCCGCCACCATCCCGGCTCCCGACTTACCGCGGCGCGGTGGGGGAGGGGAAGTGCCAGGAGTAAAGGCCTAGGCCCGTTCGCCACCCGCCGCTCCGAGAGCAGCGCGCGGCCGCCACGAAACCGTCGCCACCGCCACCAGCACCGACACCGACCGCCGCCTCGGGCGCAGCGCGCAGAGGGCCAGACTGCGTCACACGCCGCCCGCCGTCAGAGGCTCGCTCCGGCCGCTCCGCCCTCGCTGCCTGCGCATTGGCAGCCGACGACGCCACTCTAGGCCCACCCCATTATTCATTGGGCAACGAGCCTTTTGAAACTGAACGTGAGGGGCGGTCTTTGGGGAGGAGGCGAGGGGAGGAAGAGGAGGGACATAAGGAAATTTGGGGGAGGAAAGGGGAGGGGTGGTGGAAGGGACTTGGAGTCCCGCCTCTCGCCGCCGCCGCGGTTGGCTGGGAGGGAGTCGTGAGGTCACACAGGCCCCTAGAAGTGGGCTGGTGAGTGGCTACCTTGGACGCGGCGTGAGAGAAGAATGGTGACGCAACACAGAGACTCCACCCCCTCGCTTGGAGCGGAGAGACCCTGGCTGCCGAAGCTCGGGCCAATCAGAAGGAAGAAGGCTCCAGGATGGCTTGGTAACTATTCTGCCCACACCTTGCCCCCAGTATGTGGGCGGTGTAGGGAAGACTTCCCTGTGGTCCTCCCCTCATTTCCTGGCCAGACCGCGTGCGGAGCTGGAGGACCCTCCTGGGAGGTCCGACTGTCAAAGTAGCTTTCCTGCAGCTGCTGGGAGGTTTCAAAACTTGGCCTCCTTGTCGCCTGACCCGCGCCAGCTCCCGCACAACCTTTCCCTCTCTGAATCCCTAGCATAGAAATGAGTATCAGAGATGTCCTAGGGAGAGGCTCAAGCATAGGACTGCTTTCCCACGTGTCCTTTAGGAACCCCCAGTTATTCCTAAAGCTCTAGATCAAATATTCTTGCATTCCGCGGGATACACTTGCTGATCTCTGTCAGCAAGTTGGGTTAATGCTCCGGCAGGCTCTGTCACGTTGTATCCTATTACTTTCTTGCCTTCTGTGCCTAGGCTCTTGGAGGTCAGAGCTGCATTTTCTTCATCTTGGTGTTAAGAAAACAAAGTTCAACCGATTAAATCTGGAGATCTAATTTACTTTATAAAGCGGTTTATGAATTGGGGAGCATCCCCATCTAGCAACCAGAAGGGCGCTCTGAGGGATTGTACAAAATGGAAGGATTTTATAGGAAGAAGGGTGGGTTCAGGGAACTGTTAGCAAAAGACATCCTTTCTTTGGGGGAGGAGAAGGGAAAGATTTTTTTATCATGTAATTACTTCTTTCTATGGAGGCTAAAGAGGGCCTATGTGACAGATTACCTTACTTGTGCTTGACCAGAAAGTTTCATACTGGTTGGTTAAGATTATGTTTCTGGGCCCAGCTGGGTGTGGCTCAGCGGTTGAGCATCTACCTAGGATCCAGGAGATCTGGGTTTGGTTCCAGTTAGAGCACATGCCCGGGTTTCGGGCTCGATCCCCACTCAGAGGCGCTCAGGAGGCAGCCGATCAATGACTCTCATCATTGATGTTTCTCTTTCTCTCCCTCTCCCTTCCTTTCTCTGAAATCAATAAAGATATATATATATAAAAGATGATGTTTCTGGGAGAGGTTGGAAGTGCAATTAGGTCAGGTAATCTAGGTTTGGTATCATGAACTTTGGGCATGCGTGATGCCATATTGGGCCTATGGCTTTTTTTTTCTTTAACATTGGTGCTCCTTTCCCCCAGGCCTAGCCTGGAGCAGAAGCCTGACATTACAGAGGGAGAGTTGAACATGTTCTAGAAACTAGACCTAGTGACTGAGAGCCCCACACAGAATAACAGGGACTGTGCTCAGAAAGCCTATTAGGATTACTGCTCCACCACCACCTCTCCCTGGAGCAT
Source organism: Miniopterus natalensis (assembly GCF_054644295.1). Lineage (NCBI taxonomy): Eukaryota > Metazoa > Chordata > Mammalia > Chiroptera > Miniopteridae > Miniopterus > Miniopterus natalensis. Next base: position 40,522,409 of record NC_142091.1, read on the forward strand.
CAATGCAAAATTGAGATAGGCTGTGCCCAAAAGTAGGTGAATTTAAATCCCTGTGGGTTTTCAGTGGTAGCAAGGGATTAGAGATAATTGATTCATTTGTCAAAAAATGGAGTGTCATAAAGATGAAATAAGATAATGGATAGGAACCCTAGCCTGTTAGCTCAGTTGGTTAGAGCATCATCCCGATACTCCTAGACTGCCTGTTGCATCTCCTGTCAGGGCACATGCAAGAAGCAACCAATGAATGCATCTCTCTCTCTCTCTCTCTCTCTCTCTCTCTCTCTCTCTCTCTCTCTCTCTCTCTCTGTGTGTGTGTGTGTCTCTCTCTTCCCTCCTCCCTCTCTCCCTCTTCCTCTCTCTCTAAAAAATCAATCAATAAATAAAAATTTTAAAAGACAATGGATAGGAGAAACCTGGTACATTGTAGGTACTCAGTAGATGCTTGAAGGAAGAAAATAAGTAAATATGGAGAGGGTAAAATAGTAAAACTAGTTTAAACAGCTGATTCTAGCCTCCTTTCCCCAACTCCTCCATCCAAACATCCCTCCTTGCCCTCCACCCTCCCTTACCTATGCTCTACATCAGAAAGTCATTAATTCTCCCTGGATAGTTACAGTGGCTTCCTCATTGCCCTCCTGAACCATTGATTTCTCACCGTCCAATCTTCAAACCCAACTAAATCTTTCCTCTACTTGTTGTTATTATTTTTAATCCTCACCCGAGGATATTTTTTCATTGCTTTTCGGAGAGAGAGGAAGGGAGAAAGAGAGAAACATTAATGTGAGAGAGACACATCGACTTGCTGTCTCACGCACATGCCCTGACTGGGGCTGGGAACTGAGCCAGCAACTCAGGCATGTGCTTTTGGCAAGAATCGAACCAGGGACCCTTAAGTCTGAGGGATGATGCTCTAACCACTGAGCCGAACCAGCCAGGGCCATGGTGATTTTTAAGTAGAACTCTTGTTAGGTACTCTGTAGGCATGTGGCCCACAAGCTTATCATTCTCAGGGACTTCTGCTCAGGGAAGGACTCCTTTGTGAGCCAGGGCTTCCTGAGCCCACATACTCTTATTCTGCCTAACTCTCATAGCACCCCTTCAGTTACCATCCTCTTCCTTCTTTCACTTCTAAAGACATAGAGTTTGGTGCATATTCACAAAAACTTGCTGAGCCAAGCTCTGTCTTGGCAGCAGGAGCCCAGAGATGTCTGCAGCTCAACACTGCCCTGGTCAAGAGAGACAAAGCCAAGAAAAGTCTAGCTCTGCCATGGGAGCCCCAGTCTCTCACACACATGCCCTGAGAACTCACCCTATGCAGCTATGACTGGTGCTTAGGGAGGAGCCAGACCACAGAATCATGGGAGGGCAAGAAACTTCCTTCCAGAGGGATGGTTCTAGATTTCTTATGCATTGGAAAGAGCTGCAGAGTTGGAGTCAAACAGCTAAGTTCATGTGCCAGATCTGCTACTTTTTAGACCTTGCACAAATTAATTAGTTGTTCTGTGCCTCAGTTTTCTTGTCTATAAAAGAGGCACAGTAATTCCTATTTTGTAAGGTGGTTGTGAAGGTCAAGTAAGACAATGGAATTTGCAAAGGACTGAACTGGGCACATGTTTGGCACTTAGAAGCACTAAGTAAATACTGTTTTCCTTCCTCTTTTCCTATAACTTGATAGTGAAAGGTGATGCTTGTAAATAGCATATAATTATGTTTTTAGCTAGAGCACTTAGTTGTTTCCATTTAATGATTTTACTGGTCTATTCAGGATTTTATCTAATATTTTATACTTTCTATTTGTCCTTCCAGTTCTGTTTCTGTCTCTCCTTTATTCTTTATTTTTTTTTTTTTTGTAGTAATAACTGCCACTTACTGAGGCCCAGTTCTTTGCCAGATTTTTTAAAAAATTGAGATATAATTCACATGGGAAATTATCTAATTCACATATAATTCAAATTCACCCATTTAAAATGTACAATCCAGAGGTTTTTGGTATATTCATAAGGTTGTGCAGCCATCACCACTATCTAATTCCAGAACATTTTCGTAACCCCAAATAGAAACCCCAGACACATGCTCTGGCTGGGTAGCTCAGCTGGTTAGAGCATTGTCCCAATATGCCAGAGTTTTGGGTTCTGTCCCTGGTCAGGGAACATACAAGAATCAACCATTGAATGCATAAATAAGTGGAACAACAAATCAATGTTTCTCTCTCTCTCTCTCTCTCTCTCAAAATCAGATCAATCAATAAATAAAAGAAAAGAAACCCCAGACCCATTAGCAGTCATTCTCCATCTCTCCCTCCCCTAGCCCCTGGCAACTACTAATCTACTTCATTTCAATGGATTTGCCTCTTCTGGACCCTTCATATAAGTGGAGTTATATAATATGCAGCCTTTGTGTCTGACTTCTTTTACTTAGCAAAATGTTTTCAAGGTTCATCCGTGTTATAGCATGGATCAGTACCTCATTTCTTTTTATGCTCAAATAATATTCCATTTTATGGATATATCATATTTTGTTTATACATTCATGAGCTGAATGACATTTGAGTTGTTTCCACCTTGTAGCTACTAAGAATGATACTGCTATGAACATTCATGTACAGATTATTTATGGACATAGGTTTTCAGTTCTCATGTGTTTATACTTTTATGCCTGGGAGTAGATTGTGGGTTCATCTGGTAACTATGTTTAACATTTTGAGAAGCTGTCAAACTGTTTTACAAAGTGACTGTACCATTTTACATTCCCACCAGCATTATATGAGGGTTCCAATTTCTCCACGTCACTGCCAACACTTGTTACTTTCCTTCTGTAAAAAACTTATAACCATCTTAAGGGGTGTGAAGTGTCATCTCATTGTCATTTTTATATACATTTCCCTAATGACTAATGATGATGACCATCTTTTCATGTGCTTGTTGGCCATTTAAATCTCCTTTCCTGTATTTCTCTGGATTATTTTGTTTTCCATCCTGTGCCAATTTGGAAATTAAATTCTCTTTATTATTTTATTGGTCTCCTAGAAATTACCACATGCATTTCTAAATTTCCAAAGTATCATGCTAATCACTACCTTTACAGGAAGAGTAGAGTTTGCTGAAATGGAGGAAAAGAAGCATTCCAAGCCAGATGAACAGGGAGAATAAAGATGTGGGACCAGGAAAGAGCTCAAGACAGGGAACAAGGGCCAGAAGCAGGAATCTGTGGGTTGGAGCTAAACAAAGAGGATGATGCGAAGCCTGAAGGTAGAAAACCTAAATCCAGTTTTTGGAACTAAAGTGAAGTGGTTCTTTCAGTAAAGTTTTATTAATTGTTCACTTCCCTTGGGACCTTAAAGGACAGGGTGGGAAGAATTCAAAGTCAAGAAAAGTAGTTTTTAGAATAAGACACCTTCCCTCCAGACTTTGAGCCCTCAGGAGTGGGACTGAGATACCTCCTGGTTCCCCACCATTGCCCAGGCCAGGGCTTCCCACAGAGAGGGCCTAGACTGAGTGAATGTATAAGAGTGAATGCATGAAATAAGCTCTTGCAAGTTAATAAAAATTGGAACCTCTGTTTCCCCATCTGCAAAATGGTGATTTATTTATTTATTTATTTATTTATTTATTTATTTATTTATTTATTTCTGCAATACCTAGGTCAATGCGTGGAATGGACAGATTGTTCCCTGCTCCAAAAATCCATTTAATATATTGTCCTAAGATAGAGGACATATTAGATAGTGGACTGATAAGAACAGATACTACACTCGATCTTGGCCAAAAGGCCAAGAAGAGATGCAAAGTAATTTTATAGCTACCTTGTGGGATTAACAGTATATGGTGATTACAGTCACGTGCCAGACTCACATCCTGATTCTGACATTTACTTGCTGCATGAGTAGGTAACTTACCTTCTGTTTTCCATTGATAAAATGGGTATATTAATAGTATCTATCTCATAGAGTTTTTATGAGGATTAAATAGGATAACATAAAAAGTAGAGAAGTGCCTGGAACACAGGGCGCTCAGAATGTGCTGATTATTACTGTGGAGATTTAAATGGGGGGAAATATGGCCCTGGCTAGGTAGCTCAGTTGGTTAGAGTATTGTCTCCATACATCAAGGTTGCAGGTTCCATCCCAGTCAGGGCACATACAAGAAGCAACCCATGAACACATAAATAAGTGGAACAACAAAAATCGATGTTCCTCTCTATCTAGAATCAATTTAAAAAATAAATGGGGGGGAAAGTGATGGTGGTGTCTAGCTCAGAGGCCCTCCAATGCCTGCAGGGGCTCTGACAAACAGGCATTGTGACTGCAGGAAGGATTACTGGTCCCTTCATCTTCTTTCCCTATGGGGGTAGGATGATCTTCGCAAAGGGAGCCAGGAGTGTCCCTCAGGTTCCTTTATGGGTCATTCCTGATGGGGAGGGAACCCTGGGGGCTGGTTTCCGGTGATCAACCCTTTCATAGTGGGGAGAGACCAGGGTTGGGGGCTGGAGATCCTCTCTCTGCTCTGTCCAATAGGACAGGGCGCCCTCTCCTGATCAAAGGCGGGAATAGTTCTGGCCCAGAGTTTCTGGGGTGGGCCTCATTGGATCTCACTACCTATCTGGTGCTTGCTTCTCTCTTTGCTGAAACTCCCCAAATCGGTTCTGGGTAACAAGGTTTGGGGGAGGGGCTCTAAGGCTGGGGCAAAACTGGTTTAATGTTTGAGTGTTGAGGCTGGATAATTCGGCCAGAAGGGGGGAAGGAGAGACTGGGGCCAGGAAATAAGAGAATCTGGGGCCTTGCTGAATTAATTTTATGTTCTTTCAACAGGTGATGGAACACAGCAGAGAGGTAAGGTGACAAGGTGGCTTATCCAGCGGGTCAGATCCGGTGTAGAGGGCTCTTCCGGCTGTGTCCACGCATCCAGAATTAGTGGGACAGATGAGGGCTGGAGAGGCATGCCATGAGGGGACGCCAGACGAAGGAGGGGAGCGCAGGGCCAGGGTCTGCAGAAGCGGGGAGGAGCCAGCTGAGGATCTCGGCGCAGTTTCCTTCCCATGTTCCGCCCCAAGCGCGCCGGCCCCGCCCCCCACCGTTCCCACTCTCCTCCCCGTCTCTCCCCCTCCCCTCCCCGCCGCACCCCCTTGCGGGGCCTGGGTTACCCCCACTCCCCCGCCTCCTCCGAGTCTCCACATCCCCCGCTCCTGGCCTGCGCCAGCGCGGTCTCCTCTCAGCCGCAGCCTGGGTGAGTATGGCGGTGGGTGTGCTGGACCGCCGGGCAGCCCCGCTTGGGAGAGCTCGGCCACGTGGTCCAGCCTCCGCAGGGCCCAGTGCCTAACTCTGGGAGTCCTGGTCCCTACCCGGGAATTGCTGCTGTCCCGACTTTCGGAGCTGATCCCTTTTTCCCTCGGTGTGCAGAGGCTGAGCTTGCTCTTAACTCCGCCGGGACTCGTGCTCTGCGTTCCTCCTTAGGTGCCTGGAAATGCAGGGGACAGGGGTGGGCTTGGAATCCAATAGATTAGTTTCAAATCTCAGCTGTCAGTTATTAGCATGTGACCATGAGCAAATGTTTTTAACTTCCCTGAGCCTCAGTTTGTGGATTCGGTCTGGAAGCTGAGAAGATCTTTAGGGATCTTTGGAGATAAGGTAGGGTAACTCCTAGGAAAGCAGTTTTCAACTAAGTAATACCTATGAGGAAGTTAGAGCTGACTGGGCCTGAACACCTGCCCTTCAGGTAGTGAGTTCCCTGTTCTGAGGCCTGAAGGAGTTGAATGACTAAGTTGGAATGGTCTTACCTAAAACACAAAATCAACAACTGTGTTGAACAACTGTGGAAATGAGCCCAGAGTGGTTAGGTGACCTGCCCAAGGTCACACAGCTAAAAGGGAAGCCAGGCATATCTAGAAGAAGTGAAACAGTCTGTTTGTTGAATCTCCTTACCACCCCCCTGCCTTGGGCAGTAACTATACATTCCTGGAGGACCTGGTGTTCAGTTTGGGGAACCCATTGGTTCCTCAAGGATCTACAGCAGCTGGCTTCAGGGAGGGATTTTGAGAGGAGGGACTAATACTGCTACAACCACAGAATCTGGGTTTGGTCTGGGTGGGGAAGGTGTTCCCCTTCTAGGGCCTTGCCCTCAGATGGACTCAGTCCATCCGAGAATGATCCAAGGAATGTGTTTGATTGGGGAGGCTCACCAGCGCCACTTCCAACTCCCCTCCAAAACCCTTGGCCCCTAAAGGAAGAAAGGAGCTTGAGCAATTGGGCAGGCTGCCTGACAGGGCCTGGCAGAGAGGTGGGCGGGAGAAGATAGATGAGAATACAGAGGCATATTTTCCAGGCTTGTTCCGGAATGCTAGGAGGCCAGCCTATGGCAGTCAGTTTCTTCTGGAGGGTGGGGCTAGAAGGGAGAGTCCTGAGGGTGGGGCCCAGAAGAGTTGGGACTTCATCTGGTGAGGCCCTTGAGTCCAGAAGAGTGAGTTCTTTATATATCTGGAACCAGCCCTAGTTTGGCAACAAGAGGCCTAAATTCTGAGGATGGCTTTCCCTCGAGCCATATGGCTTTGAGGAAGGGCCTTCTTCTCTCTGTCTTGGTTTCTCTGTCTTTACAATGGGAACAGGGATGACTGACTAATCTATATAGGATTTGGTTTTTACCTTGCTCCCTCCTGTAGACAGGTACCCCTTTTCCCTCCCCGCCTAATCTGACCTAATCTGATCTTTCTGCCCAGATCTCTGGCCCACCAAGGTAGGGGTCAAGGAAGGCCAGAGTTGTAGTTTGTGACCCTGTGACCCTGAGCAGGTTCCTGTCCCTCTCTTGGTCTCAACTTCTCTTTCTATACAGAGGGGCTGCTGAGCTAGGATTGCTGATGTATATTCAATTATTATAGTTCCTGACCTTAGATACCCTCATCTGAGTAGGGAGTCCTTACCTACTCTCCAGAGGGGGTGGACAGGCCCCTGGGCACTGGGAAGCTTCCAGAAGCTGACTAGGCAGCTTTCTCCAGTAAACAGCAAGCCCAGGCCAGCTCCAGGCCTGATTCTGCAAAGTCTTTCACCCTCAGAGCATGCGAGGCAGCAGCTGGGGACAAGCAGGGAGTCGAGGTTCTGTTGGTTTCCATGGAGTCCTTGCTGCTGTGGACTGTGGTGCAGGTACACCGAGCACACAGAACCTGAGAAGGGACTGAAGGTGCAGAGGGGGCCGTCGGCCAGTGAATAAAGCAGTGAGAGCTGATATGAGGCCCTGAAGCCTGAAGGCTCAAGGACCTGGGGAAGAGATGGACCTTTCTGTCTACCAGGAGGCTTTAGGATTGGTTCCTGAAATAACAGAGACTAGTTAAACCAGTTCCTGTAGTCCTAGGCCTGTGAAGCCAGGAATAGGGAAGAGGAGGTCTCCCAATCTATTCAAGCTTCATTGCAGCACAGGTTTGGTTCATTGCTTCCTCTGAAATTGAGGGTGAATGTTCTCATGGGATTCTAAGTTAGTCTTCCTGATCCAGGGCAGGAGCTGTCCAAGCTTAGGGGCTAGGTGGCTTCCTTCTTGGACTCCCCAGCCCATAGCTCAGTCTGAGGACTGAGCACAAGAGCGGACTTCACCAGAGTCCCAGCCTTGCCGCCTTGGACCCTGACAGCACGCCACTCCAACCCCAGGTCTGACAAGATGTACCAGGTCCCACTGCCACTGGACCGGGATGGGACCTTGTTCCGGCTCCGCCTCACCATGGTGGCCCTGGTCACAGTCTGCTGCCCACTTGTCGCCTTCCTCTTCTGCATCCTCTGGTCCCTGCTCTTCCACTTCAAGGAGACTACGGCTACACACTGTGGGGTAGGGATTGGGGGGCACTGATACCTCATATTCACACCCAATTGGATCTATTTTGGATCCTGGTTCTTTTGTAATGGGATTACCAGTGGGATCCATCAAACATACTGGGCTGCTGGGGGGATGCCTGCAAATTGATCCCATAAGGATTCATCTCCCTCTTACTTTCCATGGAGCTTGTTGTGGGGTGGGAGCTGGGGTCTGAAGTTGGGCAGCCCCAGAGCCCAATCCTTCATAGAGGGGCAGATTCAGGAGACCTAGGGTTTTCCGGGGGATGGAGAGAGAAGAGGACTGGGCCAGAGAGCATTTGTGCTGTGGGCTTGTGCCTGTCTCTGTGGGAATGTGATGATGTATATGTGTGTGTAACTGTAAAGGACATGGCCTTGAGTGGGGTATGTGTGTGAGAGAGACTGTATTTGTGCCTGTCTGGATGGGGATCTGATGATGAGTGTGTATTCTGGGGTAGGTCCCATGCCCTCTGAGGTTCCATAGGTGGCCATGTACCCTCTGGACACTGATATGGGGCACTGGGCCAGGAAGAAAGATGTGAGGGTTCTTTCTCTGTAGGATATTAGAGTAAAGTGGGTGAGACCTGTGTTGATCTCTGTTATACTCCTAATTTTTCTACTGACTCTGTCTGTATATTACCTGAGACAGCGATACTGAGCCTCAGTTTCCCCATGTCTAAAACGGGGTTCAACATTCTTGTCCTCTCCTCCTCAGGGCTAGTGTAGAGCTCCAGGTAGAGGACAGGAAGGTGGTTTGGGAAATGCGGAGGGTGAGGAGCAGAAGGAAGAGGAGGGAAGGGAAGTTGTCAGGGTGGAAGACAGAGCAGGAGAGGAATTTACCCAGGTGCTCTAGGTAGGAAAGAGGCAGGGCCTGAACATGGACTTTGCATTAGCCTCAGAGAGAGCTCTGAAGACCCCCTATAAAGAGCATTTGCTCCAGAAAAGGGGCTGTGCCTCACAGTGGAGTCTGGCTGGGGATAGGGGTGGATTACTTCTGTTGTTCATAGGACTTGAAGTTTTCCCTCTTGATTTGTCAGTGGCTAATCATGGGCCTTGAGCTGTGGGCAGCCAGTCTGATGAAACCCAGACTGGGAGCTATCAGAAAGAACAGGACTAGAAGAAAGAGGGTGACCAGCTGGTCTAAGGGGGAGGATTAAAAAGGATCCATGACCTAGTTCTCACCTTAGATAATACATCAAATGTTTCTATTCTGGCCAACTCCTCTTCATCCTGCAACACCCTGCTAAGGTGTCTGCTCCTTCAAAAAGCTTTCTTCAGCTTCCTTGGGGCAGACTTAATTGCTCCCTCCTCTGGGTACCCAAAGTACCCTGTGTTCTCTCTCACACAATTCTATCACCTTATATTTGTGTGTCTTCCCCACCAGACTGGGAGCTCCTTGAAGGTGAGCACTACACCTGAATCAGTTTTTGTTGAATAGGTGAATAGGAACCCCCAGCCCAGTGCTTTGGGAAAAGGAAGGCATGGTATATATAATGCAGTCATAGTCCATAGAGCAAATCATATTTGTGCAGCATAGGGAGTTAAATGTGGGCTGTTTGCTCTGCCCCTCATGGCTGGCTCCAAGGGCTAATAGGGTCAATAACCTCAGCATACCTGGCATATCTGTGACCTATTCTTGGCATACTGGTTCTGTAGCTAAGGTATAGGTTGTTATAGGAGGGGTACTTGGCCCCTCTGGGCAGAACTGGACCTAGTGACCCTGGGGGTATTTTGTCCTTGTCCCTGGGACTACCATGTTGGATCCCCCTGGGGATTTTTGTATATGCCCTGAATTTTTCACCCTGAAGTTCCCAGGAATGGCCAACCCTAGGAATAAAAGAAGTAACCTTAGTTTAACATATCTATAATTAGGTGACTTTACCTCTGCTTGCACATCCCCAGTGATGGGAGTTTTCTTCCTCCCCAAAAGAAAGAGGCTTAGTAGCTAACAATTAGCAAGCTGTTTCTTATAGTGAGCATGCACTCTCTTCCTGGTGAATCTCTGCCTTGGGAGCCTTAGAGCTACTCTTTCCTCCTGGTTTACAGCCAGCTCTGCAGAGATAGGAATCCCTGAGCCTACTCTTAGGTGGCATAGCTCTAGTTCCTTCAGGCACTGTTGGTCACTGTTCTCTCCATGCTATGCCTTGATTTAGGCCTGGGCAGTACAGGCAAAAGCAGGACTATTCCTTTCCTATTACAGGCTGTTATGCCTCTGTTAACACAGCCTGAGCTGTCATTAGCTGTTTTTGCATAGGTCCAGGCTGGACACTAATAGCTCATATTCAGGCCTGTCTAGATTTCTTTTGGATCATGAATCTTGTCCTAAGATTAGCTAGCTCTCCAGTGGGGCGCAATAACATACTCAGTCCTACACCAACAAAAAGGGGCAAAATCCTGTTCGGTTTTCTACTTTTCCCTTTCTAGAAAGCTGCCTGTATCCCTGGACACAACTCAGAAAGGTCCCCACCCCCATCCCTGGCAAGGAAGCTGTTGTGTGCTGACCTTAGCCACTATCACTTTTTACCTTTGCAGAGTGTTCCAGAATTTATAATGTGGCCTTTTTGGTTGTAGGAAGGCTGTCTGCCTGGGCAGGGGTGGAGATCTGGGTACTCTGTGGGCGGGAGGGCAGGCCCTGGGGAGCTGGGGGTGGGATCCTCTAGTCTTAGAATAGCCTCAGTCTGGATTGAGCCTCAACCCAAGCCCCGGATCCTTCAGCATCCAGTGTGAGTGTTGCTCAGTGTGCCACCCCCCTACCCTAACCCCTCCTCTGTCCCATTCCCAGACGCAGACTGAGCTGGACTGGTGGACTGGGGTTCCCTAATGGAGGGAGGTATGAGTCCCAAGGGGAGATTTGATCCTGGGCGTTTTAATACAAAGTCATCTTCATCTGAGCCCCCCAGAAAGAAGCCCAGCCTGAGGGGTCGTGGTGGTCAGGACAGTAGGGGGTAGAAAGGGAGTTCTTTGCCTAGAGGGAGAAGGGAGCAGAAGAAGCCCAGCTCCCTGGGTCCAGGTCTGTCTGTCCTGGGTCTGGCCCAGCACAGCAGGCTCAAGCTGAGTGAAGAAGGTTCCCATGATCTTCAGATTCCTGTAAACCTTGGCTTGGGTGACATGGTCCTCTTAGAAAGGAGATAAGAGTTCTGGGCCTCACAGGGCCCTGGTATCTTGGGATCAGGATATACTGCTGGCCTGAGGCTTGGATCATTCTGAGCCTGGGGGTGGGATGGTTGCCAGCCTGTGGCCCCATTGAAGTAGGTTCTGGGGCACACCCACTGTTCCTAGTTGAACATGGGTAAAGAGCAGGAATGTGGTCAGACAGGGTCAGTGGGAAGGCTTGGGCCAGTCTGAGCTAGGGTCCTTTGTCTCGAATCCTTGACCTGAAGAAAGTCTTGAATGGAGCCTTAAGCTGTCAGGTGGCAAGTGACCTTAGTCCTAATGATTGATCCTGGCATAGTTCTGGGCCTCAGTCTCCCCTTCTGTGGAATGGGAATAATAACCATTCCACCTCTGACCCTTCTCCTGAGTGGGTATGAGGGTAGTGAGAATGAGGTGGGCCTTCAGGGCTTTCATGTCCAGGCCACTAGGAGCCTCTATTTTCCAGACTCTTCAAGAGATAGCTGTATAGGACCATTTGCCAAGGGGATTCCTAAGAGCTGACCCTGCCTATCTCTGCTGCTCTTGCCCATTTCCCTCTGCACCTCCTTCTCTTCTGCACTATTTTCCTTTCTCCCTTATGATCCTTCTACTCTGGCTCTTTTCTATACCCCGAGTAGCTCTGGAAAAGGCCCCACTTTCCCAGACCCAGGTATCCTGCCAGGCCCTACGTTGTGTCCCTTGCCCTGCCTAGGCACCACTTCTACAGGATGTTCTCTGCGGCCTCCCAGCCCTTGGACCCTGATGGGACCATCTTCCGGCTTCGCTTCACAGCCATGCTCTGGTGGCTCATCACTTTCCCCGTGTTCGGCTTCTTCTTCTGCATCATCTGGTCCCTGGTGTTCCACTTTGAGTACACGGTGGCCACTGACTGTGGGGTGAGTGCCAGGCCCCCCAGCACCTGGGTCAGGGTGATGTTGGGAGATGGACATAAGGGCAAAATCAGAGAGTAGGAGAGAAGGTGGAGGGTTAGAGAGAGGGGAGAGGGATAAAAGAATGGTGGGGGGGCAAGTCAGAGTTAGGGGGAATTTGGGGGGAGAGGCTCAGAGAGTAGACTCAGTCCTCCAAGAGTAGAAGAGGATTATAGGGAGTGCAAGGGAGCAAAGGGGAGAGGGCGGAGGGAAGGGTGTGGGACTAGGTAAGAGAGAGCATGAGAGGGAGAAAGAGGTTGAAGAAAGACCAGACTGGAAGGGAAGCCAGGACTGAGGAGGTAAGGTGAGGCCAGGAACTAGGAGAAGTAACGGATAGCTGACCTAAAAGGAACCCCAGCCCTGCTCTGGGATTTTCTAGCTTGGCTTCTGTCTCTGGCCTCCCTCTGTCCACTCAGAGCTCTGCCAGCTAGAAACCTAGATGGACTTCCTACCTCCAAGAGCAGTCCACCAGACCTTTGCTGAGGACCCAGGAGTAGAGGGTCCGTGCCAGGAGCATTGAATTGAACATGGACTTGCCCTTAGCATCTCATTCATACAATAGATAGTCCTAGACCCAGACAGTCACCACACAATGAGACAGGACTCCTACTGTAATAAAAGGGAGGACGGATAGCAGGCCCAGAGGAAGCACATAGCCCAGGTTGGACATTGGGGAAGACTTCCTTCCTTGAGGGGGCATTGTTGCTGTGGGGTGAAGAAGAATCTTTGGGGGAGGGAGAGGCTGACAACTTCTGATTTTATCCAGAAGGCAATGGGAAGCTTTGGAAAGATTTTAAGAAGGAAAGGGACATGATCACATTTGTGGTTTAGAAAACCAATTTGCCTCCTGAAAAGAGGAGGGCAGGGGACAAGAGTAGGGAGACCAGTGAGGAGCCAGTACAATAGCTCATGCTACTGGGGAGAACAGAGTTAATATGAGGACTGTAAAGATAAACAGGAGGGAATGGAGTCCAGAGAATAGAAAGTGGAAATGACAGGAGTGGGAGTTTTTGACAGGTTAGCAAGGGGCAGGGAGCAGTGAGATAGATAGAAAACTCATCCATAATTTCAGGGAACTTTTATCTGAGGCCAAAAGAATGAATTTCTAATGGTGAAAACTGAGGTGCCATGACAGGGAATATTTTGGGCCCCCCTCCTTTTATAGCATGTGAATTTCTGTTCTGTTGCCCTGCCACAGATCCACTGAGCCATGTTCTCCAGGCCAAAGGATTTCTATTTTTGGGGAAAGGGGTTATGTTCCCATCTCTCAGTACCCTTAGCTCTGGTGAAGTTTGAGGTGAACTGTGTACCTGGTTTCTGATAGCTCCTGATGTTGCTTGTTGCTGGCATAGTTGGTGAGTGGGGAACTTGTGTGCTTGGAATGGGTGTGTGTGTGAGTATCTGTAACTGATTGTGTGTGTGTGATGAGAGAGGCATTCCCTGCTCTTAGAACTCTGCCCTCACCCCTAATCTGGGTGGAGTTTGTGAAGACAGGAGTAGCAGCCACAGGACCCTAATTCTCTCTTTCTCTTGAGGCATCTCCCCAACTCTGTACCATCTCTACTCTACCTTTTCCCCATCATTGGTCAGGGATCTGGGCCCTTAAATACACTAGGCTCACCCATTCAAGCTTTAGAGGCTGGTCCCGTTCCCCTTAAATAGCTGAGATTGTGACAGGAGTTTTCAGAATGAATATTCTAGGAAGTGGAGGCAACACTCCCACTAACCCTCCTCAGAGAGGCAGAAAAGTCAAGTAAGGAGGGTTGGAGGTCTCAGAAGTATCTGGTGAAGGATTCGCTCCTCTCCCTCATACATAGGCCATCCCATGTTCAACAGCCATCCTTTGTACCCTCTACGTGCCAGATACTGCAGATGCTTTGCATACGTATATATTTAGTATTCACAATCACCCTGTAAGGTAGGCAGTGGTATCCTTGTTTTGTCAATGAGGAAATTGAAGCTCAGAAAGGTGAAGTGGCTTATTCAAGGTTACCCCATTAATAAAGGCAGAGCTGGGATACAGACCCAGGTTTGTGTATCTAAAACGTCCAGGCTGCCTCTTCACTGAATACTCAGAGTGAATATCTGAGCCTGGTCTCAAGCTATGGTATCTCAAGCCCTGGCCTTGAGAGCAGCACCCTCTCTCTGAGAGCTTTGCACTTAGTTTCCTCTGACCGTGCTGATGGGACTCCATCTCCTTTTCTGTGAAGGCTGTGAAGCCCCTGCTGGTGCTTCTCCAGACCCACCCCTGCCTTGTAAGCTACCTCCATCATGCCTATCTGCCTAGCTACTTTGGATGCCCATTCAACATCCCCATTGGGAAAAAGGAAGGGGTCTTGCAGAACCTCCATCTCTAAAGACTGGCCCCACCATAATCACAGCAGGGTCATTCCCTCTCTGGGCTCTGGCACTGCTCTGGCCCTTGTTGGAAGTCTAAAAAAGTCCATGAAAAGTGTGGACAACAGACTGGTAGCTTCCACAGTCCTGGAATCTTTTAGAAATGCAGATTCTCAGATTCCAGACCTTCTGCACTCACACAATCCCCAGTGAGTTATATGCATATTAAAGTTTGAGAAGCAGCGCCAGGCCCTTGAGTCTAAGCGATCCTCCTCCTGGCTTTCTTATCCCCATGGAAACTACTGTTCACTCATCCCCCGCCCTCTCACCCTCCCATACAAGCAGCACAGCAATCCTTGAAGCTGTGTATTATCTCCTCCTTCCTCACTTGAAAGAATGATGTTACAATTCTTTAAGGGCGAGGAAACCCGTTTTTTTAGAAAGATAGATGGGAGAGATGTACAACAGGATGACTACCACAGGTTAGGAGCATCCACGCTCTTAAACATGATCAGAGTGGGGGTACCCTTCTGGCCCAGCTCCCGCAGGATCTCACAGTACCCTCTACCACCTTGGCACACCTTGCCCAGAAAAGCAAGTAGAACTGGGAGCAGTCAGAGGAACAGATCATTGGGCAGTGAATACAGCACTGCCCCAACAAGCTCAGATGGTCTCTGACTCATCCTTGTCGCGGGACTGAATCTGGGGCTCATTGAACCTCTCACAGGGCCTTCCACTACTGGCTCAGAGAGTCTCTGAACCTGTCTACCAGCTTTCCCAGCCATGTGTAGGTTCCATGTGTAGGGAGATGGAGGTGGTCACATATGCCCCTGCACAAACCACAGTCTGGCTGGGGAATGAGAACCAAGCACTTTGGGGAGCTGGGACCTGGAAGGGGGAGGTCTCAGAGGAGAGCTCTGTGGGTGCCTGAAGGAGGCCTTCCTGGAAGGGGAGGGGCTGGAACACAGCCTTCTGAGGGCCAGATTGATTAGATGGAGAGAGGATCTCCAGGTGGGTGGGCCTGGCAAGGGCCAGTGCCCAGATGGGTCACAACTCTCTAGGTGCCCAATTACCTGCCTTCGGTGAGCTCGGCCATCGGTGGGGAGGTGCCCCAGCGCTACGTGTGGCGCTTCTGCATCGGCCTGCACTCAGCGCCACGCTTCTTGGTGGCCTTCGCCTACTGGAACTACTACCTCAGCTGCACCTCCCCGTGTCCTAGATACCACCTGCTTTGCCGCCTCAACTTCAGCCTCAACATCATCGAGAACCTCGCGCTGCTAGTGCTCACCTATGTCTCCTCTTCCGAGGACTTCAGTGGGTGACTGGAGGAGGGAAGGAGAGTGGGAAAGGGTTCAGGGAGGGGATGCCCCTACCCCTTCCTTACTCTGACCTTCAATGTAGGGTTTGGATGCTCCCTACAATGTGTGCTCCCAACCCTCTTCTCTCCCTTCAGCCATCCACGAAAATGCTTTCATTGTGTTCATCGCTGCATCCCTCAGTCACATGCTCCTCACCTGCGTTATCTGGCGGCTGACCAAGAAGCACACAGTAAGTCAGGAGGTACGGTCTACCCCTAGGGTATACCTGGGGCTCCAGGCGGCCCAGAGGAAGATCAAGGAGACCTGTCCTCTGGATACGGTTAATGGTGAGGTGGGAACTGGAGTTCTAATTGGAACTTGGGCTGGGGTTGGGACTTGGGGACAAGGGGAGGGTGACTGATTGGTCAGAATCTAGGACTGTTTGGGTAGTATGGGAGACTGGAGAATAGAAGAGATGGAGGCTCCAAATGGAGGTAGAATGGGGCCAGCACCAGGCTGCACTGGGTTAGGAAGATGTGTCAGGGTCTATGGTCTGTAATAACTCCATTTGCCCCCCACCACACATACACCTTTTTTCTTCCCACAGTATCTGAAAGTGTTGGGTTGTTTGGTTGACTCCAAATAACTTTCATATTCCATCCCCCTGAAGTGGGAGGGGCAGGGACACCACTGCTCCTTGGCCCCGTTATACCCCAAATGCAGGGATGTGAACATGCCCATAATTCCTGCTGCCCCTGCCCGTGCCCCCTTCCATGGCCAAGGGAGGGGAGACCCACTCTTAGGACTTGGGGCTAAGAGGGGAGGGCACCGACACACATCCAGCAAGTTGCAAAGTGATCAGACAGCCCATCCCGTAGGATCAGAAGTCCTACAGCTGGAAACAGCGGCTCTTCATCATCAACTTCGTCTCCTTCTTCACGGCGCTGGCTGTCTACTTTCGGCACAACCTGTATTGTGAGGCTGGAGGTGAGGCCAGGCTAGGATCCGTAGATGGTCAGTGACTACAGCACAGTGTGTTTTCTATAGTGTGCAATATGGCAGTGTGTTCCCTGTGTAGTGATGTGGTGGTGATTTATCAAGGGGCCCCACGACAGGGGAGGGTGTGTGCAGGAGGCTCACCATGCCCTTCCTTGTCTCCTCACAACAGTGTACACCATCTTTGCCATCCTGGAGTACACTGTTGTCCTAACCAACATGGCATTCCACATGACAGCCTGCTGGGACTTTGGGAACAAGGAGCTTCTCATTACTTCCCAGCCTGAGGAAAAGCGATTCTAAACCCTTCTCTCCTGCTGGGGAGGGGCCCACTGCCCAGAAACTGGCCTTCCCTACTTTCTGTGTTCTCTGGGCCCTACTGAAGCTGGGGGAGGGGAGGAGAAAGGAGGAAGGGCACAAGACATGGCTTTACCCAGCCCTATCACATCTCCTTTTCCCCACCCCACATGAAGGCACAGGGACCTTCAAGCAGCATCACTCTTACGTGAGAGGCCCCAAGAAGCTGAGCTGGCAGGAGAGCTCCACCATCTGGTGCTAAAAAAAGTCCTGAGGTTCATAACCACCATCCGGTTCTTGGCCTTAACATAGCCACCTCTCGTTGAGGTCAGGGACCACTGAGCAGTGGCTGATACCTGAAAACCACAGTCATTCTCTTCACTTGGTCATTCACTTGACTAATGTGTCTAATAAATCTCCTCTGCACATCCAGGCCTGCGGCCACAGTTCCCTGCCAAGGCTGCCCGGATGGCCTAGTCCCGATGTCATCTCTGATGATGGGGGGTGGGCAGGCTGCATGATTTCCGAGGGCTCTGTCTGCCAGTCTGTGCTCTGTGCTTCTGATACCAGCTGGTGGAGGTGGTGGTCTGTACCTGAAGGCTGACCTGCTCCAGAAAAAGCACTGGCACAGCATAGATTTCCCTTCCCTTCTGAAATCTTGGGCTTACAGACTCTTCCTCCTTGGCAAAAGCATGGGGTGGAGGGGTCATAGGCACAGATTCCTACCCCTAAACTGCCCCCCCCCCCCCCACCTCCCTACTACCCCACGCCCTGAGCTCTTGATTGTACATTTATTTCAAAGGAAAATAAATTTTTTTTTTGGCCAATAGTCTGGGCTAGGCTTGCTTGTCTTGGGGCTCGTCTCTTTAATGGAACCAAGTGAGGGACAAGCTCTAGGATGGAGTAAGTCCATGGCAGATTATGATTCCACATGGCGCCTTGCTATGTCCTTAGGCCTGAAGTCTCCTATGGCTGGTCTGAGCCCCAATTTTGGTGAGCAGAAGTGACTGAACTATCCCTGTAATGACTCCAGGCCTGGAAGCTGAGATACCTGGGAGTCTTGGGTGGAGGCAAAAGCCTGAGTTCTAACCCCAACTGACAGTAAAGATCTTTCCCCTTGGGAGTGTATGGGTACAACTCAGATTTATGACCACTGAGACCACCTGCCTGCAGGCTAATGGCTCTCTACCTCTCCCTTTCTGAACCCTAGATCAGGAAGTCTTTCCTCATGCTTTGCATCCCAGTCCACTATAGAATCTGTGGCTGGGCCCCAGAGCAAGACTGGCCCCTCCAAGGGAGCCCAGAGCTTTGTTAGGGAAATTTGGGGGTAGGGGGGAGCCACAATGAAGCCTATTGTCTTCTGTCCCCTCTTACAGGAAACAAAAGGCTCCCAGTCTCTGGGGAGCCCTAGTCCATGCCTGTCCCCTGCCCAACCCCCAATGTCCAGCACACAGGGAGGAGCCAGGGCCACTGGAGACAGGAGGTTTTATTGATGCTGATGGGGGTAGGAGCCCGGGGGGTGGGGTGGGCTGAGTCAGTCAGCAATGCATAAGGCCTGGGCACATGGGGGCAAGTTAGGGCACATTCATCTTCTCAGGATTTTGTGGCTCCTTCATTGGGGGAGAGAGCATCTTGAGGGGGAGCAATTTGAAGAGCAGCAAGGGAGAGAGGTTAGGGATGGCTGAGAGCTCCTAACCTGAGAGAAGGCACCAAAATAGGCAGCAACATCTGTGTGGAAAGCTGGATCAACTGGTCAGTAGGGGGAAATGGGGAGGGGGCACTGGGTTGACTTCTTGGGGAGGGGTCCAACCTTGGCCTGGGTGAGCTCTCAAGAATACCTGGTATTTCCAAGCACATTGGGGCAGGACCCAAAGCCCCTTTCCCTGTGGGCCTCCTTAAGGAGAAACAGGCATTCAGGGAGCCCCCTGGCAAGGGGTGCCAGAATTAGTCCTTAAGGCACAGCTGAGGGGCAGATAAGGCGCCAAGGCACAACTGGTAGGGGGGCAGGGGCAGCCTCCAAGCTGAGTGCCAGGGTCACAAGAGGACACAGGACCGCCCACGCTTGATCGGTGTGGGGTTGAGCACAGCCCGGACAGCCTCAGCAAACACTTCCTTGACGCCGTCCTGCTGCAGGGCTGAGCACTCGAGGTAGCGCACAGCATGGATCTGCTTGGCCAGTGCCTGGCCCTGCTGCGGTGTGATGGGCGCCTGGCCCTGCTCCTTGAGGCGTCGCAGGGTGTCAGGCTGGGCTCTCAGGTCCTTCTTGGTGCCCACCAGGAGGATGGGCACATCGGGGCAGTGGTGGCACACCTCCGGATGCCACTTGTGCCGCACATTCTCATAGGAGGGTGGACTGGCAATGGAGAAACAGATGACAAAGACGTTGGTCTGAGGGTAGGAGAGTGTGCGGAGGCGGTCGTACTCCTCCTGGCCCGCTGTGTCCCACAGGTTCAGGTTCACTGTGCGCCCATCAACTGCACTCTGGGCGCTGTAATTGTCGAACACTGTGGGGATGTATTCCTTGGGGAAGGCGTTAGTTGTGTAGCAGATGAGCAGGCATGTCTTGCCCACAGCTCCATCACCCACCACCACACACTTTATGCTCTGCATCGTGGGTGCAGCTGCTGCAGTGGAGGCACTGCCTCCTTTCTCTTCTGGGCCCCTCTGGATGCAATGACCTATGAACAGAGGAGAGGGACACTCTTGGTCAGGACACTCTTGGGAAGACACAGAGGGAAACAACCTTCTGTTCTCTTAACCTTTCACCATCTTGCAACCCCATCAAGACAGACCCCAGAGAGACAGATACACAATGAAAGAGAGGCTCTGAGATCAAGCAAAGATGCTCAGGTATAAGGAGGCTGACCCTATAATATGTAAATATATTGTGTGGAGCACGTAAATTCTGGTGCCAGACCGACTAAGCTCAAATCCTAGTTCTGCAATTTCCTAGCTGCGTGACCCTGACAAATTACTTAACTTCTCTATTCATTGGTGATTAGTGGGCCTCAGTTTTCCATGTGTAAAATGGGAATAAAATAAGACCTACCTCATTGGGTTATTAAGAGGATTATATAAGGTAACACATAAAAGCATTTAGAACAGTACCTGATCATAATAAGCATTCAGTAAGTATTGGCTACCTTTTTTTCCTCCAGGAAGTATTGGTACGAAAGGACGGTATACAAATGCAGGGTTCAACCTACAGATCCTCTACCAGATATGGACCCCTCCCACCAAGTAGACTGGAGAGGGGTTCTGGCACACAGTGCTGTCCTAGGTTACTCTGAGATGCAGCCATGGGTAGAGCTGCTCCCAACTCAGGACCAGCCCTGCCCAGTGCACTGATGTTTCAACTCCAAACCCAACATCTTGGCTACTGAGTACAATCCAAAAGGTACAATAAGAAACCTGCTGAGTAAGGAGCACAATTCTCTAGATAGCTGTCCTGTAGAAATCCAGGGTGCCCTGGGGAGGGGGAAAGGAGGGACAGCTAACCCCACTATTTTTATAAGCACAGTAAACCCTATTTGGCCACACATACCCAGGCTGGCAACTCAGTGTGGGGGAATATGGGAGACTGAGCCAAAGCTAGGATCTGGTTGGGAATCTGGGTATGTAATGATGAATGAGGCAAAGGGTGTGGCTCCCAGACATCAGCATCTTCTCTCAAGATCCTTAGTGGGGTGAGGCAGATCCTCCAAGCCCAAGAGGGATGAACAGAAGAGTAAAACAAAAACTTGATTTCCCCTTACTTTTCTGTTGCTTTTTTGAGACCATGGCATGTACCTCTGAAGATTTCAGGGGCTTCCAGACTCAGGCAAAGAACACAGTGCCATTAAAGCTCTATCGCTGAGAACACATGCTGGAGTCAGATTGGCCAGGAATTCTAATCACAGCTCCACCAACTAGTCATGTATGATCTTGGGCAACATATTAAGTTTCCTGAGCCTCAATGTTCTCATCTATAAAATGGGGGAAATCTTGCCTATTGTGTTACAATCGCTCAGAGTATGAAATGAGCTAATGTGTAGAAAGTGTTTGGCCTGAGGCATGGCACATAGGAAGTACCAAATAAATGGGCTGCTATAATTATTAGTGGGGTATGAGAGAAAGAGTCCCAGCTCCAACCATTACCCTTGTTCCCTTTGCAGCTTACAGGGCCTCAGGGTGAGGAACTGCTCTTTTGAGTTCTGGAACGGAATAGAACTTCCGGAAACCCTGTGATTATTTATACTGCTGTGGCAAAGGTTCTCCTCTTATTGGCTACTTCCTCTTGGCCATGAGGGACTTTTGCTAGCCAGTAAGTGACTTCCTTTCTCTGACTCTCTCTCACAACCAGATGCCTGCATTCTGGGAGGGGACAGCCTGTTTTATATCATTTACTTATTTTTAGAGAGAGGGGAAGAGAGAGAGAAACATTGATATGAGAGAAAAACATCAATTCGCTGTGTCCTGCACGTGCCCCAACTGGGTTGGGGATCGAACCTGCAACCTAGGTATGTACCATGACCAAGAATTGAACCTGCAATCTTTTGGTGTACACAACATCTCTCCAACCAACTGAACCACACTGGCCAGGGCTGGACAGCCTGTTTTAGATACACCCAGATATCCAAGTATTCTTTGCTCCACCCAAGCACCATCACCACTGGCCTATTTTCTCCATTTCGCTTTATATACACTGCAAGACTGCACCCTGATCTGAAAACCCCTTAACTCTCAGCCTGACCTCTCAAACACTGGTTCAAAAGCCTCAAAAATCAAATTGTGATAGGGGAGATCCCCCATTGGGAAGCAAAAAGGAACTCTGGTGGTGTGGGACCTGCACGGACCCAGGGCTTGGTCCCAGCTTCCTCCCAGGCCTCAGCTTCCCCTGGGACCAGCTGGGAGGGAAATGGTTTCATTCTATGAGGTTGCCTCTGGTTCCCATGAAAATATTTCCATCTTATTTGTGTAAATAAGTGTGTGTGTTCAACCTTAGGAGAGAGGATAGCCTCAGGGAATGGGTCCAGGAAGGAGATAAGGACCCTGTAGGGCAGTGGAGAGAATCTTAGACTGGAAGTCAAGAGACCTAAATTGTAATCCCAGCTCTGCTCTGCTGCTGACTCACTGCAACCAAGCCATGAGGCACTTTTACCCTCCCTGGGTGTCAGTTTCCCAGATGAAATGAAGAGAAAAATGTCTGTGACGAGGGCACTAGGTAGATGAAATGAAATATGCAGAGCCGTGAGAGGAGGGGATAGCATGATGGGGGTAGGAAAGGCCCCCAGGAGCACAGGGTAGGGTGGGGGTAGAGCGGGGGCTGAGTCAAAAGCATAAGGCCTGGGCACATGGGAGCAAGTTAGGACATATTCTTCTAGGATTCTGTGGCTCCTCCCTTGGGGAAAGGGGAGAGTATGTTGTAGGGGTTGGTGCTGTTACTTGCGTCCTCTGAATTACCTGGCAGACCCTAGCATTTTGAGAGAACTCCTGGGCCTGTAAATCTTCAGTTCCACACAGAGTAGGGGCATGGGTGTGGCAGTATGTCTGGGAACTCTTCCCCCACAGGCCCAGCATTGGGCTGGCCCAAGCAGGAAGGCAAGGAGGGAACTCTGGAAGGCAGTCACAAGGCCCAAGACACTGGAAGTGCGGTGGCTCCAGGCTGCTCTCTAGGGAGGTGGTTATCAACCAGGGATCAGTAAATCAACCCTCAAAGGAGTGGGGAGGGAGAGGGCAGCAGCTTCCGGGCTGGCAAGGGAACAGGACTGACGCCAGAAAAGGATCATGAGTGAGGTAGTGTCCAGAAACAAGCAGAGCAGAGGCAGTGTGGTACAGGGTAAAGAGAAGCTGATTCCTGAATGTGACCTCTTGGGTTCACCTGCTGACTCTGCCCTTTGATAAAAAGCCCTCACAAGGTACAATCCTTTATAGATCACGTGGTATTGTTATTTGATCCTTATAACAACCTATTTACAGATAAGGAAACAGTTCAGAGTTAAAATAACCCAGTGTCACACCGTGAGTTAGCTTGGGAGTCAGGACACAAATCCTAGGTTTGCCATCCAAAGTCCTGTGTTTTCCTCAATGCATCACACAGCCTCCACATTACCCCCTACTAACCAACTTCGTGACCTTGAGCAAGTCAGTCGCTCCCCTTCCCGGAGCCTCAGTTTCTTCATCTATACAATAGGAATGCCAATACTTGCACTCCCTGCCTCAAAGGGCAGCAGCGAGGATATCGAGCATGGGAGTATGGGAATGAATGTACTTTTCGAACTGGAAAATGTTGTGCACAGAGGAGGTGACAGGAACAAAGCCTTTCATTCCAGGAGGCAGGAAGCAATGAATATGCAGGTGTCATGGTGGCATCAGTCCAGTACTTTATCCCAGACCTTATCCTCTCTCCCAGGACAACTGTTTTCTTGGAACTCCTATGGCCTGAACTGGGTCAAGTAAGTTCCCACAGCTCATTTAAGGAGAGCACATGCTAAAAGGTAGGGTCTCACCTGTGCCACATAGGAAAAAGGAACAGTCAGGGCTACAGGAGGTCAATCAAGGAGAGTGGCCTGTTTGAGGTTAGGGGTCAACTGTCACTCGCTAGATGACTCTTTTTAAGAACTTTTGTTTAATAAGTAAATTAATGGTTGCAGATCTGTATAGTATTAGCCAAATTACAATGACCTGCCCTGACTTTTTATTCCCAACTTAATTCAGATCATGCCTAGTCCCTCCTCCTGGCATTCAGAGTTCTTTGTACTCTGGTAGGGGTTTTGGAGTCAGCTAGACCTGGGTTTAAATCCTAGTTCTGCCACTTATGAGCTAAGAAATAAAACCAACCTCATAAGGTGTTATAAGGATTAAGTGCATTAATGTACAATATATGTGTATAATGTAGATACTTTGCAAATATGAGTTCCCAGCTCCCTGCTTCAGAGGGGTATTCACTGTCTTCTGTAAACAAGCCTCTGAACTTTTACTCGTCTGCTGCAATTCCCTCTTGCCTCTCGAATCTTCCTAACTCCTCAAGTCCTAGCTTAAGCCTCAAAGTCCCATGAGGCTACTGACTTCTCCTTTCTTTGAACTTCCATAGCATGTCCACCCCTTTTAACCCTCCTTTGGCTCTGTGTGATTCTCCTTCCCTAACAGTCATACATAAGTTTCCTAGCTTGTACATGCCCCACAATACTGGAGCTTGAGCTCCCCTCAACTCTCCTACAGAAAAACTGAGTACAGGGTTGAGTACACAGGAGTGTGCAACTACTGCCTTCTGATCTGCTTGCTTCTGCCCCATTACTGAGATCTGGACAGTTGCCCCAGAAGCCCAGAATTGAATTAACACTCCCACGAGCAATACTGCAATGCTGAATCTTTTTGGACAGCAATGGCAGCCAAAAGCTTTGACTGGGATAGGCAAAAATCTCTCTTCCCAGTATCAGCTTTACCTGGCAGGGAGCCCAGCCTAGGGGAACACAGCCCATGGGGGCCTAACTTTGAGTGTGATCCCTAGAGCCCAGCTTGTAGCCAGTGGGACCTTGTCTTGAGGTGTGCCTCAGGCAGGCCCAGAAATGGGGAGAGAAAGGAAGCAGAGGATTGCCTGATTGCCAGATCTCTGTGGCCGTTAGAACAGGGGAAGTGTCCCAATTGGGAGTGGGGGAGGGGAGGGATGGGCCCTAAGAGATGGGGGAGTATGGAAGCAATGGGAACCAACTTACCACAGCCTTTTAACCTGCAACCCTGATATGGGGATCCCCTTATGCAGTTCTCCCCAAAACTCATTCTAACTAATTCATCTCTGGGCATTCTGATCCTGAAGTCTGGTCACATCACCCTGATCCTCCACAAGGAGTATCCACATTTTCTTCCCCAAAACATACCAAACAGCAAGCATTATTTCCTGTTGCCATGGGAATCCAGCATTTCTTCCCCTCTTCCATCCTCCAACCCCCACTGGGCAGCTCTGAAGTCTCCAATTGCCTCAAGAGACCCCACCCTTTGGTTCTCCAGGGCCAAGCACCATTGCCATCTCCTCCAGGAAAGTGTTGGCAAATCACCCAAGTCACAAGCGACTTATCCCATCCAAGGTCTGGTCCCTGTTTCTCTCACAGGCACATTGTATCTTGCATCACATGGAGGCCGTGCTGAATCTTATCTAGACTGGGAGAGCCCAGAGGGCAAGGTCCTGGGGGATCTGTCTACTTAGGCTGAACATAGTCAATAACTGAACTCACTTGTACTTCATGTCTTTGCACATGGGAGTTCCTCCTCCTGGAATTCTGCTTACTCCCTTCTGATCCTCCTGGCCTTTTGGGGCCCAGATCTGTTCCCATCTTCTCCAGGATGGCAATAGCGACCCCCTCTGCTGTCTACCTTCCCCAGCACTGTCTGCACTGTTCACTGCACTGAAATAACTGGGTGCTTCATAAGGAGGGAAATCTGTCTTTCTGCTTACTTCCAGAAGCGCAGCAGAATGCTGAGAAAAAGATACAGACTGACACATATCTCCTCCATCAATTCAAACTTTGATTCTGGGAACAAGTTGGAGCTTCTGTGCCCAGGAAACACAAGACATGGGCAATCAACTTCCTTCTCCCGCTGAGGAGCACAGTTTAGGGTAACGAACAAACATAGGCTAGATTGCCTGGTCTTCCACCGGAAGGGTGAGAGGGATGAAGCAGGCACAACTAGGCCAGAGGTGATGAGGAAGATGGGTAGGAAAAGTAGTCCTGATAAGGCTAAGAATTAGAAATATCTGAAGACCCATGGTCAAGAGTGAGGCAAGGTCAGGGCCAGTGCTGGAAATGGCTTCAGAAGCTCTGCAAGTCTGATTGTTTGTTTGTTTGGAAGGATGGAGGAGAGGTGATATGAAGAGGCTCAAAAGGGCTGCAGCTGGCTGCAGCTGGGCGGGGAGGAGGAAGCTGGGGGAGACATGAGATCATTGCAGGGCTGGGACCAGGCCAAGGGCTGAGTTTCTCTCTTTCTTCCCCTTCTCCCCATCAGCAGGGACAGACCCAAGAGAGTCTAGTTCCCAGCCTTAAAAATAAAACACCACACTGGAGAACTCTCCACCTCTTGCCATTCTCCACCCTTCCGCACCTGCAGAGGTTCCTGCGTTGCAGCAGGTAGGGTAAGAGCCAGAGTCGACTCTACCCACTAGGGGCTGGAGAGGAGGAGGAAGCAAGGCAGTTGTGGCTGGGAAAGCGGCGGGGAGAGGGAGAGGATGGGACTCTTTCACTAGGTCCCAATTCCCTTCCTTCTCTCACCATTCCCAGTATCTGAGGTGCTCCACAAAGGGTGAGCCCCAGAGCCAGGACAGCTCTGCCTGGGGGTGCTAAGAAGGCTGTCCCCTCCCCCACTGAGCAGCACAGAGGAAGGCTGAACACTTGCTTCCTCCTCCCTTCCCCCTAGCGGCTCAGCAGTCCCGGGGCCCCACGAAAGGCCTGTGAAGTGGCACTTCCTTTGCCTTTGCTCATTTCACACGAGGCTGTACAAAAGCACCATCCTCCCAATCCTGCCTCCCCAACCTGAAAATACCCACAAAGAGACCCAGGGCCACACTGTCCCTTCAACCCCGCCCCAGGCCTGAGGGGGTTTCCACAAGGGAAAAAAACATCAGGGAGGAAACTCCGGCATCTATTTTCCACAGTCAGTAGGGCAGAGCTCGAGCAGGGCACACGATGCTCCCTCATTTTGCTGTCCCCAGCAAAATCCCCGACACTCTCTGCCCTCTCCTCATCTCTCAACCTATAACAATCCTTGGGCTTTGAGGAAAGGGGCCACAGTGCCTGTCCCTGGACAGATACTTAGAGACCACTCAGGCCTGTCAGATCAAGGCTGGCATGAGACAGGAGGGCCCACAGTACAGGCCACTGCTATGAGAAGCCTCTTGGTTGAACTAGAGTCAGAGCTATCAGTACTCTATGCTCTGTGGCGGTATTGATAGGCAACTCCTTCATGTTGAAGCTGAGTCACAAGACAAAGTTTACCAGAATTATAAAGAGAGTTGGGAGCAAATCCAGGACAAGAACCTGGGTCTCCTAACCTTTCTCCACAAAAGAGAGGTGAGGATTGTTACTTGGGCCTGGGAATGAGCCCACCATCTCTCTGACCTCATTCGGGATGATCCTATCA
This sequence comes from Miniopterus natalensis, assembly GCF_054644295.1. Lineage (NCBI taxonomy): Eukaryota > Metazoa > Chordata > Mammalia > Chiroptera > Miniopteridae > Miniopterus > Miniopterus natalensis. The sequence goes on from NC_142091.1 coordinate 40,549,315, forward strand.
TGGTTTACCCCTTCAGGAAATGGGCCAAAGGGGTCAGGTTGATGTCTGAGCCCTTTTTGCTTCTAAGTTCTAAAGCTCTCATGCCTAATCCATAGTGGGGCATCCATGATTTACAACTGACATTATTAGACAGACAGCCATCCTGGCCCTGCCCTAGCTGAGGAACTCCTTTAGCCTCTAGCTCCTGGGGAGATGCCCTCCCCCCATAACATGAGGACAAAAGAGGAAGCTGGACTCTGGACAGGAAAACCAATCTGCTCTGGGGAGGTGGCCCAGGCTTTGTCTTTGGTTTCCCTCCTCACAGACCTCTACAAGCCTCACCACTAATGGGTCTACACTGTGTATGGAGGGAGGGATCTTCAATCTGCGTCCTGGCCCCCATCCTCTTCCCAAATGCCCATCTACCCCATTCTGATATCTTCCCAACTGTCTTACTATAGCCACAACTTCTCATACGTTCCTGCTCACGACCCCCTAAAAGCTCATATCAGTCACTTCATTTGCCCTAACATCTTGCCAGAAACAACTCTCCAGATCCTAGATTCCCAACCAGGATTTGTGACAATCTCACATCAGCCTCTTCTTTTCATCTCAGGACCTTGACCTTATTTCTTTAGCCAAAACTTAGGTTGCAGGCACCTCCCCGCCTCCCATGATATTTCCCATTTAGACCCCTACCACCCTGGTCATATTTTTTCCAACAATTAGCTCAAACCTTCATCGGGACCAGATCTTGCCTAGGAGAACCCCTGTCTAATCCATTCTATTTTCACCCTCAGAGACCTGTGGGTTTTAGTTATGCAGGATCCTAAAATAAGTACTGGGTTAGCAGGCTGGGAGTCAGGACTCCTGGGTGGTTTTTCACTGAGCTGTGATGCTTGGAAAGTGCCTTGCATGCACATCTTTCCCCAAGAAGGGGTTTTATGTATGTCCCTAAGATTCCCTCCTGGGGCCAAAACCCATATACCTCCCAGAAATGAGAGTAGGAGAGACTGGAGGGTAGAAAAAGGGACAATTCATGGGAAAGGAGCAACAGTGAGAATGGAAATGAACAGAATAGGAACAGCCTTCAAACCTAGCGGTGCTTGAGAATCCCAAACGTGTAGCACTTGCTCCCTTCCATTTCTCCTTTTTTCTAGTGGACAGAAATGAAGAGTAAACGGAAGGAGACAGAGGGAAGCAAGATCTCACAACATGCACCGCAAAGGCTTGAGGAAAGAGCTCTAGAATGGGGTCAACATGAGCTTACAAAACGTATCTGGACTAAAGTTAGACTCAGGAGAAAGATAGGGAGTAGGGTCCTATTTAGGACAAAAGGGGGAATACTAAGGATGCCTGAAGGCAGAGGAGAGGGGTCAGCAGACTGCAGAGGGCTTCCTGTCACCAAGGCCCTGATGCAGCCTAGTGCACGTGGGTACCCAGCCTGGGCTGGACCCAGAAGACAGCAGAGAAGGGCAGATACCTTTGGCTCACACCCCTCTTCTTTTCCTGACCTAGCACTAAAACATTAAGACTGAAGTTAGACCAGCTATAGAATTCCCTCCAGAATCCTGCCTTTGCCCCTTTCCTTTCCTTTTGTTATATATAGCTGACCTGGTCTCATTCTCCCCAACACCATTGTAAAACCAGTAAGTACTGGAGTTAGGGACCTTCAGGCTGTCCCCCAGCCTCCACGCTTAGCCTCATGATCAAGCACCCAAGGGTCTGGGTGATTTTGATTTCCCACGGCCTCTCTTACCAGTCTTATTCCTGTGTCACTCTACCCTGACTGCTACAGACTGTTTCTTCCTGCCTAACCACAACCTCACCCACTAAAGGTTCCCTTCATTCTGCTGGCTTCCCCTGCTCTGGGCCCTTAAAAGGCTGAGGGCAGTTATTTTGTCTCCAAGAGATAAATATGTAGACACACACACACTTGCACGCACATACGCACATAGGAGAGGTTTTCCAGCCCTTTAATCATCTCTATCACTAGGAGGTTGCAGCCTGCCTCTCCGAGCTGGGGAGGTTTGAAAAGACTCTCAAAATCATCAAAGATCTGACCCCAAAGCTGGAGATAAGTGGCTGAAAGGAAAAGATACAGAGAGAGAGATCAAGAAGAATGAGGAAAGATGGAAGAAGCAAGAGTGTGGATATGTCTGCAGGAGCCAGAAGCTGGCCAACCAAGGGAAGGGAGTAGGCTGCAGGGGACAGAAATGGACAGAAGGGCAGGGTAAGTGAGAGGCCAGGGCCTTGACAAGACTATGTGTTTGGGAGAAAAGAAACTGAAGATGCGAGAAGAGGGTAATGGAGAGTTTGTGGGTAGAGTCTGAAGAAGGAATGGAAGAGGAGGGTGAAAATGTACAGAATTCAGGGGCTAACAATGAGGGGTGGTTGTGGGTGGGGGGAAACTAGGAGATGGTTCCCAAGCATTTCCCAAGCCCTATTATTCTCTCCATCTTCTGAAAATAGTGCTGCTCTCAGTGATCTCATCTTGTCAAGGGCTATCAGTACCTCTGAATGAGAGTCCTTCCACCACTTGTCACAGGACAAGACTAGGCCCTTTCCTTCCTCAGTTGACCCACAAGAGAGCAAGGCCAGGCACCTGTCGGTTAGGCACGGGTCAGCCAAGCACAGCAGATGTTTGCTCACTAAATACCTGTTGCTTGCTTCCAGGGATGAAGACGTTTGGTCTTAGAAAAAACAAAAACAAAAAAAACCGACCATACAGAGAAGGACTGCGGTCAGCGGGGCTCCCCGCACCCTCCTCCTGAGTGCAGGGGACCCTTGGCTCCAGCCTGAGAGCGGGGTCTGGGTTGGCAGCGAACTTCCAGGCAGGGAGCTCTTCCTCTGCAGGGTAGGGCTTCGGAGGCCAGACACCGCCCCCCTCTCAAGCTCACAAATGTCACAACTGCCGCAGCAGTGGGAGCCCCATCTCCAGCCCAGGGGGCACCCTACCCTCGCAAGCTTCGGAACAACCTCCAACTTCCGAGGGCACTCCACTTCTGAGTGCCACATCGTAGCTCTAAACTCTTCCACTTCATACTTTTCTCTCTGAGCGGCAGACTTCCGATCTCAGGGGTCCCCTGCAGCTCCTGGGAGCCACTACAGCCCCCCACCGTGCAGGAACCCACCCTCTCGGGGCCGCCGCCGGCTCGCCGTGACCGGGTGCCCGCCCCGCCCGGCCGGCCGCGCCCGCCCAACTTGCAGCGATCCCAGAACCTCCTACCCGCGGCCTCCCGCAAGCAAACTTCCTGGGCCAGCGCCCGTGCCCAGCCCCTGGCCGGCTGGGCTCCCCACCCCCGGACCCCCAGCCCGCCAGCCCGCGCCGGGCCTCACCTGGTGCCCTCCCCGCCGCGGGGGAGCTGGGGGCGGCGGCAGCGGCTGGCGGCTCGAGAAGGAAGTGAGAGCGGGAGGCCGGAGGAAGTGGGGGGGGCGGGCCAGGCGGACGGGGCGGGGCGCGGGGGGCGGGCCGGCCGGGGCGGGGCCCAACCGCACCAGGAAGTCCGCAGGCCGGTTTCCCCCACCCTCTCCCCTGGCCGGTCGCGGGCTCCCCCACCCCGCGCCTCTCCGTCCGAGTCCCTTTGGGTCAGGCCCCCCCCAGGGTCAGTCCTCCCCGTCTCCTCCTAGCCACCCCCACCCCGGTAGAGGCCCTAGCCTAGGCTCTATGCTTTTGTCCCCCTCCCCGTATCTCGCCCCCACCAACACCCCCGGGAAGATGCTGAAAAAAGGCGCCCCTAGGCCTGGTGCCTTCAGTCAAGCTAAGGGATCGAGAGATTGCCAAGTCTAGGGCCAGAATGGGCCATGCTGGGGCATTCCCCACCCCTGCCCCGAGCCCCGAGGGAGTGCGGAGTGGTGAAGGGGTGGTGATTCAGCAACGGGAAGGCCCCAGACCCCTGGGGAGCGTGCAGAGACGGGGGTGGGGGGTGGGGAAGGGGAGCTGGCGTCAGCACCCGGGGAAAGACAAGATCAGCAGAGGCGCAGGCGGAGCCGCGGGCCCCCAAAACAGGATGTCGCATCGTCGTTCCGCACCCGGCAGTGCGGCGCGCCTGGGCTCTGGCGAGGGGGCGGGGCGGACTGAAGACCTGGGGCTCCGCTGGCCCCCTCTTCTCGCTGAGGCGCGCCACGGCTCGGGGCTGAAGAGCCCCACCCAGGCCTAAGATCCCGGCCAGGCCCAGAGGACTGGCGGGTGGGCGGACTCCAGGGCGCCCTCTGGTGCTTCTGCTCCCAGGCGTTGTGCGTGGAGCTCTGACTTGAGAAGCGACATCCTTGGTTCAACAGAAACTTTCTGAGCGCCTACCACGTGCAAAAGCTCCGTGCCAGGTGCTTTGCAGGAAAGCTGAGAGGGGCTTAAGAAAGGCTCACTGTCTCCAAGAGGCTTTCCAGATAAAGAGAAGGAACAACTTCGAGAATAAATAGCTTCACCTTTCTGAGCCTCAATTCTGTCTTTGGAATAACTTCATCACGTGGTTGTGAAGATAGCATGAGAATAGATGTAAAAGGCCTTCTGTCAATGCCTAGCTCAAAGGAAAGAATGCGTTCCCTAAACACAATGTGCCTGCCCACATATTTGGATCTTTGAGCATTCTATTTCCTCTGCCTGACTTCTTTTCTGTCTTGACTGCTAGGGGAGATAGACTCAGGTCTTTCACAGTCTGGCCCTAACGGACTCCTCCCTGCCTGGCTGCCATTCTCACCCTTCCCACAGCGCCCGCGTGCTCACACACACACACACACACACACACACACACACACACACACACACACACACACACCCTCTGCCATGCACTTGATAAGTCTCTCCTAGTGCTGTCCAGTGGACACGCAATATGAGCCACAAATGTAATTTAAAAATTTGTAGTAATTTCTAGAGAGTATGGGACAGTGATGTTAGAGCCCCTATCAGATTCAAGGTAATGACTGAGTAGATTAATTCATTCTCCACCTGCTTCTGGGGAAGCTTGCCCCCACCCCCCCAGCAGAGTTTGGATCTCTCTTCTCCCTCCCTAATGGCTGGTGCTTGGCATTTGATGATGAAGAAAGGACTGCAAGTGTCCATAAAAGACAGGGTTCAGGACCACAAACTATAATGGTTCCTATGAAGCCATTAAAAACTGTGTCCCAGAACAAAGTTTTTGAATTGTGATCCTAGAGTTCCCTTCCCAGCACTTGAAGGCAGGAAAATAGTGGAGTTCTGACCTCCTTTCCCTTCAACCAGAGTTGGTTGGCTTTTATCTGATCTATATACTAGTGTTCTGGATAAAGAGCTCATTAAGAAAAAGTTTTCTGTGAAAAATACTTGAAAGTCAGTTTTAGAAGCTTAGTGGTAAAAGTAGTGTGCTTGTTAGGTTCAGTAAACCAAAGGGCTGGATTGGCAGCCTGGGGTCAGACTGCATTTCCTGGGCCCACGGTTGGCCCTGGTTTAGCTTGCTTAGGTCAGAGAACTTGACTTGGCCTTGAAGATTTCATGGTCTGGTGGGATATGTGACTACTGCATATAAAGCTACTGGAAGACAAGTAAAGAGCCCTGGGCTGGGCTTCAGAAGACCTGAAGTCTAGGCTTGGCTTGGCCAGACTGGCTAGTGAAACTCTAGGTTAGGCCTCACCCTTCTCTGGGTCTAAGATTCCTTCACTGAAAAACAAGGGGTTGAACCAGATGATACCTTTGAGCTCTGACCTATCATACACTCTTCATAATAATAAGTAATTAAGGTTTATACATGTAGCATATTGCTCATAGTTCTTTAATACCATTTAGGTCATCTTGCTTTGTGCTCTAGTTAATTGTATCTATACCTAATGTCTGTCTTCCCCACTGACTGTAAGTTCTTTGAGGTTGTGTCTGATTCATCTGTGTCCACCCGTTGGGCCTGGCACAGGCAGGCTTGAGCACACATTTGCCTTCAGTATACATCTGTGGAATTAAATTGCCTTAAAAAAGCACTAATATGTATGGAACTATCAGAGGCCAGGTGACTTGGAGCCACTTTTATGTCACAGATATAGAAAGAGCCAATAATGTCAGAGAGGCAGACAGGTAGATAGGTGAGACTGTCTGCAAAGGTTTCTTGGAAAGGGGGGAGGCTGAGATGAAGAGGGTAGAAAGAGGGCACAACCCTGAAAGGGCTGTTTCTTCTTCCTGCTCTCTCACTTGCTTTCCCTGAGTAGGTGAGCTCTTTGTGCTCACAAGCAGCTGAGAGACAAGAACACCAAGGTGGGACATTTAGAAGTAAAAACAACATCTGAAAGCACTTGGTGGGGGTAGGGTAGAATAGAGAGATCACAGACAGGTTTTGGAGCCAAACAGTCCAGGATTCAAATCCTGCTTATACAACGTACATTGTGGCCTTTGACAAGTCATATGACCTCTCTCATTCATTCCTTGAACACACATTTATTGAAAACCTTTTCTGGGCCAGGTATAGTGTCACACCAGTGATGCAGTGGTGAAAGTCCCTATTTCGATATAACTGGCAAGGAAGACAGACCCTTTTTTTTTTTTTTTTTCTTCTAATAAAAAATTGTATTTATTGAGAAGCATTCAGAGTGTCAACAAAACACCTGCAACTTTTTTTTTTCAATTACAGAGTGGTATTCAGTTAACAACAATTAATTTGTATAAGCTGCATCAGAGACAACTGAAGATGAAAAAACTACCATCCCCATGTATAACTAATTTGTGCTGTGCACCAAGAACCTGCTTTAAAGGCAAGGTTATTGAAAATACCACCAGGACAGGGCTATCTAAAGACACATTCAACAGTGTGTTGATTATACAAAAAAGATACTGTACCGTTTAAAAACAAATCTTATACACCCTTACATTTAAATTTTTTTTCTCTAAAAAGAATGAGTTGTATACGGAAGGGGGGTGGTAAATGCTTTAGAAAGAGAAAACTGTGCTGCAACCAACTTATTATCATCATCTTCATCTTCCTTCTCATCCTCTTCAGCTTCCTTGTTTTCCTTGTCTTCCTTCATTTTCTTGCCCTTTCCAGCCTGACAACTCCCTTCTTTGCCGCATCAGGCCTCCTTCAGCTCTGTATGCAGCAATATCTTTTTTGTACTTTTCCTTCAGCTTAGCAGCCTTCTTTTAATCAGGCTGCTTGTCACCTGCAGCATCTCTCACAGCTTCTTTACAGCATTGCCAATGGATAGGCGAGAATGCTCTCTTTGATTTTGGGGCAACACTCAGAACAAAACAAGAAAAAGGCCAAAGGAGGCCTCTTGGGTGCATTGGGACCTGTAAGGAGGGATATAAGTTTTCATTTTTCTTTCATAACGGGCCTGTCTGCATTTGCCATGTCTTCAAATTTTCCTGTTATTTTCAATAACCTTGCCTTTAAAGCATGGTCCTCCACCTCTTTGAGCACTTCTTAGAAAACTCTGAGAAGTTGACTGAAGCATCCGGGTGCTTCTTCTTGAGCTTCTCCCGGCAAGTTTGCACAAAGAAGGCATATAATGATATTTTCCCTCTTGGCTTCTTAAGATCTCCTTTGCCCATGTTTAATTATTTTTCCTCAGCAAGCACAGAGTTGCCCAGTGCCTGACTGGCTTGCTCTTGAGCCAGCGCTTTCTCTATGGGGCTCAATGTACTGCAGGGGCTGTGAGAGCAGAAGCCAGATGCCAGGGAGATAGATCTTCAACAGGTAATCATACAAAAGTACAAGGGCATATAACAGAGCCATTTTGTTTCATTTTAAAATGAGAATGCCAGTACTGTGTGCTTTGTGGGATTGTGAGGATTAATTGAGATAATACAATCATCTAGCAGATTGCCCAGGGACAACAAATGAACATTAGTTAATTTCTCCACACGCCCATGGTGTTCTCAGGTTCTTCCCCCTGACCAATTCTTCCCACTTCCTCAAGGTCAAAATGCTAAAGCTGACTCGGTTCTCCTATAAAAGCAGGGTGGACAGAGAGAAGGAGGAGAAGGGCCCTGAACTGATCTCACCCCTGCCCTGGTAGCTTCCAGCCTAGTCCTCACTGAACTCCAGCTCCTATAGTTCACCAGTGGCCCATAAGGGTTTTCTGCTCAGTCCCAATCCCAGACTCTTCAGGCTAATCCTAAATCAGAGTTCTTTGACTCTGATATGGCTCTAGGGACTCAGCTGCTGGGAACTCCTCTGTATTCCCTGCTCTTTCTCAGTCTGCTTGAAGAGTGGAAGTAAGAGTCTCCCCTTCATTGCTTCCCTTAAAGACAGCCTGGCCCTACCTGGTTTGGCTCAGTGGTTAGAGCATTGGCCCGCGGACTGGAGGGTCCCAGGTTCAATTCTGGCCAAGGGGATGTACCTCAGTCGCAGGCTTGACTCCTGCTCGGGTCAGGGCACGTGCAGGAGGCAAGCAATCGATGTGTCTCTCACATCAATGTTTCTCTCCCTCCTTCTCTCTCTCTCTGAAAAGCAATGGAAAAAAAATATCCTCAGATGAGGATTAAAAAAATAAAAGACAGCCTGATGTCCCATTTTGTGACATGAGAAGGTGATGGGCAAGATAGGAGATGAAAGAGAATAGGGAAAGTGACCAATGAAACAAAGTTTTAGAGTAGCATCCTCTGATCCATTGTTCCTGATTCCCTCCGAGAACCTAACTGGAAAGGGGGAGGGAGGACCAAGGGTATGCCCCGTGCTCCAGGAGGGTCCCTTCTCCCAAGCAGTCAGAACAATAGTTGAGCTTTTGGCCTCCTGGACACCTTTGCATCTTCGAGGTTCTCCAAACTAGGTGGTACCCAGGTTGCCTAGCATGATCTTCTCTGGGAAATTCCTTCTTCTCCAGCCCTGGTGTGTTCAGGAGCAACTCAGTTTGCAGTCCCACAGCAGAGCCAGGATGTAAATCTTGGTAGTCTAATTCCAGAACCCTTCACCCTCACCCCATCTGTGTGCCTCTGCACAGCTTTTCTGACTGCTTTAGGCAGTTACTTGTCCCTCTTCTGTGTTCCCTCACCTGCCTCTGTACCAGCTCCTTTCAAGACATTATCAACAAGTACTAGTTGCTCTCTCTCTTTCTATATTTCTCCTAAGAACCCAGCTCTTTGAGGGTAGGAACTGGGTTGTTACGAACAGGTGGTCAGTATATGTTAAATGAATGAGTGAACATTGGCAGTAAGATTCCAGAACTGATTCTGGCAGAGGAAATGATTGTCTTTGTAAAACTCGCCTGGGAACTCTTGTTAGACACCAAGATCTCTTTCTTCATTCCCTATCCCGCCAGACTCTGGCAGCTTCTCAGTAGTAGCTGTACTTGCCATGTTTGGACACCAGGGAGCTCCACCGATAACACAGCCTGGACTCAAGAGATTCCTAAATTTTTCTAAGCCAGAGATTTAGGACTCTATTACACTTCTGATGAAGATTCTCTCACTTTCCAAATGAAAGCCATTGGTATCCTGAAACCCTGTGGTGTAGAGGGAGGGCAGCTAGACTGCTGTACAGAACACACATCATTCATTCATTCATTTTTATTAACTAGCAGGTAGGTACTAGGCAAAGTCCTAGCCTGGGAGAATATAGAGATGAATGAAATACAGTCCTGGATGAGCTTAGGGGCTAATGGGGAAAATAGATATTTATTAGATAATAATAATCCAGTTATATAAGTACTCTAAGGTGTAGAGACAGGGCAAGTCAGGAAGGTGCTGTTTTTTTTGTTTTTTTTTAAATTAATAACTTCTGGTTCATGTTGGGCTGTCATCATTGGTCAAAGCATGAACACTTTTATTTCACTTGAGCCGAGACTTTAAGGATGGAGAGGAGATCCCAGAGGAGAAAGAGAGCTTGATGTGTGTGCCACTTCATCTCCTCAGCCTCAGCTTCCTCATCTGTAAAATGCATATAGCCTCTATCTTATCTAGCAGAATTCTTGTGAGAGAGGAAATGAGATAATAGATATGGAAGCTCTTGAAAATTATGGACTAGAGGCATGAAAATTGTTTCTCCAATTTGATTTAACCAACACTTGCAGAATATCTATTAGGGAGATACACTTGGCACATGGCAGAGGCTTAGAGTATAGGTTGAAAAGGACAGAGAGATCAAAAATAAAAAGCTTACCTCTCACAGAGGCTACAATCACATGTGGATCCAACATAGGGGCTATTGAGGTAAGAGTCACAGCTCTGATCCAGGAAGATCCATGAGGTCTCAGGATGGTCCTATCTCGTAGAATATTAAAGCTGAACTGGATCTATAATCAGGTACCTACTCATCCTATAGTTGGGGAGACTGAGATCCATAGGGGAACTGGATTTTCTGTTGTCACATCATGATTTTGGAGGCAGAGAGGAGACCAGAATGTTCTTTCTGTTGTCCAGACCATGTCTTTGGCTCCCAGACACTTTTTATTTTTAATCGTGGTAAAATACACATAACATTAAAATTTACCATCTTAACCATTTTTAAAAAAAATTTATTATTGTTTAAAATATTACAGATGTCCCTTTTTCTCCCCGATGACCCGTTCCACCCCGTTCCTTCCCCCTCCCTAGTCCCTCTCCCCACCATTGTCCATGTCCTTGGGCATCTTAACCATTTTTAAATGTACAGTTCAGTCGTGTTAGGTACATTCACACTGTTTTGCAACCTATCTCCAGAACTCTTTTCATCTTGCAAAACTGAAACTATATCCATTAAACAATTCCTTATTCTCCCCCTCCGGCCCCAGCCCTTGGCAACCACTATCCTACTTTCTGTCTCTGTGAATTTTACTACTCTGGGTATCTCATATAAGTAGAATCATATAGTATTTGTCTTTTGTGATTGGCTTATTTCATTTAGCATAATGTCCCCAAGGTTCATCCATATAGAATTTCCTTATTTTTTAAGGCTGTATAATCCATGTAGAATTTCCATATTTTTGAGGCTGTATAATATTCTATTGTATGTATGTACCACATTTTAAAAATCCATTCATCTGTCCATAGACATTTGGGTTGTTTCAACCTCTTGGCTATTGTGAAAAGTTCATAGCTGCTATGAATATGGGTGTACAAATATCTCTTTGAGACCCTGCTTTCAAATTTTTTGGGTTATATACCCAGAAGTGGGTAATTCTATTTTTAGTTTCCAGACACCATTTTAACCTCACAGGAAATACAACAGGCTCTAAAACATTCAAGTTCTTGTTGTGAAATGGTAACAGACCCTTACTTCCTGCTTCCAAATGAGTTATATGCCCATACCCCCAAAGAAATCATGTGGTAGCTAAGAGAAATGATACAGTTGAGTTTAAAGGAAGCTGTATTAAGCATGATTTCCTTTCCTTTATACTTGTGTGTTCTTTTTGACAAATGAGTCAACAGGCAGATGGTTGGCTTACACAGAAATGACAAACTAGCAGTCTGAGTGTTTTAGGCTGCAGATGTGTTTTGTGTGGCCTACCAAAGGTTTTACACTTTTATTTTTTTTTATTTTTAAATATATATTTTTTACACTTTTAAAACTTAGTTGCTAATACTAAAAAAGGGAAATGTCATACAAAAGTCGAATTTTTCATCTTCTCTTAAAGATGATCCAGCAATACTGAGTCTACCTTCCTGCCTGCTCTCCTGTGTGCCATGCTCCCCACCATTCCCTATACTCTCACATACTCTCAAATGTATTACCTATCTGCCTGATTTTCTGTTTAAGACCCTGGCTCAGAACATAGGCCTACTAGAACCTAGGTCAGGGGCTCATTTTCTGTTATGGCTAATTTCCCAGCACATAGTTGTTACTCAGTAAATATTTGAGTGATCATATGAATTAACTCATGTCAACTTACTGGGCTTAACTCATGTAAACTTAATGTGCTGGGCCTTTTCCCAGAGATGAATAAGTCACAGCCCTTGACCTCTGAAAACTCACAATCCTATGGAGTTGGGGGAGGCAGACATGTGGATTAGAGGGAGTGGTCAGAGTTGAGTTTCTGAAGAGGAGACTTGAACTGTAGAAGGATGAGAGGCCAGCTACATGAGGAGCTGGGGCTGGGAAGGGAGTGTTTCAGACAGAAGCAACAGCAGATACAAATGGCAAAGGTTTTATGTGTTTGAGGAACTTAAAGAAGGTCAGTGTGACTGGAGCTTAGTAAGAGAGTGGAGAGAGTGGTAGTAGATGACGTTAGACGTGTATTTTTATATCAACAGCCTAACCCTTAAGCCAGGCAGCTGTTGGGCAAATCCGTGTTCCCGGTTTGGTGGGCTTCCTCAGAACAGGTAGCTAGTTTAGCACTGTCAGTCAGAGGAGGGACTGGGCCTAATTCCTTCCCCTGCCTCCGGTGCCAAGGACAGGGTAGGGCACAGAGCAGGTTTCAGTAAAGATTTGCTGACAGCATACTTGAGAAGAGAACAGGAAGTGCAGGCTCTGTTAAAGGAGGCCCAGGCGAGGCTCTCCCTCCACTGGGGCACTCATTCTCAGGTCGCTAACACCTCCTCCAAGTGACAGAGAGCTGGGAGTGTGAGATGCAGGGAAGAACCAGCCACAGGCCCTACCCGCAAAAACCTCAAAGGGGAGGGGATTTGAAAGGCAGGTCGGAAAACAGGCTGTGAAAGTTAAGGGAGGGCATCCTATTTAGCTTGGATGAGGCGGGGAGGGGGTCTGGAAGGCAGATTGGGCTCTTTAGCCGACTTAAGGGATGTGTAGGGCAATTTTACCTTTAGTGGTTTGGACTTTTCGTTTTCTGGCATCATTTTCTCTGAAAACACTGGCAGTGCCTGATGGGCCTCCCCAGGGGCGGGTCTTTGCTTTACTCCCCAGCTCTCTGCAAAGAGGCAGGGCCTTCCGGGAGCTCACGTTCTGTCGGCAGCACCCAGATTTGCCCGCCAGGGGCCGCTGCACACGGGTGACGAAGCGCGCCGGTTCCTTAGCTGCAGAGAGGCGGAAGCCGATTGGCTGCGACGCGCGGCGGGGGGCGGAGCTTAGATAGCGGGCTCTGAGTTGGGGGCTGGGAGCGCGCCCCCGGCCGAACCGGGCCGGGCCGTCGTCGCCTTAAGCAGCCCCGGGCGGCAGTCTCTGTGCTGCGGGCCGCCGTCCAGCCCGGCTCCAGAGCTGAGGCGAGTAGAGCAGCCCTGAGGCCCGGAGATCCGTGCAGGGCAGCTACTGCCGCTGTCGCCGCTGCTACCGCAGGCCTGGGTTACCTGAGCAACTGCGTGTCAGGGGCCCGTACGCCCGTTAGCGGGCGGTTTGCGCGGGAGAGACTCTCGTTGGGGAAAGGGAGGCCGGAACCCGACCCTTGGCGCCGGAGAGGGGTCCCGGCGGAGACCAGCGCGGGCTGGGGGCCTGGAGAGCCCAGAGAGCCCGACGGGGGGTTGGGGACGCCGGACGGCTGCTTCCAACAGGTTATTCCGGGATAAACTAGGCGCTGGGGCGGGCCCGGGCTTCGCAGGGGGCCGGGCGGCGTGGGGCGGGCCTGTGGGAGAGCACGCCCCCGCCAGCCCTGGGCCCGCCCCACGCCGCCCGCCCGCCCTCCCGGAGCCGCTGTCCCGGGCCTGGCCGGTGCGCGTCCGCCTGCTGAACCTGGGCACAGCCTGCCGCCTGCGCACGGGACTGGGCGGGGGCGCTGACCTCGGCTAAGAGGCCTGGGATCCCGGAGCAGCCCGCACCTCCGGGGGCCAGCGAGTCCCGGAGCCTGTGCTGCTTGCCCCTCCACGGCGGGGCGAGGCCAGGTGCCCCCCTCTCCGTCTTTTTTCTCCCGCCTCCACTCCTCTGCTCGCGGGAGATCCCGCCCGCCCTCTCCCTCCCTCTGGGGTGTAGCCCGCTGCGGAGCTGACCGCGGCCCTGTAGCCACCCAGGGCAAACTCTCCGGAAGCGGCCCGAGCAAACTGGGCGCTGAGGCCGCCCCAACTCCGGTGGACCCACTGTTGGGCAGGAGGCGACGGCCCTCCTTCCGAGCCCAAACTTGGAGTGTTTGACCTTTGGCTGTTGGAGGAGGCAGGCCCTCGGGTGCCTGGACAGCTGCGGCGCCTCGAGGGCATCTTGCCTGGGGTTCCTGGACCGACGACTGCGCTCCCGGGCGCCCGGCTTTGCCTCTGGGATCCCGAGGTGTCCTCATCAGGCGCATGTTGACTGAGACCTGGAGTCATGGATATGTGCGCCCGTCTTGCTCTGTGGCTTCTTTGGGGGCTCCTCCTGCATCACGGCCAGAGCCTCAGCCACAGCCACAGCGAGAAGGCGACCGGAGCCGCCGGCTCGGGGGCCAATAATGAGGAGTCCACTGCAGCAGGTAAGGCCTTGCCGCCGGCTGGACTGGGCCGGGGGCTTTGACTCAGAACCGGAGTGCCCGAATAGGCAAGTTGAACTCTGGTTTCTACATGTGCCGTTGATGGAGGACTCACACATGGCACTGCCATTCAGGAGAAAATGCTAATAATGTCTCTTTCTCTCTTCAACAACTTTCCTCATTCCTCCTCAGGATGTCTTTTGTTGGCAGTGAGGAGAGATCTGCCTTTGGGGCACCTTGGCCTTTCAGATCAGCAACCCCTTCTCAGGACTGCTTGTCAGGAAGAATGGCCTGGGCAGATGAGTCTGTTGCTGTTGGCCAGTTTCAGCACTTGGCAACACAGGGAGGTTGAGGCTACTTGGGTTGGGCAGGGAAAGTCAGGGCTAGGGCAACTCTTTTGGTGTGTTCAGGTGTGCCTTCTTATTCCAGCAAGTGTGGGAACCCTAGTCCCTCCCTTCCCTTAGGTAATCTGCTGTGTTTTAGCTGTGCCCATTTGACACAAGGCAATTCCTTAGATGGAATTTTTAAATCTATTTACCACCAGGGAGTTACATGGCCTTTTCTCAACATGGGCATGATATAACTTCTGGGACCACTTGTTGACTTTTGTTTCTTCTGACTAATGAGAGTAGGGATTCTATGATATTTTTGTTCTGTCTTGGTTTTTCCTATGTACTCATGTAGCCTTGTTAGACAGGAGCCCTGGTGTTCTGCTGCTGAAGAAAAGAGCACTTTTAAAATTCAGTTGTTTTACACAAGGCTTAGAAGGAATTCTGTTTTCTTTTCCTACTTCTCTCACTGTGTCACTGTGTTCTGCCCAAAGCAGCGGGCTGCAGAGTGGGGAGAGTTTATAGCTGGGTTCTTTCTGAGGTGGGCAAGCTCAAGGGAGTGGATGGCTCAGTGGATAACTGTTGATACAAGGAGGAAAAGAAAACAGGTCATGGTGACTGGGAAGTTTCATGGATGCATTGAGAGGCTGGCTTTGGTGGTAGACCCTTTCTTAGGAAACCCCCTTTTAACTTCCTTGACTAGTTGCATGTGATTCCAGATACCCCAAGGGTTGGGTTCCAGGTGAAGCCAGGGTTGCCTTATGTACAAGCATGGCACCTAGGCTGTTGCTTTGAAGATAGGCCCTTCTTGCATATTAATCCTGTTTCTCCATATGGTGTCTCCTTGGCCCCTGAAACATAGATTAAAACTTGGTTCTCATTGGGCTCTGAAAGGAAAGACTGGTAGGCAGATGTAGGTCAAACTGTGAAGTAGGTCTAAGGCACATCTCTGCTGTTCCAGTGACATCCCTATTTATAATTGATATGTCCTTTTTTAACCCTTAAATATGAGTGCCTGACATAAAATGAATGTTTTTTGGAGGGGAAGAGGTGTTCTATAGTTTAGACACAATCTGAAGGGATGACGTTTTGAATTTTAGGCATTAGCTAGCTTTCAGGAATATGTGTGTGTGTTTCTGGGCAGGGCTGATAGGTAAGAGGCATTCCAGAATTCCCTCAGAACCATCCCCTAACTTGAGCTTATGGAGACAGCCCTTCACACAACATACGTATTTCAGAGGGTTGATTATACCACTTAGGCTTCTCTTTTGGTCTTTTCTTCCTTGCAATTAAGAAATTCGTTTCTGTCTTCAAATAATACTGAATCTTAGGGAGGGAAGTCTCAGAGACCCCTAGGTGCTGGGAATGGTTATGGTTTGTGGGAACTTGGAGGCCTCAACACTATTGTTCTGGTGGGTTGTCCCCTTGGGCCTGACTGGAAGTTTGTCTCTGACTCAGACAGGAACTCATTTTTGCAGAGAGGTGGCTCGTGGAATGGGTTCTGCTAGAGGATTTGGGGAGAAGCTTTCTATGCGGCCAGGAACCTTGTAGCCTTTCCAGTCCCTCTCTATCTTCAGAACACAGTTTTACTTGCCCTTAAAGCTGTCACTTTTAAAAATCTGATTCAACATATTGTCAATTTGTGTGTTCTTTAAAGCTTATATTTTATAATCACATAGCTATTTTTCTTAGAAAAGTCTCACAGTAACCCTTTTAGAATGTGGGGTATGTGGTATTATCCCCATTTTTGTGGGTGAATAAACTGAATCCTGTGCTCAGTCTTATAGGTAGGTCTTCTTATGCTTAAGTCCTAGACCACTTCCATCTTCTCAGGCCCTGCCCTGTTAAAGGAGCACTAGGCAGGACCAGGAGAATGTTACTTTTCTCTGGTGAATTAGTGAGGTAGGCCCTGGTGACTCTGCAGCAGAGAGCCAAGAAAAGGCCGGTCTTTTCTCCTCTGGAGAGTATTCTGCAGGGGTGAGAGAATTGAATTTTTTCTCTTGTTGGATGTATATGCCCATCTTAAAGGTCTGACCCTGCAGTGAAGTCAGGTGCTCTGGTAGGAGGTCCTCTCATTGAGCAGTGGAGAAGTCATTCCTGTCACCTCCTGGCTCTTTGGTGCCTGTACACTGAACTATGCTAAGTCACTTTCTCAGTAAAGATCTGTGCCTGGCTGTGCTACTCTGGGGCCTGCATTTATGAAGCTGGCCTGGAACTCATGCTTGGAACCTCCCTTGGACTCTGGGTTCATTGCCTCTAGAAACTCAAAATGTTTTCTGCAGAATGTGTGTGAGGGATCCCAGGTAAGTCTGAAGTTGTGACTGCTAGTATTGGAGGTATTTTGGGCCTCTAATCAGGAACTGTGGTTTGACTCAGTATAGCTAGAACAGAGCCTTGGGGGACAGGCATCTAGGTTGTTTGTGGAGTGCAGGCTGGCTTCTCAGTAAACCCCTGATGGAGTAGGAGGTCAGAGCCTTGCCTGCCCACCCAGCTAGTTGCTGTTGGTTCCAAGGCTATAAATGGCTTGGCCATCTTGGTAGCTATTCTAATTTTATCTGAGGGTGGCTCCCGGAACTGGACCGGGGCCAAGGGAAGGTGGGTGGGGCTTGACTGAGGCTAATATTGAGGGCTAGGGAGAGGGGCACAGTAATCCTGGGGCTGCTAGGACATCATCTGCGCTTGTGCCTCAGCTTTGGCAATCACCCTTAATTTATTTAGCAAACATTAAACAGCACCAGCTTGTGTGGTATTTATTTAAAATATATTTGAGTGCGTGCTCTGGGCCAGGCAACGTGTTTGGTGTTAAGAATTTAAGGATGAACAAAACAGATTCTCTGCCCTCATGAAGTTTATAGTCTAGTGGGGAAATAGGAAATGAATACATAAGTAAATGTATTATCTTGTGGTAAGTGCCGTGGAAGAAAACATAAACAGTGCTGTGATGGAGAATGGGAGGAGGATAGAGATCCAGCTAAAGTCGGAACCCTGTGCTTAGTAAGACATTAATAACATCAACAATAATAGCAACTAACATTTTTTAGTGCTTACTGTGTCACGGACACTGTTCCAAACATTTTATTCCATTTAATTCTTCCAGTCATCCTGTGTGCTAGATATTAGCCCTATTTTATAGGTGAGAAAATAGAATCATAGATTAAGTAACTTTTCCCCAAGGTTATACAATATTAGGGAATAGAGCCAGAATTTGAAGCCAAGCAGTCTGACTCTTCTCCCTACCTCCCAGCCACTTCGTTATACACTTTCTCAAAACTCTGTGATAAACGTTGTAATAGAGATATTTTATATACATATAGAAGGCTGTGGGAAGCCCAGAGGAGCAAGTGACTAACCCTGTCTGGGAGAGCTGGGGGAGGCTTTTCAGTTTCCCTCATAATTTTTCTCAGATCTTGGGGAGATAAAAAATAGTTATCTAATTCAAAAGTTAAGAGGTGGAAAAATCAGTTAGTTCAACCCACTTTTTTTTTTTTTTTTTTTTTTTATACATATGAGGAAATTGATGTCCAGAGACATCAAACAGAAGTTCCACCTGGGTTATTAGTAGAACTAGACTAAGACGTTTGAGTCAGGGGCCTTGACTCAATCCACAAGCCCATAGCTAGTGCTCATTGCTGGCTTTGCACTGTGGAAGGAACTTAGGGCTACCAAAAAAGTCTAAGTAAAATACAAAACAAACAAACAAAAAAAAGAAAGAATTCTAAATCTGGAGTTGGGGTGCAGATATAAGATTATATTTAGAGACTATTAAATACAACATAATGCACAGGCTTAATGAAGCACAAAACCAGGTACTGTAGACAGTGCAGGCTAAGGATTAAGACAGTTATCTGTGGGCTGGGCTAGGCTAAAGTGGCTGGGGAGGGCTTCCTGGAAGGAGGGGTGGGGTGTAGGCTGAAGGGAACCAGGAGGGAGTGGATTGACTTGGGGAAGGCTGGAGGAAAGGGGGTATCCTAGATGTCTGGGTCACCACTGTAAGCACATGGGGTCTTACTGTTTGGTGGCTGAAAAATCACTGGACAGAGTTGCTTCATAGTTGGCCAGCTACCTCACATGAGGGCCCATAGACAGGAAGATTGCAAGCATGTGTGATCTAGCAGCAGGTCTAATAACTACCCTAATTTTGAAGTAATGATGAGTGTAAATAATACTTTGAAATATCTGTAATAATGTAATGTGACATGAAAATGACTAATTTTTATTGGTGACAAAATCAAAGCTACTGCTTATAATATTGTAGTTGGTTGCTTATAATATATAATTAGAGGAAATGCTAACTTTCAGTGAGAGAGTATTAAAAATAAAGATGTAATTTCTTTCCCATCCAAATTCACAGGTGCCCTGAATTCTACCCATGGGCGCCTTAGGAATGTTAAGAACTCCTGCTGTCTGGCAAGGAAGTGATGAGGGGTGGGTTTCCTAGACCTTCGTAAGACTTGGGTTTGAACCCCAAGGGACCCTTATTTCCTGCTGAGTAGCTGTGACATACGTTGCTGAGTGACTTAATGGGCTTGCGCTTGCTGTGGTCCATTTTCCTTTGTGGGAAATGATTCTCCAGGAAACCCTGCTCCTGTGGCTGTCAGACATTTAGGGAGAGAGAAAAATACCTAACTGGGCCTCCAACAGAGCTTTCTTTATTTTGTTACTGCTGATAAAAAATATTATGAGCCCCGCTGGGCATGGCTCAGGGGTTGAGCGTCGACCTAGGATCCAGGCGATCAGGGTTCGATTCCCGAGCACATGCCCGGGTTGTGGGCTCGATCCCCAGTTGGGGGGGTGCAGGAGGCAGCCAATCAATGACTCTCTCATGATTGATGTTTTTATCTCTCTCTCCCTCTCCTTTCTTCTCTCTGAAATCAAAAAAGATATATTTAAAAAAAATTATGAAATATTTAAGATATACAACAAAGTATACAGGATAATACATTGAATACCCACGTCCCCACAACAGTTTAATAAATAAAATAATAACAATACAGACCTTTCTTCTATTACCTTCAGGACACTTTAAATAAATTTCTAATGTAACACTAATACACTATATATGTTTGTTCTCTTACAAGTGTAAGCTCTTTATAGAAGAAGGGAGGAGGGTTCTATTTTATCTCTGTTTGTTTGTTTTTATTTTTTTGATTCTCACCCGAGGATATTTTTTCCATTGCTTTTCAGAGAGAGTGGAAGGGGTGGGGGGAGAGAGAAACATCAATGTGAGGTCAGTTGGTTGCCTCCCACATGCACCCCCATTGGGGCCGAGCCTGCAACTGAGGTATGGGCCCTTAGCCAGAATTGAACTCCACCCTTCAGTCTGTGGGCTGACGCTGTAACCACTGAGCCAAACCAGTAAGAGCTTTATCTCTGTTTTTATTGTCCTTAGCCTAAAACTCCTGTTAAAGTTTGTTGGAAAAGCTTGACTACAGGGCCTATCTGAATGGATCATATTTTTCTCTTCATTTCAAACCATCTCATGCCTTTAAAAAAAAAAAAATCTTTATTGATTTCAGAGAGAGGAAGGGAGAGGGAGAGAGAGAGAGAGAGAGAAATATCAATGATGAGAGAGTCATTGATTGGCTGCCTTCTGCATACCTCCTACTGGGGATTGCCTGCAACCTGGGCGAGTGCTGTGGCCTGGAATCAAACCTTGATCTCCTGGATCATAGGTAGATGCTCAACCTCTGAGCCACTTTGCTTGGGTATCTCATATGTCTTGATACACATTTTGGGCTTTCACCTTAACCCTTGGAAGTGTTGCTTGCCCAGGGACTTTTCAATCTATTATTTTATCCTCAATTTTGGAAGTTGGTAGGGCTGTTTTTATTATTATGCCCATTTTAAAAATGAAGAATTTATAGCTGAGAAATTTGTGTTCTTAGGCACATAGCCAAAAAGTACCAGGATCAGAACTATAAGTCTGAGGGTCTGTGTACTAAGCCCTTGCTGTTTTTATGAAATACATTACCTGTTCATGTGTCGCTCTCTGATCTGGCACTGAGAGCCTGTAGCCTCAATGGTCTGGAGATAGCTGTATTAACAAAGGTGTTTGAGTAGTCTAGTTACTTATCACACAGTGCTGCTCTGGAGGGTGGTAGAGTCTATAATCTTACCCACCATACCATATTGTTGGAGTTCCCTGTGTCTGTGCCTGCCTTTCTTGATGTACTGTAAGACAGCAAGCTCCTAGCACAAGGCTTGGCATGTAGTATACTTTATATCCTATAAAGTTTGTAGAACTAAATTGAAGGGTATTTATTGTCTGGTTCTGATTCTACTATAGTAGACCTAACACTTGCTTAGAAGTTAAAAAATTTTCCTTGGAAAGGGTTAGGTAAAGTTGAAGGAATAAGTTTCATTTATTTAGAAAGTTCAGTGTTTTAGAATTTCTCATTCTTTGTCTTTGTTAAGAAAAATCATCCAGATCACTTTGGGTCCAACAGCCTCACTTCACTTGGAAGTTTGTCTAGTATTTTAAAGAAACCAGAAGACTCTTCTCATTGTTGTCCTTACCAAGAGACTGCAGTTATGAGTAGCTGGGAAATTGTCTAATTCCACAAAGGACCTGTGTGTGGTGGGGAGGACAGAGTTGGGAAATGAGTGGGTGGGGCTGGATAGAAGCCTAGATGTAAAGTGAGATGATTGGCTTTGGTTCTGAGAGGGGTCTGAGTTGGCCACAGTTGTCAGACATAAAATATAGTATCTGGATTTAGGGTAACTTCAGAGTTCCAGTTCCTTTCCTTATTAGCTGTATATCTAGTGGAAGGTAAGTCATCTCGTCTCTCTCAGATTTAGTCTTTTCACTTGTAGAAAGGGAATATACCTTAATGAATAAATTTGGAGTGAGGATCAAATGAGATAGCTTATGTGGTGAAAGGGCTTCTTTATAAACTAAAGTACTGCACGATTAGGGATAGTTGGGTCCTTTCAACCTTTGCTTTTGTGCGCTGAAAAGCTTCAGTCAGAATCTGAGTGTCTACTTATGGTAGCACCCCTCTAAGGGCAGTTGCTTCTCTGAACCTGCTATAGGTCCATTGTTTTACTCTGGGTGTGGCCAAACTAGACTTTTAGTTAAGGCTTACTCTAGGCCATAGGGAAGCTGTTGATAAAGTCTAGGTGCTAGTATTTGACCTTATTTCTGGCCCAAACCCCCTTCCTTTAGCTGCAGGCTTGAAATGTCTGACTATATGGGCATGGTCCCCTTCTTTGTTGGTGCATAACAAATTATCCTAAAACTTAGAGGCTTAAAATGGTAACATTTATTTTCTCACAGTTTCTGTGGGTTAGAAATCTAGGTGCTGCTTAGCTAGGTGCCTCTGGCTCAAGGTCTCTCATGAGGTTGCTGTCAAGCTGTTAGGATGGCATTGAAAGCTCAACTGGGGGGAGAGATTTGCTTTCAAGTTGATTTATGTGGTTGTATGGCAGGCCTTGGTCCCTTGCTAAGTGGGCCTCTCCACTGGACTACCCCATGACAAGACAGTTCACTTCCCCCAGGACAGGTGATCCAAGAGAGAATGAGAGGGAGTGCCCAAGATGGAAACTATAGCCTTTTTATTACCTAATTTTGTAATCGATTTGCCATAATTTCTGCCATATTCTATTTGTTAGAAGAAAATAAATAAGTTTAGCTCACACTCAAGGTGAAGGGATTACACAAGGGCATGAATACCAGAAGAGCAGGGATCACTGGGGACCGTCTTAGAGGGTGCCTATGATATTACCCTAGGACCATGATCTTGGGAACAATGGCTTCTAGGTCCTGTGTCCTCTTAGCTTTTCTTTGCTATTCTCCTAGATTCTGTAGAGTCTTTCTGTACCTACTTTGACATGTAGAGTTGACATAACCCCTCCCTCAGTACTCTTCTCCTGTCTTAGTCCTAAACTAACTTTTTATTTTAGGTTCCAGTCCTCCCTCCCAACTCCTTGTTTGGTACCTTCAGTTTTGGGGCCCATTGTACAGCCTTGGAGCTTTTACTGCCCCAACTTGGCTTCTGAGAGCTAGACTTATAAGTGGCATTGAAAAGGACTTACACACTGACAAATGAAAAACTTACTCTGATATTTTAGGCCATTGATGTTGGGTGCTAGGACTGGACTGATTTTTAAGGACCATCTCTCCCAAACTCATTTTACATATGAGAGGAACAAACTTGCCCAAGGTCTCTAGGGCTAGAATCTAATTTTGTCTGATTCTCATTCACATGCTGTTCCCACTCTGTTGTGGAGTCTCTCTACCCTGATGCAGCCAGTTTGGGTTGTTAGGGTGTCTGAGACATATACAGAGGAGAACCAGAGAGTAATTCACAATACTGTATTGTGTTTACAGAAATTGTGCTGAGCAGAATTGACACAGCTATTGTCAAGTGCGGCTTCTGAGGAGTGTACCCCCAGCTAGAGAGCTTTTATAATAAGGCACAGAAAAAGAAGCTTAGTAATATCTGTGGCATGTGGTGATTAATATCTGCATTCTGTATTCCTCTCTTGGCAATCTCATTTCAGAGCAAGGAGAGATCTATGTTTGGATGTACAGAATAGTCTTCCTGAAGGAGGTGGGTCAGAGTCTTGTATCGTATGTTTCACCATTGTTTGGCTCTGTGCACTTCACACCCTGCTTGTGCCTTTTAAAGCAAGAGACATACTGATGTATAATCAAGAGCACTGGGCACTGGCTTGAATCTTTACTGACAGTCTGACTGAAACTATAGTTTCCTCACTTGAAAAATGGGGTCAAAAGAGAGTTAGTTTATATGAAAGGGTTGTGTACATTTTAAAGTCTGTTTGTGTATGTGTATTTTCCTCTCTCTTGAGGGCAAGAGCCATGTTCATTTTGTTGACCACAGTACCTGTCCTTAGTATCTGTGACAGTGCTGGTCGGAGAGTATGTGTCTAAAAGATATTTGTTGAATAAATGAGTGAATAATGAGTTGATCCTTGGATTGAGTAGGCATGGAGGGAGAAGGCCAGGTACATTGACATCAATTCCTATGAAAAGCTTAGATAAGAAAGCCCTGAGATTAGGGATAGAATTCACATGGTAGGTTTTCTGAGGAGTTCTATGGATGCTATTTTTCTGCTGAGTAGTATTTCATCCCTGTTTCTTGAGCACTGACTGAAACTGTGCTCATTGACAGTTATCAGTCATACTGAGGGGTGGTTTGGCCTTTGACTCTGGCTGGCTGTTTTTGTTGGTCACAGCAATGGCTACCCTGAGTATGTGGCTGCAGTAGGAGTGGAGCAGGGCTGTGTTCATGGAGAGCCGGTGTGAGACTCATGGGCAAGGCTTCCTTGGGTCCTGCTGCTCCCCGTCCTTGGTTCCATAGCCCACATGTGTTTACCTCAGGTCAAACTTGAGGCAGCCGAATGAACAGAATGAAATTCAACTGCTTTTCTTAGCCTGGCTTGTGGGATAGAGGAGGGAGCCTTCTTTTATGCCAGGCTTGTCTTGTTACAGGGAGGTAGGCTAGTCCAGTGAAGATCACTGGCTTTTAAAATGCTATCTCTGATTCTGAGAACTCCCTGGGCCTCAGAGAACTCCATCCTGAGCAGATATCACATTAGCTTTCCTTCAACTCATTGGGAAAGGGCCTCTAGAGACACTTCATGGAGAGGGCAAATATATGAGTAAGCTATGCTGTCAGCATGGCCCAACTAGTATAAACCTGTCCCTTTTCTCTGTTAACTACATTTACAGAACTCCTGGCTGCTTTGTGTTGAGTTCTGGCTTAGGTGATGACCAGAAATCTCACTGGCAGGCAGGCAGGCAGGCAGGCAGGCTGGTTGGCTTTCAGATCTCATGTGCCTCTAATTTTCTCCAGTGTGACTCAGTAGCTCTGCTCTGGTTTGGCCTCTTTGGGTTATCTCAGGCCTCTTAGGAAGCTCTCAGAACTCTCATCACTACAGTGTATGTTAAAACAAATGTGCCCATGTTTGCCAAGTTCCCAGAGCCAGCATCTAAAATGTAGTGGCCTGGGGAGATGGGTGCTCTTCAGGTATAAGCAGCATGTGTCTGTGTGTTTGTGCATGTGTATTGCTGGGTAGTCATACTTGTGGAGGTCTTGTTTCAAGAAACTTTCACTGACAAGGGCAAAGTTCACTGGAACTCATACCTCATTTATCTCTAAAGAGATAAATATGTAATTAAGACAAGTCAACTAACTTCAGTGATAAAAATGATGATGATAGCTACTATTTACTGAGTACCTATTATGTTGCAGGTACTGGGCTAGATGCTTTACATCTGTACAACACCCTTAAAGGTAGATATGTTTCTAATTTTATAGATGGGAAAACAGTAACTCTGAGAGTTTAAGGAATTTTCCCAATGTGACTAAGCCAGGATTTAAATTTAGGTTTGTCTAACCCAAAGGCCAATGCTGTTTCTAATTTAATAACTGGCAGGAGGGAAAGAAATAGCTATATGAATGTAGGTACAGATGTGCATTTGGATTAAAAAGTGTACAACTTATTAGTGGCATTTGTTCTATTACCTGAGTAGCCTGGAAGAAATCGGGATTAGGATTTTAGAGTGTGAAGGAAGGAATGAGAGGGCATATTTCACTTACCAATCCTGAATGGCAATATCACATTGGTGAAGTGTTTAGCTGCAGAGTGGTGTGTATTCAGTTTTTAAATTTTTTTTTTTTAAAATATGTCTTTATTGATTTCAGAGAGAGGAAGGGAGAGGGAGAGAGAGAGAGATAGACAGACAGACAGAAACATCAGTGATGAGAGAGAGACATTGATTGACTGCCTCCTGCACACCCCCTACTGGGGATCGAGCCCAAAACCCGGGCATGTGCCCTGACCGGAAGTCAAACCTCGATCTCCTGGATCATAGGTTGATGCTCAACCGCTGAGCCACACTGGTCAGCCATGTATTCAGTTTATATCTTCCAAAAATAGTATATGGTTGAGCTCATCTGGTTATAAGCTTTGGGCTAGGGTCTGTATCTGTGTAGTGTTCTTTATCTCTTCAGTCAACATTTAACGTGTATGTTACATGTTATGTTACAATCTCTTTTCCTCCCCACAAGTTATTAAATGTAGAGTTAAGATGTACACCCACATTTTTCTTTATCATACATAATAAGAGCTCCAGTGTATTGAGCACTTACTCTATAACAGGACTGGCTAGATACTTTCATGTACATGATCTTGTTTAATCCTCACAACAGGTCTTCCATTTTATAGCTCATTGTGCAAGGCAATCTAAGTTCAATACTCTATGAATGGTACTGATAGTTTTTTTTATTATTTTTTAAATATGTCTTTATTGATTTAAGGGAGAGGAAGGGAGAGGTGGAGAGAAAGATAGAAACATCAATGATGAGAGAGTCATTGATCGGCTGCCTCCTGCACACCCCTCACTGGGATGGAGTCTGCAACCCGGGCATGTGCCCTGACCGGGAATTGAACCTCAATCTCTTGGATCATAGGTCGATGCTCAACCCCTGAGCCATGCTGGCTGGGCTAGTACTGATAGTTCTATTGGAAAATGGGATCACCTCTGCCTGGAGGTACCAGAGAGGCTTTGTGGAGGAAGTAGCAGCTTACTGGGCCTTCAGGTACTTCATGCAGAAATATAAGGTAGGTTGAGAGAAGTATTCCAGCCAGAGAAAAATATCATGAGTAAAGGCATGGAGTGGGAAAAAGTGAAGAGTGTTTAGGGAGGCATTAGTCTACATTGCCTAGAGAGTGGCATCTATGAAGGAGACTAGTATAAAATAATGCAAAAGAGATTAACTGAGGAAAGCTCGTGGAGGACCTCAATGTCAGGCTAGAGTTTAGACTTTCCTTTGTAGAAAATAAGTAATCTTTGCAGGTTTTTTTGTTAATCCTCACCTGAGGATATTTTTTCCATTTAACAAAAAATTTTTTTTTTTTAGAGAGAGTGAAAGAAAGGGAGAGGAGGGGGGAGAGAGAGAGAGAAAGAGAGAGAGAGACAGAGAGAGAGAGACAGAGAGAGAGAGACAGAGAGAGACAGAGAGACATTGATTGGTTGCCTTCTACATGTGCCCTGACCCGGCCAGGGATTGAACCTGCAACCCAGGTACGTGCCCTTTACTGGGAATTGAACCCGAGATCCTTCGGTCCACTGGCTGATGCTCTAACCACTGAACCAAAGTGGCCAGGGCTCTTTGCAGGTTTTGAGCAGGGGAGAGACATGACCTGAGTTTTGCTTTAGGGAGATGAATCTCACAGAGTATGCACAATGCATTGTCGGGGATGAGGTTGGCGATAGGGAGCCTAGATAGGAGAGATTGCAATTATTCATGAGCAGAGATCAGGGTCTGTATTGTGGATGTAGAATTAATAGAACTTAAGAGTTTAAGTGTAATGGAGGGAGGGAAAGAGAAGAGTCATAGGTATGCTCATATTTTGGGTGTGGCCAATGAGGAGGAGTCTGATGGTGTCATTAACAGAAAATATATGGCAGTTAGGAGGAGTCAGTGCTATATAATTTCCTGGTTCATCCCCTCTCTTTACCTTATGTTTCCTTGGTTCTCACTTTTCCTTATAATCTTGCTTTTTCACTCTCAATGACAACAGGAAAAATGTAGCTATCTTGGCATTACACCTGGTACAGTTGCAAGGGAGAGGGCCTGAGTCTTTGGGGAATGTAAAGTTTATTGGCTTGGAGTGTAATATCTTGTCATTAACTTGAATAAGATGCTTTACCCCTTTGTCCCTCACATTTTACATTTGTCTTCTGGTTTACCATGTAGTTCTTTCTAGTCTTGAAGTCTTTTCATTTTGGAAGACCCCCCCTTGAAAATGCAAGTATTACTGAGAATCAAAACTAGCTTTTGCTAGCTTTTCAGTGTGCGTTAGGTTCGGGCAGCAAATTTCAACTAGTGTGCTGCAAGAATTTTTAAAACATGCAATATCTGACTATTTAGTCAGGGGCACTGACCTTTTTTCCCTTAGATTATCAAAAAAATGACAGCCAACACAACAATAGCTGTCAGTTTGAATGAATCAAAATTATACCTATATTTTTTGTCAGATTGGCAAAAAATATATTTTTTAGTGTGCTGCAGAATTTTATTAATTAGTTTATGTGTGCCATAACATGAAAAAGGTTGAAAACTGCTGGGTTAGGGTATAGCCACTGGGAGCATGTGTCAGGGTAGGACACGAGTGGGAGATAGAGCCTGGCAAGTGGGCAGGTCTTAGTTTACTGATGTAGGGAGGGTGTCAGGGCCTCAGAGTATTTGATACTGCCTCTCTTTTAGCCCATACCCAACTGCTCTTCCTGAGCCGAGTGTGTGCCTGTATGCTCAGTCAGAAATCAGAGCTTGGTGAGCCTTGGTTCCCCCAAGAATTCAGTGATGAAAATTAGGGCAGTTGAGCAGATCTAATTGGCTGAACTGTGTGAAGGGCAGAGGCTTTCCCTGGGGGATCCTTTTAATCCCTTGTGGTTATAGACTTTTTAAAGTTGGACTAATTAAAATGTTGGCAGCTGGACTCAATACCTTCCTTGCACTATGTCCTGTTCCAGCCTCCTGGAGTACCAGAAGTTGGCACAGGACTGTCTTTCCCAGGGAGCTAAGGAGTGGGTTTCCCTGTCCTCATCTAAATAAATGCTTGCTGATGTGATGTTTGTCCACAATGGGCTGCCACACATCTCATGGTGGAGAGATATGGATTTGGGTTTGCCTAGATTTGCTACTCTCTAGACTCCTGAGGTTTTCTTTTAGGTCAGTTCTCTATTAGCCCCAAAAGGCTTTGCTCAGTTAGCTGGAAAGTAATATCCATTGCCCTAGGGAATCCTTTTCTGTTACGTGTTCCTGTTCTAACCAAAAAAAGAGAAAGAGAAAGGTATTTGTTGAGTCACATCATGTGCCTGGTTGGGGCTAATGTTTTACATAGCTGCCTTTTGAGATATGCTCATATCTTTTCATAATGCCCATTTTACAGATGAGGAAATATTCATAAAAGGAAAATAATTTTCCTAATTGTCATTACAGCCTGTAACCAACTGAACCAGAATTCAAATCTAGATCTCTCCCAAAGCCCCTGGTTACCTCTTTAGGTAGCATGAATTATTTCATATCCTTCTATTCTAAGCCCAGCTAATTTCCTACCTCCACAAAGTCTCCAATTTAGAGTTGTTTTCTTGACCTGCCTTTCCAGAGCACTCTGCTTCTCTCTCTGATCTGGCTGATATTTAATGAGGCATGGATCTACCTCCCTCCTTTGACCACTCCCCTCCTGCAAGGTGTGGTACTCATGATGTGTTTGTTAAAGAATCCAATGAAGGCCCTGGTTTGCTCAGTTGGTTAGAGCATCATCCTGATACGCCAAGATTGTGGGTTCAATCCCTGGTCAGGGCACGTACAAGAATCAACCAATGGCCCGGCTGAGCGTTGGCCTAGGATCTAGGAGATCACTGTTCAATTCCCGGTCAGGGCACATGCCGGGTTGGGGGCTCGATCCCTAGTTGGGGGCGTGCAGGAGGCAGCCAATCAATGACTCTCATCATTGATGTTTCTATTTCTTTCTCTCCCTCTTCCTTCCTCTCTCTGTAATCAATAAAGATATATTAAAAAAAAAATTAACCAATGAATGCATAAATATGTGGAACAACATATCTATGCTTCTCTCTCTCTTCTCTCTAAAATCAATTAAAAAAAAGTAATAAAAAAAGAACCCAATTAAGTTGTAGTGTTGGAATTTCAGGCTTTGGGACAGACCCTTAAAGGGAAGGGTTTTGGCAGAGTCTTGGCCAGCTCCCTGAATAAAGCCAGATCTGGGTCTTCTTGATTTGCTCAGTGTGTGCTGTGTTATACTGGAGTAAGTAGGGCCTTTTAGGCAAGATGATTTTGGGTCCCCAAGGGAGCAGACATCTCTTACCTTAGGTTGTTTTCCTTGGCCTCTGGCTTTAGAGTTTGTTTCTTTCTTGTGGTCTTCTTGCAATTAATAGAGTTAGATCAATGCTACCTGGAGTGAAATGGTGTGACAAAACCCTCAGCCTGGCTTTGGTTGGAATATACTTGTTGACTATGGGTTGTCTTCCCCCCCGCAAAGAGCATAATGAGTTATTAAACCTGCATTTGGGACTTAAACTCTCTGCAACCTCTGCCTACTGGTGGGTGTCACTTCACAGGATAAAGGCTTTCCTAGAGAAGGCAAGCCTTTAAAGGCATTTTTATAAGTTGAATTATCTTTCTTACTGACTTGAAAAAAATTATAAAAGTATTTTCATGTCTTTTCCTGTGCATATAGCATGCATGTTTAGTGTTTAACATTAAAAGTTTGTTCCTTTGGGAATAAATGGCAAATTAGAACATTAAAATACAGTTAAAACACCCTCAATGGGAAGAGTAATAAAATATTAATAACAATCAAAATAAATTCCACAGTAGGATGAAACACAGTGGTTTTTTGTTTTGTTTTGTTTCGTTTTGGTAAACTACTGAATCTGAAATAGCTTAATCAAAGAGAGTGAGTCAGATAAGGACACAATATCCTTTTAGTTTCTCATATGAAGAATAGATTATGAGATGTTCTTAGAAGAAGGGAAGAAAGTGCATTTTGAGCTTTAGTTCTACTACTCAGTTTTGTTCAAGGGATACTGAGCTTTCTGGGTGTGTCTGTTTCCCTATTAAATGGAAACAATACCTACCTGTTTTAATTTTATGAAGATTCAATAAGATAATGTATGTAAAGTGTTTTGTAAACTCTGAAGTACTGTTGTCATACTCATTGGGTGACTGGAACCAGTTTTTTTAGCACTGCAAGGCAGCATTTGGTTTAAGATATAGCTTGACTGAGGTGGAAGGAAGGGTGCAGAATTGATGAATAAACAGTTGAATGCTGTTCGAGAGGAATTCCTGTGAGGTGAGGGAAAGGACCGCATGTATCCCTTTAGGACATATTTGTTGAGTACTACCTGGTGGAGGAGAAAGAAATTCAGATATCTACCTATTAAATGTATGTTGTGCTAAATAGGGAGGCAGCTTGGTTTAGGAATGAAGAAAACTCCATAAAGACAGGGATTTTGTTTGTTATATACACCCAAGAGTAGTGCTTGGCACATAGTAGGCTCTCAATAAATCTTTGTTGAAAGAAAGGTTGTTTTGGAATTAGTCAGACTGGGTTTGTATTTGGGTCCTGCCATTTACCAACTCTCCTGAGCAAGTTGCTTAATTTTTCTGCCGCTTGGTTTCCCCATTAATAAAATGGGACTAGAATTAGCCATCACACAGGATTATTGGGAGGATTTAAAAAAAAGTTTAAAACCCTTTGTTGTTTTTTTTGTTTTTGTTTTTTAAAACCCTTTGTGCAAGTTCTAGTAAGTGCTCAGTGAAAGATAGTTCCTTTCATTCTCCCTTCCTGGTTTGCAAAGGGTGATAGAAACACAGAGGAAGAGGTAGATGTGCTTGGGGAAGCCTAGTCAATGGCTTTACAGGTTTGATATGATGAAGTCTTGCTAATGTAGAATTATTGGTGTTATTTTTTCCTAAAAGGAACTCCCTGGGATTAATATGTCCCCCCCCCCCTCACACACACACATTTCCCACGGTCTTGGTGGGAGGGCTGGCTCTTGTCCTTCAAGGCAAGGTAACATTTGCACTACAGGTTTGTACAGAGGTTGTTCCCAGAAAAAGCAGCTTTCTCTGGAAAGTCTGGACTCATCTGATTTGGATTAGGCTTTCTAGCCAGCTATTACCCTCCTTCCCCCTCCCAATTCCCCTACCTCAGGAATTGTTAGTTATAGCTTTGAAAACATGTACTCAGCTTGACTTCTGTTCTGGGTCAGTTGTAAATTCTCACAGGACCTGGAGCAGAGCGTGTTCACTTGGGTTAATCAGGTATTTATCAGTTGACCTTTACTCGTGAGAAACTAATTTTTCCCTCATGCCTGAGTGACTCTAGCAGACTGAAGGCCTTACTCTGAGGAATCCCAGGACTGTTAGAAGTTGCAGCATGTTTGCCTGCCCTTGTCTTATGTGCACAAGCCAGTGGGATCTATCTGCTCCTCAAGCAAGGCTGTCCAGCAACCCTTCCTTTTATTCTACAGTTTTAAGACACTGGAAATACCACTCTTTTATCTTTTATCAACATTTCAGATTTTGGAGCTTTCTCTTCTGGTTTAGTTTCTTGGGAGGAT